>NC_143500.1:40134285-40736428 GCF_051622355.1 Phaseolus vulgaris | reverse complement strand
TTATGGAGTTCTGCTTTCTTATATTGCAGTAGGATGAAAGGTGTTCGAGATTGGGTTTTCTCTCAAGTTCTATCCAAATCACTGGCCTCGCCTTCATCATTATCAGGTGGTAATAATTTTTATGCTGAAGAGCACCGGATTCAGAATGAAAATTTTAATGAACAAGGTACAGCCCTGATTTTACTGTTTGTGTCTTCAAGTGGAGTCATTGAAAATGCACACAATTTTATTTTATTTTATAATAAAAATGCTCATAGTTAACTTCTCAAAAGATGGGGTCATAGTGGAATTCTCCTCCCAAAATGGTGATTGGTGAAATAAGACGGTAATAGTAGGGAACTCGTTTTTCTCTGTTATTCCGTGCATGTTAAGCTCAGCAGATATATAATTATATAGTAAATAGTAACACCTTCAAATTGTGTAGTGCTGTATGCACATCTTCGTATGCCACGCTTAGACTAGTCACTAGTATTAGGTGTCACAATTCTTAGAACCAGTAGGAAACACTGTGACATGGTTCACCACCATACATATAGAGGAACTGTGGAGGTTATGCTTGGAGTGATAATAGAGTTAGCCTTTACGGTATAATAATGTATAGGCAAATATATACTTACTATGCCAGAAGGCTACGGTCTGTATTCAAACTCAAGAATTTGAGCTAGGTAAATGACCATTCTATCATTGAATGATTTGTTATTTCCAGAATGCAAAAGAAATTTTCTTATCTTAGCTTAATAACAAAATTAACTTCTCAACAACTTAAATTTGTGCAGAAGGGGCTACTGGCCTCCCCGTGACATTGATAGCTGCTCGCTATTTCTGCAGGAATTGTGTTAAACTTAATAGTTTGGACACACTAAGGGTGTGTTTGTGATAACTTTGAAAATTAGATTATTTCAATAATAAATTATATGTAATCAATTATTGTTATAACCAATTATAATCAAATTTAGTTGTTTTGGTAAGTGTTCTGAAGAATGATTTTCAAGATAATTAATTTTGTGCGGAGACTACAAAAAAATTCATCCTTTTCAAAGTATTTATAAGAAGGGCAATGTATGAAGCTGAAGGAGAGAAAAAAGTTGTTGAGAAACTTGAGGTTTTTTTTTATAGGCAAATGGGAAATTTTGGAGTAATTTCCGGATAACATGTTTCAGGTGAAAAACAAACTGTTGAAAAATAATCGTATTCTACAAACGTCTGGGTACATAAAATTAGTTTATTTTTTTTAAAGAGCTTGTTGTAAATTAAACATTTTTTTCAAGGAAATATAATAATGCTCAATAATTTTTTCCAACTAAAACACCTGAAATCAATTATTTAAGCTATCTCAAACATGCTCCAAATATTATTTTTAAAGATTGAAGCAATTTTTGGAACAAAAATTTGTTTGTGATTTCAGTTGTATGTTTCTGACTGTAGCTAAAATTTGTAGAAAAAAGATGAAAAATAAACTGCTTTTATGAATCTGAAAATTTGTAACTTAAGATTATTTTCCAATAGCCTTTTTTCGGTTTTAGTTTCATACATACTCTTTTTGTTATGTAAAAATAGATTCTGGTTTGTACCAAACGATATTAGTTATCTTAAAACCATTTTCCAACAATTTTAAAATACAGTTGATTCTTGAAATAATTTATTATTTCTTTACAGTTTTTTCAAACGCACTCATCTAAAAGGTTTTGTTGAAAGAATTATGGAATTACACCAGAATCTCTTGCACACAACGCCTACACAGTCCTCTGCCCCAACACGGAATCTACTCCTTCAAACCAACACCAACAATTTAATATGCAGTCACACAACGCCTCAGAGATCTGCCACAAATCTTATTTAATAAATACACACATAATGGTCATACAACTCAGGAGTTATTGTGTGTTACTAAACACAATAACTGTCCTAGCAAATTGCTGCCGTTATGAATTTACCGGCTTTTTGCAGCTTGTTCGTTCTTTGATGTTTGGAGAAATAGGAGATTTCTTCTTTATATCTAGTCCAGGGAACGAGTAAAATTTCAAGATTATGTTTTCTTACAGTTATAGGGATGCAAGATAATGTGTTTGGAGTTGATATGTGTTTTATTTTGTACACTTCTGTGGTTTAGGATGATTAAAGTGGGTGATATTCTGTACGTAATATAATTTCTAAAGCAATATTTGCGCCAAATCTTATTTTTGTGAATGTAATGTCTATTATCAGTACAATTTAGATAGAAGTAAGACATGTTTTTTTGCCAGGTTCAGATCACTCAGCCAGTTCAGCCATTCCTTCTGACTCATCAAATTCTTCAAATGGTGATCAGAGCAATCATCACAGTTCATCCTTGCAGCTAGTTTCAGATACAGGGGTCGATCACTATCAAGATAACACTAATGGAAGACGGAAGGATACTTTGGCCAAGGTTGAGGATCTCCAGGTTAAATTCTTCCGATTGCTACAGCGCCTTGGCCAGACACAAGAAAATCTTTTGGTTGCAAAGGTTCTCTATCGGATGCACCTGGCAACTTTGATTCGTACCAAGGAATCAGATCTGAAAAGAGTTAACCATAGTAGCAGTAGAGCCCGAGCAGTAGCAAGTGAACAGGAAGCTATTGGTGTGCCTCAATTGGATTTCTCTTGCAGAATACTTGTCCTTGGTAAAACAGGAGTCGGTAAAAGTGCTACCATAAATTCTATATTTGGTCAAGAAAAAACCACCACCGGTGCGTTTCAACCAGCTACTAACTGCATCCAAGAAGTTGTTGGAAATGTCAATGGTATTAACATAACATTTATTGATACCCCTGGTTTCCTGCCTTCCTCCACTAACAATATGAAGAGAAATAAGAGGATCATGCTTGCTATAAAGAGATTCATTAGAAAGTCCCCTCCAGATATTGTTTTATACTTCGAACGGCTTGATTTTATCAATGCTGGTTATGTTGACTTCCCACTTTTGAAACTCGTTACTGAAGTATTTGGCTCTGCGATTTGGTTCAACACCATCATAGTTATGACTCATTCTTCCTCTGCCATTCCGGAAGGACCTGATGGGTATACTATTAATTATGAGTCATATATTTCTCACTGTACTAATATAATACAGCAGCATATACATCAGGCAGTGTTTGATTCTAGGCTTGAAAACCCTGTACTTTTGGTTGAGAACCATTCTCAATGCCCTAAAAATATTATGGGAGAGAAAATTCTCCCAAATGGTCTAGTTTGGAGATCTCAACTCTTGTTCTTTTGCGTCTGTACCAAAGTTCTGGGCGATGTAAATATTCTTCTCAAGTTTCAGAACAGTGTAGATCTGGGGCCAACAAGCAGTACCCGAATTCCTTCTATGCCCCATCTCCTTTCGTCCCTTTTACGCCATCACCCTATATCCAATCTAAGTGGGATTGATGATGAAATTGAGGAAATATTACTCTCTGATAACGAAGAAGAAGAATATGATCAACTTCCACCCATACGGGTGTTGACAAAATCTCAGTTTGAAATGTTGTCTGAGCCTCTGCAAAAAGATTATCTGGATGAAATGGATTACAGGGAAACTCTTTTCTTAAAGAAACATTTGAAAGAAGACTATCGTAAACGCAAAGAGAAGCTACTCTTAACAGAACAGAAGTTTTTGAACAGTGATAACCCAGATGATCAACAGGCACCTCCTGAACCTGTTTTGTTACCGGATATGGCTGTTCCTGCAAGTTTTGATTCAGATTGCCAAAGCCATAGATATCGATGTGTTGTTTCTGACGATCAATGGCTTTTGAGACCTGTTCTTGATCCCCAAGGATGGGATCACGATGTGGGCTTTGATGGTATAAACTTGGAGACAACTACAGAAATAAAGAAGAATGTAAATGCTTCAGTTGTTGGACAGATGAATAAGAACAAGCAGGATTTCAGTATTCAATCCGAGTGTGCTGCAGCTTATGTTGATCCACGGGGCCCTACTTATTCTGTGGGTGTTGATGTTCAGTCCACGGGTAAAGATTTTATATGTACTGTTCGTAGCAACACAAAGTTGAAAAACATAAAGCACAATATTGCCGACTGTGGTGTTTCTTTAACATCTTTTGCAAAGAAGTACTATGTCGGTGCAAAACTTGAGGATACTGTGTTTGTTGGGAAGAGATTAAAATTTGTCTTGAATGCTGGGCGCATGGAGGGTGCAGGACAAATGGCATATGGGGGGAGTTTTGAAGCTAATTTACTAGGGGAAGATTATCCCGTAAGAAATGACAATGTAAGCTTGACAATGACAGTCCTCTCTTTCAACAAGGAAATGGTGTTGAGTGGAAACTTACAATCGGAGTTCAGGTTATCTAGAAGCTCAAGAGCATCTGTAAGTGCTAATCTAAATAGTCGGAAAATGGGGCAAATATGTATAAAGATAAGTACCTCTGAGCATTTACAATTTGCCTCGTTTGCAATTTTCTCAATTTTGAAATTCCTGTCACGTAGAAAGGCAACTAGGAACGTGGTGAAGGAAGGGATGGACTAAAGTCTGCTCTCGTTGTTTACTTACTGGTACCAACAATTTTTTGTTCAAAGAAGACAGGAAAACAGTGAAGCATTCTACATGTCCGCTGTAAAAGTAGACAAAAAGTTAAAATTTGTTTTTACTTTACTTTTTAAAGAGGGTAGCTGAAATTTTGTTTTCGTGATACATTCGATGCCTGTTTTTGGAAATCTCTTTAGGTAAGGCTGGCTGGCATCTTGAGCGTGTTTCAATCTGTAGATTAGTGATTAATAATCAGCACCAGGGAGCTTCGAGTATTGTTGATCTTCATTTCTAGTATAATTAAGTCATAACTGTACAGTCAAACACAAAATGTCTGTATTTTTTTGAAATTTCTGTTATTTGTTGAAGTATTGGTAAGTTAGACGTGATTGTGTAACTATTGTTCAGTAAGAGTTTTTGCAACGAGTAGAATGTTACAAAGTTTGGGGTATATGGTAATCATAATGAAGGTAGTTGATTGCAGCTACCTGTTGCCGAATAAGCTGTATATTTTTCCTTTTCACCAAAGAAACATGTTGGACATTTTATAGGACATTTCTTAATGTCGGTTCAAGAGGGGACTGTTTATTTTTATTTTTTAAAATTAATAACCCAAATACTTATATAATTAAGTTGGATCAAATATGCATGTAATGCTGTCTCTTTTGGTAGTTTTAGTTTGCGAAGAAGTACTGGTCCCACTGAAGTTAAAACAAAACATTGGATTACAATATGCTCGTTAAAACATTTGGTTCCAGGGATCAACCGTTATGTTTGTTTAGGAACAGATTGAAACGAAAGAAGTAATAAAGATTGAGAGTTGTTTTTAAAAGTTCAGCAAGAAATTAAAATATTTTATAGAGTTTAATTTTCATTATTATTTTTTTAATAAACCTCATGTCAACTAATTGAAAAGTATCATAAATATATTTTTAGAACAATTCTTTCAAAAATCTAAAATTTTTTCATATATAATGATAGAATAAACCCTTTGAATTCTTAAAGCATTTTATACACGTTATTCTACGGAGTTTGAGATACGTAAGAAATATACTTAGTGGGTATATTTGGGTCCGTATTAGTTTGAGGTTTTTTTTAACAAGTTAATCATTTAAACTATATAAGGAATAATATATTTTATTTCATCCTATTTTTTGTTTTTAAATTAAATTTTAATAATTTAAAAATATCAATAAATTTATATTATAGTTTGAGTTATTCATCATATATCAGAATATATAATTTGGAAAAAATAATTCTCACTCCATCTTTTTTGTGTTGGAAATTTTCAATATTTTCCTTTCTTTGGATATGTACTTTTCAAATTATCCCAATATGCATCAAAAGGTTTTCTTGTGTTCTTTTTCACAAACTATCTGCACTCTAAAAATTGTCCTATTATGATGTGAATTTTCACAAACTTTGACCTCTTCACCTCTTGTTCTAGTTTGTGAAACTGTGATTAGGATTATCATCTTCTCCTGCTCCTCTTGTTTAGTCATCAATGACGTAACCAAATATCATGTCCTTAGTATGAAATCTAATCAATAAAAAACATTTCTGTTTGCTACTGATCTTGAAAGCACAACAAAGTCTTTAATTTTAAGGAAAAACAATCCAATATTATCCATCAAATTGTGAAATCATCTCATTTGTCTTATTTTCTTTTATTTTCATTTTTTAACCAAACATAAGGATTAGTATCCTGCCACGAAAATTAATAGCATTTCCGTGGAGGTTTCCTTCTATAATGCCAGTCTCTACACGCAACTATGGAGATTTGACTCCCATTAAAACAACCATGCCACTCATTATTGAGGTAATTATAACTCGCCTTAGTTACTAATATAAATATTTATAACTTTTTCCACCACAATTTATCTCTATTTAATTCTCATTTTTATTTTGATTTGGATTAAATATGTTTTCTTTATTTATTATAATATAAAATTGATTTTGGAGTCTAAACCTTCCGTCTAGATGTTTATAATATAGAAATGATTAAATCATTCTATATATATGAAATTACTTCAACTTAACATTTCAATACATCAATTCATTAAAGCATAGTTACATTGGATATCTACAATCAAACAAACAATGAATTTTAAAAAAATTACAATTATTTCACATATATAATAATTCATTTTAATCATTTTTACAGTATAAAATTTGGATGTTTAAAAGTTTAGATCACGAAAATCAATTTCAAGATATAATAAAAAATAAAAAACATATTTAGTCATTTTAATTTTATTATTAAAACATTTTTTTTATTTTGAAATGATAAACACCTAAAATTTATATAATATTATAAATTTCTAATTTCTAATTTCATAATTTGATTATTCAAACAATCCTTTTAAGTCTAGTCAAACTTCAAAAATTATAGAAATTGTATCACATCCAGTAAGAAATTGTCATCACCCAAGAGTCTTCTTAAACCATATAACCTCATAATCTTTTTCTGATAAAACCATCACATCCAACCACAGTTGAGATGCTTTGACAGATACAATTTAATTATTTAAATCCTTAAATTGAATTATTTCCTTTTGTTCCAGTTCTTAAATACATGTTAGTTCTATCTTTGAAGTGATATGCCATATTTTGCACCAACGTAAGTGATGTGTTGCAATTTATTTTTTATTTTTAAATTTCATTGATTCTTGAGAGTAAAGTAAAACATATTTTGATGGAATTTACTCAAAATTTCCACAAAGCAGTTGGTAGCATGAGCAGACATAGAAGTTTAATAATATCCTTAAAGTTGGTAAATTTTTCACAAATATTTTGAAGACATGAAAAAAAGTGAAATAATTTTTTTCTTAAAATTAAATTCTTCACAAATATTTCTTTTTTCACAAATTAATTATAATCAATAAAAAATTATTTTACTTATTTTATTCTTAAAAAAAAATAAAAAATGAATGATTCCAACTTCTTCACAAGCATATGCCATGAACGATTCCCTTCAGAATCCTGATTCCTCAGAAGACAACTCACTCGCCCACCTCTTAGCATCCACAATTAATTTTTGTCATTATTATCATTCATCGTCAGGTCAAAAATCTCCATTAAAGCCTGGCCCAATAAATAACAAAGCATTTTCAAGCCTTCAAACTCAGCATCAATTAGTTTCAAATTGAATAATCCAATCAGTTGGACTAATACTAAAACTGTGCAATGAATTTATTTCAAGGACAATTGAAATGCATTATTCATAGTGAAGAAAGAATCAATAATTACACAATTTATGAACTAAATTGAATTCCCCTTTCCTAAAACTCAATCTTTACCTACACAACAAACAAACTCAACACAACTCACTAACTAATATGAAACTGTTCTGAGTTCTGAATATACAACATCTTTAGATCCCGGGAAGAAGAACTCAACAACTTCACTACTTCACTATCCATTGTGTTTGCAGAAAATATATGTGATTTGAATGAAATAGTCTAAGGCGAAGAACCCCACAAAACTTCAGCTGCAATGGTGGCAGCTTCGGCATCAGAAAGAGAGGCTTCTCTAACTCTAACCAGAATCTCCGGTTTAAAAGCCCTCTTTTCTCTCTGTCGCAACCCTTCCCCAACCTCCAACTGCACCGCAAACCTCGCCACGCAGCTCGCAAAAGGGTGTCTTTCCAAAACCCCACAAACTCTTCCCTTCCCAATCTCAATCAAATCGTCACCGGTCTCCGACCTCTGCAACTCTACCAGCTTCTCCACCAACCCCTCCTTCACCATAGCATCCACCGCTTCCTTGCGCCCGAAGTACCCGATCTCCAACACGCACTCCAACGCCAGCAGCTGCAGCTGCAGATCGCGTGAACTCAACAGCGCCATCACCTTCGGAATCTCGCCGTTCGATTCAATCTCGTCCACCAGAGGGGACCTAATGGACCTGATCAGCGAGCACAGCACCTCCACCGAGTACATAGAGCCCATCGCCACCAAAGCACGCACGGTTGGGCCCATCATAACCTGGCCCACGAACACGTCTTTATTGAACCGGATCAGCGCCGCAACGGCCAGACCGGCCTGCTCGCGAGCCCGGTCCGCACACTTTTCATCCAGGAGAACCGTTTCCAGCGACGAGAAGAGCTTGAGTTTGAGAACCAAATCCTGCAAGTCGCGGTTAAATCCCTGGGAGATTCGGTCCCGGAACTGAGTCAACAGCGCCATCAACTGGTCAATAGCATCGTCGGGGTTTCGTAGCGAAGCGGAGAGAGTGAACAGCGTTTCGCGGTCGATCCATGCTTGGATTTCTGACTCGATCGAGACGGCGAGCCGAGAGAGGCAGTGCGTGGAGAGGGGGCGCGTGAGGAAGGATCGGAGGCCCTTGGAGTGGTTGAGAGAGTGTACGAGGGTTTTGAGGCGATTAAGGTAGTCGGAAAGCGCGCAGAGTTTGGGGTCTGACGAGGATAAAATGGTTTGAAGCTCGAGAAGCGCCTTCACCGCCGGAGAATCAGAGGTGTGGTGTTGTTGGATATGGTGTGTCGCTTCTTTCAGAGCTTCCAACACTTGCAACATTCCTGGCGCTTTCTCACTCTCTTCCATCGATCTCTCTTTCCACTCTCTCACCAATCCCAAACTCCTTTTATACTCTCAACATCAACTTTTTCTGCATTCTCAACTACTCTAACCAATCACCTTTTTTTATTTTTTTTCTAATTCTTATTCAAATCAAAATTAATCTCCCTGCATATTTTTAGTAAAAGTGGATTGTTTAATTAGTTAGTTTCATATCTAAAATAGAGTAATTATATTTTTGTTCTTGTAATATTTTATCTTCTAATTGAAGTCGGGTGTTTTTACATGTTTGAATTAATTACATGCCTTGTAATAATTATAAATAGTTACATATATGATACTTATAATTTATTATAGAATGATATTGGAATTAACATTCATTGCATTTAAAACTATTTAACAAAGGAGTCTGCGATGTAATAAATAGGGGGATTTAAAAGAGAGTTTTTTACGTCCAAAACATTTTGTACTATAATATATTTAATATGAGTATTCTGAAAACAATTTGTCAAATTTTGTTTGTCTTTTTTCAAGTCATTAGATTTATTATATATATTATTATTATGTGTAAGAATTATTATAATATAATTCATTTACATATGTAACACTTTAATATGTTTAATTATACATGTACGATTTTTTTCCCTTTATATTATCACATTTAAAATATCAACAGACTTCTATTGGATTACTAAAATATACATGTTCTAGACGAATTCTTTTTCTAAGCCCTTTATTGAGTAAAACATTTTATTACATCATCCTATAGTTTCTATTGTAGAGAATATGTGCATTTTTTTTTTCTGGTATATATATATATATATATATATATATATATATATATACATGGGTGTTATTATTATTATTATTATTATCTTAAATTGAATTTAACTTTTCAGTCTTAAATAACCGTGTGATATTATAGTTTTTGAATGTAATATTGTATTTTATAAAAAAGAATTATATATTTATTATTTTATTTTTTCTAAAATTAAAATAATTGCGATTTAAGATTTCTAATTAATAATATTTTTTATGCATTGCATATTCGATTAAAAGTAAATTTATATCTATTGCCTTCAACATTTGAAAGCCTATGTAATAAGTTTAACTTAATTTTATATTTTGTAGGAATCTAATATGAATATTAAGATAAGTGTATTAAAAGATCAGAAACAAACACGTATTGTTCTGAGTTGACTAAGTTCGTAGGTAGTTATTGTTTTTTGTTATGTGCCGACAATACAACTCAATTTAAATGATTGCATGAAAAACGTGGTTGTTATGTAAGATTTCTCAAATTCTAAAATCTATAAGTATATAATAAATTTAAATTTTATCTACAAAGATTAAAAATAATTTAAAATTTTAATATGTTTCTTCTTTTGAAATAAATACTTAGGAGTTAAAATTAATTATAGTTAAATTTTATTTTTAAGAGATCAAATTATAAAACTTTTCAAAAAAAATGCTATCAAAATAATTTGTCCTATTATTATTATTCCAAGAATTTATAGGCACATTTTTCATCAATTTTTATTCAATTATGACCTGTCTATTTTATTTTGACGAGTTTCTAAATTTAGTTACATTGCCTTAGTACAAGATTTCGTTTAATGTAGAATATGTTTGAATAACTTTCTCTAAAAACAAAAAAAAAAACATTTTTCTATAAGATAAAATTAGTTTACCTATACATTAAAAACAATAAAATTTTAAAATTATATAAAATATTTGTTATCAATTAACTTATGTATAAATTCTTTATAAAAAAATTCCATCGTATTTCTTTGATGTTTCCTTGGACTAGTTGAATCAATTGATTCCTATTGTTGTAAAACTTTGGTGATTTTTTTTATAAAAACTTAATAATAATTTTTTTATTTTTTTTGAATTATGTTCAAAAGAAACTTAATTTCTAAAGTTACATATAATTTTTTATTCATTTAATATAGTCTCACATTGCTTAACATTTAGATTATGAATAATTTATATAAATTTTTATTTTTTAACTCACTTATGTATTTTTAAAGGATAAAATTGTAATAGAACTTTAAGTCTCAAAACGGACAATACTTCATATGCGGTGATTAACCATAGTAACATCATCTTAAAAATCTTGAGATCGAAACATTAGAATAATTAACCTTAATGATGTCAGTCGACACAATTTTCAAAACACATCCCATATCCATCTATATCTATTTAAAGGTAATTATTCTTTTATAGAAAATAATAAAATAATATTTTTTAAAAATTTACTTGTCAAGAAATGTTATTTAGAATGTATTAAAAGTCTTTTAAATTAATTCTAGAATTTTTTTAAACTATATTTCACAGATCATAATCTAAAATTAAATTTGAACTATTTTAGAACACTCCATACTAAAAATTATCATTGTTAATATTAGTTATAGATTGATAATTTTGGAAAAATAAATTTCCCAAAAATATAATTGTATGTCGGTCTAGTATAATTACTTGCATTTGTCATCTATATTCCAGAAAGAAAAATGTATTTGTACAAAAAAAATGTGTCGCGGAAAAACTAAATTTTTGTGTGATGATGTTTTAATTTTACATATTGAAAGAGAACATTACATAATATATCTAAATTAATTTCAAAACATTATTTTATAATAATATTTTTTGTTATGAAGTGTTTTCTTAAATAATTGATAATATTTTAAAATTTATGTTAGATTACCCATTTTAAAATATAATTTTAAATTCTCATTCTTAAATAATTTTTTAAAATATTTTTAGAATAGGTAAGTTAGAAACTTTTTCATACAACCTTTATAACAGTAGTATAAGAAACAAATTGGGGTGCATAAAACAATTACATATTTAAAGGCACACCTGGAATTAACAGGCTCATTACCGTTTACGGGCTTTCTTATTATGGTCCATGGAATGACTTATTTTTAATAATTTAATTTAATTCTATTTCTTTAATTAATAAATTTAAATTAACATAACTTAAATTATAATGGCATCAATTAAAAAATACTTTAATAAACAACCATATTTACTAAAACAATTTCAATTTTTTATTGAAAAATTTAATCACTACTTTTCATTATTAGCTCCTACTTATAATTTTAATTACTAATTTAAAGATCTAAACCTGTTTTCTAAATTTTAATTCCAATGAAAATATTAAAATCTATTTTAAAATCGTCTTCTCTTCTCTTGTACAGTCCAACTACAAAAACAAACAAAGCGGGGAACTTTTCAGTAAAATATATTCTTTTATTAAAAAAATTATGTCAAGAAAAAAAAATTGATGTAATTTTTTATAATGTTTCAAATTAATACAGTTATTTAATGTTGTTTTGCCAATAATGTAATTAGCGAATTTTATATTATAATTTTATAAAGTGTTGTTGTAAAAAGATTTTTTCATATTTAAAATTATAATTATTAGAATTGTGAATCCTGAAAAGGACGGTTTTAATAAATGATTGAAGTTTAGTTTTGTTAACAAAAATATTACTGAAAATGTGTGTGTGTATTTATATTCTTGAAATAAAAAGAATAATATGTTACTTCTACTAAATTTGTTAAATTGTTATCACATTAAATAATTTAACAAAAAACAATACAATATTTTTAATTTCAATTTTAGGAAAGATAAAATTTCACCTCCCCATATAAATGTTTTTTGTGGAAAGTCATTCAGGACCATTAGAGCAAAACAATATTTCTAGTAATTGAATGAAGTGAATAAAATTGAATCATTACTTCTTTTTTTCACTAATCTTTATTATATATATATATATAAACAATTTTTTAATTTTTACCAGAAATAGATGAAAGAAAATCGTGAGAATAAAAATGGAAAGTGAGAATATACACTACAAGAAAATAATTAAATAGAAATTAATTTTAGAGAATAAAATAATTAATTACTATTTGATTAAATTAGAGACTATTTTATAAATTAAAAAAAAATTATTAGTATCTAAAGGGGTTTATATTATTGATAAAAAATTATAAAATGATTTTTAAATTAGTATCTAACCATTGACTACCAAGATTTTAGTTACTTCATACTTTACATTCTAAATTAGTCTATATATTAGTCTCTAAAAATCTAAAATATTAGTCGTTAAAACTTAGGTAGCTAATTTAGATACAAATTTAAAAATCATTTTATAAATTTTTATTAATAATAGAAATCACTTTATATATAAACAATTTTTTAGTCTCCGAATTAGTATCTAATTTAGTTAATATAATGACTAATTATTTTTAACTTTTAAATTTGGTTACTATTTAATAATTTGTTTTAGTGATACTTGATTCAAGGAGAATAAGAGTTATAATAAATAGTGTAGTCACAAATAATTTGGTGAAGAAGCATAGTGATTAAAATGTTTAATCAAGATAAAAGTGTGAATATTTTCTCATTTAAATTAAAATACTTATAAATATAAAATTTTAATTATTTAATAAAATTAATTATCTCTTTAAAAAAAATTATATTTTCTTTTTAAGATTTTGAGTCTTTTTCATCCGTTTTAAAATTAGAGTTTGTCATAGTGGAACTAACACAGAGTAGAAGATATTTTCTAGATCATATTTGTGTTTATAGTAAGTTTTTCTTTGAATATTTTTATTGCGCTGTTTGTATGTGAGGTTTGGAGGGAAAATATTATATCTAATAGCCAAGGGTAATAATACCTTTAGTTTGATGATCAAATAATAGGTTTCAACTTTTGTAGTAAAAGCAAAACTTCTGTGACTTTGAACACCTCAACTTTTAAGGTAATGGGAATTATACTTAATGATCTTTTGATGATGAATTTAGAGTTGAATTTTAGGTTAGCTGTGGAGATTTTGTATAATACCTATTATGGTGACATTTGAGTTTTGCAATTTGAGATAATTTGAAATATTGAACTCTTGCATATTGAATTGGACTTTTCCCTTTGAATTAGTTTTGAAATAAAACAAAGTCATTGGTCGTATGTTATAAGAAATAATGTTATATGTTGGAGTAAAAATGTTATTGGTGGAATTATGAGTTTTAAGTTATAGATATTTAATTTGTAGTTTTTTTTAATCAATTACTATCTTTGGAATGTTGATATGATGGAAAAATTATAGATTTTTAAATATTGAACTAAGGTTTGTATTGACACATGGATTGCAAGAGTAAATTATTTTTTTCAAAAGTCAAATAGGTATTGATTTAAGAATTTAATGTGAATGAATGTTGCATTGAGTTGGAATGGGTGGAGTATGATGAGTGAATAATTTATCTAGAATGTTGTAATGTCAGGAGGTCGACCCATAGTACATGGAGAAGACACTTCGTGGAAGCAATATAAAGTTTGAGCGCTAGGTGAAGGTAAGTTGTCTTTTGGATGAGGAGTAAGTTGGTCATGTGATGAGTTTAACATGAATGATAATTTTGTTATTGAAATTTTAGAGAATTTGACCAATTAGCTTAATGAATTTCAAAACTTGTTTTTTCGGTACTATGAACCCTCTTACGTTAGTTTTCTAATAATTAAAACTACCTAGTAAGATAATTTGAGAATTAGACTCTAATAAATACGACACTTCCTAGTTTAAAAGGGACAATTTTATTCACTAGCTTAGAGTCATTACTTTGAACCAAAACAATTGCAAATGTTATAATGGAAGTGATAACTTTCTAGTATTGTTTTGGTTTTGTTACATGACACTCGAGTGGAAATAGAAGCAAATCAATTATCTCTCATTTGTGAGAATTTTGCAATAACGAAATTTTCCTTGTTTAAGCAAAATTGATGCTGAAAGTTTATGTTGATATTGAGTTAATTTTCGCTCAAACAAAAATAAAGTAGAAAATCACATTTACTTTTGAGTCAATTTTTTTTCAAAAAAAAAGAGATTCATTCAAGCAAATAAATTTTCATTCAAACTAAAATTTAAAAAAAAAATACTCCTTTCATTCTAAAAAATGTGTTTCTTTGATTGAACGAGTACAAGTGTTATATGTAAATGTATAAAAAATATTAAATTGTGTATATTTAATTAATTTATTATTTTTATTAAAGTAAATTATGTTGTGAAAAATGTAGTTGAAAATTATATATGTTTGTAAAATATATGAAATTAAGATGTGGAGTGATATGTTGAATTCATGTATTAAAAGTAGAGCTTAGAATACAAATATTTTGGTTTCACTATGCATTAAATAATGAAAATTGAAATCATAGGTGATAAGAAGCTAAATGGTAGTTTATTGGACACTTAAAACTCCATGAGCTTTGAATTAAGAATGTCTTAAACATACCATGAATCCATTTGCCTTCATTAAACCCAGTGGTGCCCATGGAGATGTCACTCTGAAGGAAATAAATCAACGTATTCTGTCTCCACCACCTCCTCTCAAATCCAAACTAAGTGTTGAAGATTCATCAACTTACCCAAAATCAGCTTTTTCTGGGAAGCCCGTTGTTGGAAAAACAAAAATTCACATTGAAGGGGGAAAAGGGAGCATCGCAATTATGAGAACCAAAGGCTAAAGGCTTAAGTGTTTAGTACTAACTTTTTGTATTGGGTTTGGCTTCATTTTGTGCATGTAAAATACCTGGTAATTTAATAGTTGGTGTTTCAAATTTTTGTTCTTATTTTGCACCCATGATAACACCACCTTAGTGTTTTGTATCCTAGTTGAGGATCTAGATGACTCTAAGTGGCTTTTCTCTTCGTAGATGCTTTTGTTTAAGCTAACTCTGCTATGAAAATTTTGCTCAACACTGATATCCTATATTATGATATTATGATATAACAATATATATAAACCTAGTTGGTTTAATGTTTTTATAAAAAAAAATATTACTTTACAATATGACTTATTTGATATTGTATTCCGTAATAAAACATTAGTTAATATTCTTTGGTGAATATATTTTATTATACAGATCCTTGTATGATTTATATCTATATACATATAAATGTTCGATGAATGAATTCAATATATGTCCATGAAAATATATGGATAAATATGAATAAATTAAATAAATTTTAAAAATATATGTATATAATTTTTTTTTATATATGCATATATGTGAAATTAAAACATGATCTTATGATATAATGTGTGTGGTTTGTAATATAATTTGATGGTGATGATTGTGTTATACAAAAGAGTTATGGTGATAGGTGTAAAAAAGATACATAAGTGACAGGTAGAAGAAAAATAATAATTATGATTTTTTTTATTTAAAATTTTAGTTATGTATGTAAACTCTTAAAAAATAATTATTTTGTTTAAAAATTGATTATATATATATAGGTAAGTATAATAGTTTTTGAGATATTAGAGATAAGTAAAATAAAACGTGGTTGTTAAATTTATTCTCATTGTGTAGTAAACAATGTATCCACATGGAAGAAAAATAGCGATAGAATAGAAAAAAAAGTTAGGAGAAAAATGGAGATGAAACATAGGTGAAAGTAGATGACATGTGTCTTTTTGGATCTAACAAAATAAATCTACATGGAATGGGTTCATGTGGTCTATATATTCATGATTTTTTCTTCTTTTTATGTTTGCATTCGTAATTTGATGTCGACAATGATTCGGTAAATAGAGAGAAACTTTATGTGTGGATACACAACTCTCTACGTGTAAAACAAAATCTTTTCTAACTTAAATACTCCTGTTTTCAATCTCTGAATTGCAAAACCTTAAAATGATTCGGTAAATAGATCAGGCATGGAACGAAACTAAAAAAAAAACATTTCTTAAATATTTTTTCAAAAATTGACTAATTTAGAACTTAAAAAATGCTAAACAATAACAAGTTATCAACCAATGATATCAACTATTAATTATTTTATTATATCTCATGATAAAAAATTAGTGGCTCACCAATAGATCACGTATAAGGAATCGGTGATTAAAACATTCATTATAAATGAAAGTTAAAATTCTACATAGGAAATTTTTTTTGACGCGAGACAAGAAATGTCTAATAATTTTTAAAAAAATTAAATTTAAATTACTGGCTGTGTGTTGGCCACAGTATATACATGACAAATATATAATCTAAAAAAAAGACATAATATTATATATTATATTTGTGATGAGGTGTGGTACCGTGGATATGCACATCGTTATAGAGATAATTATTATTAGTAATTTTTTATTATTGTTAATATTTCTAAAGTCATAATATTATTAAAAAATGATTAATTTGATAAAGAGGATTGAAAAGCTAACAAGTAATATTTTTTAAAGGTTTGATTGTGAAAGGCGAGACAAACAATAGGTTACCATTGCAAATCCAAGTTACGAAAACTCAATATTCCGTAATAGTCGTCTCTCCATAATAGTGAACCTCTTTCCTGCCTCGCGTGTAAGAAAGATTGCATCAAAAATCATAGACAAAAAATTCTATTGACGAATTTGGAGAAGCTTAGATGTCACATTTGTGATGAGAAAAATAGGTGATTCGTGAAGAAAAATAAGTTGTTTTGCTCCTTATTCACATCTTCATCCAGATCGTCCACATGAGGCATTCGAAGATGATCGTCCACCAAATGGAGGTTAGAGTTACAAATTGAGTCATTGGTGAAGAAACTGTGACTAACATTTATCCATATTTTTTTACAAAAAAAGAATAAGAAACTAAATGATAAGAAAGAGTAACAAATATAATTTTTAAGAGAGATGAAAATATGAAAAAAAAACAACCTACTCCTCCAAAACTTTTAATAAATCACTTTACATTCAAAATTTAAAATTAAACTACTCCACATTCAAAATTTAAAATTCTTTAACTGCTTTTTACAAAGTGATAGAATTAATTTTAAATATAAAAAAATATATTTTTTAATTAATTATAAAAATAATTAATTAATTATTAAATATTTTAAAAAATAATAAAATGACTAAAATATCCAAAATAAATATTAATATAAAAATAAAATTGATAAACATCAAATTTTATTTATTTTTTATATCTGTATTTAGTAATAAATTATAATATGTGGTGCTTTTAGGACCAATTTTTTGAAAACATATTCCTTTGGTGTCACGGGAAAAGAAAGATAAGACCTGTGTGCAGCTCGTGATAACGCTTTCAATTTTATTTTAGTTTCTTTTCTTCATTAGACTCAACTAAGGGTTAAAATTAATAAAAAATATAATTTAGTTTCTTTATATTTTTTAATTTCTAATATTAACGAAAAACGATTTTTAAATGACAAGAGTTGTCTCTAAAATTATAAACATTTTTTAAGCGCTCATTCAAAATATAAAATCAAATTTCTATAAATAAATCATTCAATTCTTCTATGAACATGCTTTTAGGAATAATTTTTTGAAAACATATTAATAAAAAATATAATTTAGTTTCTTTATATTTTTTAATTTCTAATATTAACGAAAAACGATTTTTAAATGACAATAATTGTCTCTAAGATTATAAACATTTTTTAAGCGCTCATTCAAAATATAAAATCAAATTTCTATAAATAAATCATTCAATTCTTCTATATTTTTAAATTTTATGCTTTAAAATTCTAATTTTAGTAAATATTTTATTTTAAATAAAGTAAAAAGATGAGTATCACTTCATTAAAACCATAAAAATATTTAAATAATTTATTTAAAACAACTAAAACAAGAGAAAAGAATAAGTTTTATCTTGTTAAAATGTATAAACATGTATTTTAGTTTCAAAATTAATTTTAAAAATAGTATAAGTGCAATTTCTCCAAACCTATAATATTATTGACATACAACTCAATAGGATAGCAAACCAAAACCACACATTTACTAGAACAAAATTGTTAAGAAATGGGTGGTATGTTTTTTAATCATTTTTAAACCTTTGACGTCTTATTTTTATCATTTGGAATAGAATTTTCAATAATATTACCCTTTTATTTTTTTTATTTAAAATGTATTAGTTTAATTTAATTAATGTTAGAAATTGATAAATATTTTTACATAAATTATTGATTGGAAAGTTAGATATATAAATAAGTAGCGAAAAAAAATATGGAGAAGAGACAAATTACACATAAGTATGAGAATGCAAAAGAAGAAGTTAACACATGAGTTGATGACTCTAAATACACCACACACATACACATTGTCTTTTGTCCGCATCCCATTGGTTTCCTTAAAGCAGATGATTCCTTTCCATTCAAATTGTAAGTTAGGAAATGTGCACAAAATTCTCTAAGGCCTAAATAAGTACCAAACACACAACCAAATCAAAATTTTCACAACCATATATATATATATATATAATCATTCGTAAGATAAACTTTGTTTTCATTTCATCCTCAAATATATTCTCTAATTCAAACACATCCTAAAAAAATATTTAAAATTTAAATTTATTTTCTAATACAAACATACTTAAAAACATTTAAAAGTAAAAAAAATCAGTCAATTTGGTTAGCATGATAGTAATTTTAAACTCAAACACCATGATAGTGTTTTTTTTTAAAAGATTAATATATAAATATGAAAAGTATTACAATCTGGTGTGATATTTGATTAATCACCTTACCAGACTAGATAAAAAAAAAAAAAACTATTTTGGCCCTTTATAGCCCATCAAATTAGCACCAAACCATGTAAGAGAATCTTAATTTGAAGAAATTTAAAAAAAATATCATTGAATTGATTTGGACAGAAACAGTGATTTGAATCATGTGGGAAATTAAAAATGATTAAAGGACAAAAATAATAACAGAGTAGTATTGTCTTTGTTGGGTGTGGAGCAACGAGATGAGGACATTGTGGCTCCAAATGAGAGTTGGGTGTGGGACAGTGTGGAGCAAGCAGATTAGGACATTGTGGCTCCAAATGCACCAACCACTTCATCCTTCCTTATAAATCAATGCATGTTTTTCTTCTGTTATCATCGTTTGGCTTCTTCAGTCTTCTCTTCTCAGCACACGCTTCATTAGCCAAGGCAAGTCAACCCTCTCTCTCTCTCTCTTTGTTCTTTTATATTACTCACACTTCTTGCTTAAACAATGTCAATTTGTGATTGCCTCTTTCTTATTTTTGTTAAAAGGTTAAGGTTTTTATTTGATTACATAAATCCATACATACATTTTAAATTTAACTTAATTTTATATAACACACTTTTTTTTTTTACGTTAAGATTGTGTGATTATATATTTATAAATAATATAATCAATTTAATCAATTTAATCAATTTATTAAATTTAAATTTTAAATTACTGATATTATATTAAAAGTGGCTTTAAATTTAATTGAATCTAATAAAATTAAATTTTACACCATTAGTTATAAGTGTTAACAAAAGGGTTGTAACACAGCCACATAAATGAATACACTTTTTTCTCAATTGGTATCCAAATGTCCAAAAAGAAAGATGAAAATAAAGCTCCAAGTTCTAAAAACTAGTAAGTCAAATATTAAAAAAATAAAAACAAAACACTTTTATCGTGATAAACTTTACTAGAAATATATATATAATATAATGTTTATAATTTAGTTATTAATTATTAATATTTATTAATATATTTTTTATATTGTTATAATAAAATGAATAATTAAAATAATAAATAAAATAAATTTAATTTTGATCTTTAGAGTAAAAATAAACTTACTCTATTTAAAAATCTGATCGGATAGAAATGGTCTTTAACTCTTCAGCTACAACGTGGCGCGATCAAATTTTAAAATAAATGAAGATTGGAAGAGAAAATTAAGAGAAAAATAAAAAAAAAGAATACCATGAAAAAAAATAACCCATAAATTTGGTTACACTGGAAAAAGTAATTTATTATATTAGCAAAAATAAGTTATGTTTTCAAATTTTTTTGTAAGTTTTTAGTTAGTTGTTTTTGTTATGATAGGTTCTTTCAAACAAGTTAAAAGTTCACTAATATCTAATATATGTGGATTGTTTTTATTTTTTATGTTTTGAGTTAAACTCAAATTGAATTAATCATGATACACATTTAACATTTTCTTTCTTTCTAAGATTGTGTTCGACATCATATATCTCAGAGTTACACTGCTGCTCGAGTATCCAACAATCATTTATTATTATATAAAAAAATATTAATTAAAAGTAAAAAAAAAATATAAATATGAAGGATTAGAACAAATACATATACATGAACAGGAACAAAAAACCTAGAATTAATCATGATAAATTAGAAACCTAGAATTAATTATGATAAATTAAGTGAAAACGATTTAATTTTTACTAGAAAAAAAGTATGAATCTACATTCCATTGAATGCTCAAAATAAATCGGTCTTCCAATCTATTTTGTTATCTTCTAAAAAGCAAAATGGGTGTTGGAGAAGAAGGGTGACAGAAAAAAGCAAACATGATAACTTCTAAAAGTTTAAGACAAAAAATATACAATTACAAAGGTGAATTAAAATAGTTTCAGAATTTATTTTAAAATCATTCTAACCGATAAACCCCTCTTTTCAATTAGGTTTTATTTTCAACTTTTAAAAAATAAGTAAGTAGAAAATTATAACCACTCCAAGCGGAACTAAGTTTTCTAAACAATTTTTTAGGATATTTTAGACTAAAACTTAAGAAACGTGATAAGTAATAAAGGTGTATGAAGACTAAAACTAAAGTTTATTTTTCCTTTTCTTTTTCATACACGAAATTATTTCTAAATTTGTAAACAAATCATTGGTTTAATCTTGTTAAAATTATAAACCTGGGAATTCAAGTAATCAGTAATTACACTGATTTCACCATACATCAGAGGGGTGTTGTTGACAGTAAAGAACGTGTGATGGATGGTTATGGGTGGGAACATTGGAATAACATGAGAAGAGTTTTACCTTGAAACATGTGATTTGGAAGTGAATTAGTTGAGTGAAATACTTAGAGTATGCTTGAATGACATTCATTGGGATTCTTGATTCTTGAATGCAGATAATTAGGACTCTGCAAGCTGATTAAAGGCAGCATTCTAGTCTCTGGAAATATACAGGGATGCAGACCATGTTGCTTAAGTTTGTTCTTGCTTCCTTTGTCTTGTTGAGTTCTATCAGAGATGGGAGTGCAGGGATGACTAGCTCTTTCGTTAGGACAAAGTGGCCATCAGAGGACATGCCCGTGGATCATGAAGTATTTGCAATTCCAAAGGGTTACAATGCACCTCAACAAGTAACTCTTTCAAAGATAACAAGGCCTATTTTTCTTATCTATAAGCTGATGAGGATCCTAATTTGGACATGTGAAGCAGTTTCAAATTCTAAAGCTATTCCTTTTATTCAGTGATTGATTAATTCCACTGCAGGTGCACATCACGCAAGGTGATTATGATGGGAAAGCAGTGATCATCTCATGGGTGACCCCAGATGAAGCAGGACCTAGCCATGTACAGTATGGCACATCAAAGAGTAACCTTCAAACTAGTAAAGAAGGCACAGTTGCAAACTACACCTTCTATAACTACAAGTCTGGCTACATTCATCACTGTCTTATTGAAGGCCTTACGGTAATATTGTTGATCCAATTATCATCACTCGCCTTATATTTGCAGTGTCAAAACTAGAATGTGCTCATTTGGTTAATTCAACCATTTCCCATTTCAGCATAATACTAAATACTACTATAGAATTGGAAGTGGTGATTCTGCTCGAGATTTTTGGTTCCAAACACCTCCCACAATTGGCCCAGATACTCCCTACAAATTTGGGATCATTGGTAAGTTGTCTGTTTCTTCACATGCATATATATATTATTTTGAAGTTTGTGGCTCTCATAAATGAAAAATTGCAGGTGATTTGGGGCAAACGTTTAATTCACTTTCAACCCTTGAGCATTATTTGGAGAGTGGAGGACAGGCCGTGTTATATGTCGGAGATCTTTCTTATTCTGATGAGCATGAGTTCGAAGATGTTGGTTTACGGTGGGATACATGGGGGCGATTTGCAGAAAAAAGTGCAGCATATCAGCCATGGTTTTGGAATGTAGGAAATCACGAAGTAGAGTTTATGCCTGAAGTGGTAACTCCTAAAAAATTTTATTACAAAATTTGTTGCAAAACTATGTTTATGTTGATGTTGAGACGTGAACTAGTTTTGTGTTGCTCTTGTTGAAAATGTCAGGGAGAAATAGTTCCTTTCAAGAACTATCTTTACCGATATACTACTCCCTATTTGGCCTCCAACAGCAGCAGCCCCCTCTGGTATGCAGTGAGGCGTGCATCTGCTCATATAATTGTGCTATCCAGCTATTCTGCATTTGGTAACTACTACCACTACTAACCAATCTTCTCCTCTTTATCTACTTGTTAATATATATATATCAATTCCTTAATTAGCTGCATTGTTTCATGGTATTGTTTCCTAATAGCGATCTTAATTTGTCAACAGTGAGGTACTCGCCTCAATACATATGGCTTAAAGAAGAGCTGGCAAGGGTTGATAGAGAGAAAACGCCTTGGCTTTTTGTGATCGTGCACAAGCCACTCTACAGCAGTAATGTAGCTCACTATATGGAGGGTGAAGCCATGCGATCAGTTTTCGAGAGCTGGTTCGTCCAATACAAAGTTGATGCCGTCTTTGCAGGACATGTCCATGCTTATGAAAGATCAGTATGCTTTTCTTCTCTTTCTGCTCATTTCTTTTGCTCCCACCCTTTACACCACAATATATACGTTATCTTCCTATGCTATGGTATCAATAACTCTATGATACACTGTGTTGAAATTTTATGTTTTGCTTTCAGTATCGCTACTCCAACATAGACTACAACATAACAGGAGGTAGAAGGTATCCCGTACCAGACACATCAGCACCTATATACGTAACAATCGGAGACGGAGGAAATCTAGAAGGTCTTGCCTCAAGGTAAAGTAAACAAATCATTAACATTTGTTTGTGTGATGCATACTTTAATAGTTTGTGACTATGGTTGGTGGTGCAGTTATTTGGACCCACAGCCAGAATATTCTGCTTTTAGAGAAGCAAGCTATGGACACGCGACACTGGAGATTAAAAATAGGACTCATGCAGTCTACAACTGGTATCGCAATGATGACGGCAAGAGAGTACCAGCTGACTCTTTGGTTTTGCTTAACCAGTATTGGTAGGTTCATTCCACCTTTTCTTTTGGCACACCTATCAAAGTGCCAGCCAAAAATATGATGAATTGCATGTTGTCATTACATTTGCACAAATAGTGAGACACAAATTTTAGACATTCTTTGTTCCACATGCATCTTATGGCCTACAATTTTCTCCTCAAATTAACATCTGTCTGGTGGAGGCTAATCATGACAAGTATAAAAAACATCACAAGCCAAATAACTCTAACTAATCATCATTCAGTCACTTGCCAAATAGAGTTAAAACGGGTTGATGCATGGAACCCAGCCTTTTTTTTAGCTTTTCTTGCATAACATAATTATATAAAAAAATGATAAATTTATTATTATTTCTAATTTCTAATTTAGTATATAAACCCATGAAATATGCATATATAGATTTTTTGTCCTTGAAAGGAAAATTGAAAGACGGTGGAATTGTGGTACATGCAGGGGAAGCAGTGAAGGAAAACAGAGTGCGTGTTATTGATGAAGTTGGCAATTGAATAGGAATAAGTATAGAAAAATAAAAATAGGCCTTTGTAGTGTGCGAAACAAAGCTTGTTAGAAATGGTTACGTGTGAACTTGGCTTGTTTGCTTCAATGATTGTATTCTACAAAAGCCACTATTAAATAAACGCGCTTTTAGCATGAGAAAAAAAAATCGTCACCAAGATATTATTATCTGTTCATATCTATTAATAATTTTTAAGCGTGAATTATATTCATAGAATAATTTCAATTTTAACTTTTATTCTCCATCTATTTCTGATTATTCGAATTCATTTCTTGTTTTACCTTATTCATACTTTTATTAATTAATTATCCTTTTATTAATATGATATTGAATTTCTGTAACTCGCTAGAAGATTAGTTTCAAAATCAAAAAATTCATGGAGTCAATTAATTCAATTTAAGAAATGAATATTGAATTTACGTAGTCCAGTTAATAACATATGAGAACAATAATATAGTCAGTGCTAAAAAATATATTAGTTTTTTTAGCTATATATTTGACGTATCAAGTTATTTATAAGTATTCAACGTGCAACTTCTAGAATTTAACGTGGATCTTTATTTTGACTATCTTATAAAAATAATAATTTAATATAACTATAATAATTAAAAAAAAAGTTAATATTTATTACAAGTAAATAAATAAAAAACCGGATAAGTGAGTCCATGGACCTTATTCTCAACCTTACATAAGCTGTACAAGGTCATTTATTTACGAAAAATTTATTATCTTTTAAGACAAATAATTCATATTAAAGAAGTTTTAGAATTGTGTGAAATAAGTGAATTTATCCAGTTGAGGCATGATTGATTGAGAAAGGATGATCTTACGAGAAACGTTAGTTAGAAAGAAAAAAATACATATTTTATTAGAATAAATATTTTAAATTATCCTAATAAAGCCTTTTCTATAAAATATTTATGATGTATTTAAATAAAACTTCTAAAGAATAAAAATCTCCCATAGACAAAACTAATTTGGAAGAGGCGCATATTAGACATTTTAAAGTTTAATTTTATTTTTTTAAATATTTTTTGGAAATATTTATCTGAAATGACACATTTTATTTTCAAGGAAAAGTTACAATTTAGTTGTCGTTTATATTTTATCTGTAGTTAGTCAAATATTTAATTTTAAAACTTTTATTTAATTTACTTTTTACATTTTAATCGATTTACTATTTTTACAAAAAATTAAATGAATACGTGAGATTTAGAGTTCTATCGAATTAAAATTAACGATAATAACAAAATGATTACTTTTTTATAAAAGTTAAAGATCAAATCACAAAAAGAAAAAAAAAGCAAAACTCGTATAAAAAAATCAAATTATAATTTTAATTATGTATTATTTAACTTATATATTATTATTATTATTATTTATTTATTTAAAAAATGTAAAGATAGAAGGAATATCTCCGTTCCGCCTGGTGAATAGTAATTTTATTTATACACAGTGAATTTATTATTTTTATAATAAACATTTGAGAAAACAATGATAACAATTTTCTTACAATAAGAAAGGCAAATATAATTTAACATCTCTTTTTCATATAAAACTAGCTAATAAATCTATTATAATATAATAATAACAATAATAATAATAATAATTAAAATGTATTTTACTAAGTGATATATTATATATAAAACAAGTAATTATATAAAAAAAAACTGAGTTGGGAAACAATTATTAGAGAGAACAAGAAATTAAAGTGAAATGATTGAGAGTTATGGGAAGAGAAGAGAAGCAGGTGGAGTAGTTATCGTGCACCATCCCTGTCCATTCCTTCCCTTCCAATTCACTCTTTCATCAATTATTCACTTCTCCACTCTTCTTCCTCTCCTTCCCTTCCCTTCCCTTCGCTCTCTTCTCTGCAGATACTTCATTTCAAGGTAAACATCTCTCTCTCTCTCTCTCATTCACCATAATATCATACATCACTCGCTTGTTTTATGATTGGATTCGCTTCATTTTCACGAACCTACCGCTGTTCAAAATTTAAACGGAAATTTCGAAAACCTTGTGCAAGACTAACTTCGCCTGTTTTATGATTTGATTGACATTTCAACGCAAGGTGTTCGCTTACGTTAAAATTGATTGCTCGTTTAGATCCGAGACTCAGTAGATTCAAGTAGAGGTCAACGCTAATCAGAGAGCCTTTTCAATAGTAAAAAACTGTGAAAATAAATAAATGAATCAGCATAAGGGATAATTGGAACAGGATAGTTGAGATTTACTTTGAAATAAGTTATTTCAATGCAGATTACTTCAAAATATATGTAGAGTAATGTGTGCAAAGTATGAGTGACAATCGTTGGATTCTTGGATGCAGATGGTTATGACTCTGTAGGCAGAGAAAGACAATCGTCGTGCCCATGGAAAGAAGAGTGCAGACCATGTTGCTGAAGTTTGTTCTTGCTTCCTTTGTCCTCTTGGTTTCTATTAGAGATGGGAGTGCTGGGATCACTAGCTCCTTCATTCGGTCAGAGTGGCCTGCAGTTGACATCCCCCTTGATCATGAAGCATTTGCAGTTCCGAAGGGTTATAATGCACCTCAACAAGTAAGTCATACAAGAATAACAAGGCTGATTTTATTATATATTCGCTAATAGTATTTAGTGAAATTCTGATGAGGATCTAACGTTTTCCCTTTTATTCAATTAAACTCTACTGTATTGACTAATTCCACTGTAGGTGCACATCACGCAAGGTGACTACGATGGAAAAGCAGTAATCATCTCATGGGTGACCCCAGATGAACCAGGGCCCAACCATGTACAATACGGCACATCAGAGAGTAAATTTCAAACCAGTTTAGAAGGCACAGTTACAAACTATACTTTTTATGAATACAAGTCGGGATACATTCATCATTGTGTTATTGAAGGCCTTGAGGTAATTGTTGATCAAATTACCAGACTAGAATTATCATCACTGGCATTTTACTTGAAATGTCAAAAGTAAAATCAATTCAAAACTGAAGTCTAACGCATAATATACAATATGTTCTCTTTTTCAATTAATCTCGTGCTTGTTAATTCTCATCTTATTTTGTGTAGAATGTGTTCATTTAATTAAAATCAGTGATATCCCCATTTCAGTACAAGACTAAATACTACTACAGAATCGGAAGCGGTGATTCTTCTCGAGAGTTTTGGTTCGAAACACCTCCTAAAGTTGACCCGGATGCTTCCTACAAATTTGGGATAATTGGTAAGTTGTCTGCTTTCACACGTTCGTTCTTCTAGAAAATAGTTTTCTGTATCCTCAATTGTAGTTTCTTTCTATTTTTATTTCGCAAAATGTCTATCAGGATGTCCTTTTTCTATAGATTTCCCGTAAGTTTTAATTTGGCTCTCATAAATGAATCATTGCATAAATATTGCAGGCGATTTGGGCCAAACGTTTAATTCTCTTTCCACCCTTGAGCATTATATACAGAGTGGAGCGGAGACTGTCTTATTTGTTGGAGATCTTTGTTACGCTGATAGGTACGAGTACAATGATGTTGGTTTACGGTGGGATACATGGGGCCGATTTGTTGAAAGGAGTACAGCATATCATCCCTGGATATGGGCTGCCGGAAATCACGAAATAGATTACATGCCTTACATGGTAATGTACTAACCTGAGTCTGTCATGTGGCTTAGTTGTTCTTGTTGAACTGAATTAATAGAATGAAATGAACTAATTATTACGGGCCAATAACATAATAAACCACCATCATGGTTTCAGCTTTCCCTTTCTTTTTTTGGAATTGAAAAGTATAAGAAACATGTTTATTTTTATTCTTCTTAACTTTGTGTGCGCTGGTTTGTTCCTTTTCGTGAATTATGCATGATCATCTGCAAAATATGACTTAGCTGACTCTCAGGTCCATCAAACTATTTGGTGCGAACTAGATATCTTCTTTGATATGCCATCTTATTATTTCTACAGTTTTGGAGCAACATCTTTTATATGCCATCAAACACTAGATTATTTTGTGTAGCTCTTAAGATATCCCAAACTTCAAGTGGCAAACAACTACTTGTTTTGTACATAATAAGATATTTCTTATGTATTTGTGAATGGTTGGCACAAGAACAGATGCTGAAGTAAATATTCATGAGATTTGTTGTAACACTTCACTTTAAGATCCCAATATTCTCCCGTTGCTTATGTTGGAAACTTCATACACTTTGCATTCAATGTTAACTTGGCTCCAATGTTCTTATACAAATATGCTTTGCCAGGGAGAAGTTGTTCCTTTCAAAAACTTTCTTTACCGATATACTACTCCCTATTTGGCCTCCAATAGCAGCAACCCCCTCTGGTATGCAGTGAGGCGTGCGTCTGCTCATATAATTGTGTTATCCAGCTATTCGCCATTTGGTAACTAATCTCCTCTTTATCTACTTATTCATATTCCTTACATGTTGATTTGTTTCAATTCAATTTTGTTCAGGTTACAACAGGTGTAACCGTGTGTGTATATATACACACACAAATAAAAGAACTATCTTTAATCTATGATAGTAAAATATGAAATGGCTATCTTTTTTTTATATTTTACCTAAAAGATAAACCTGTCTGAAAGATAAACTAAAAATTATGAAAGATAAGCTACAATAGAAATTGAAAGATAATTTTTCTATCCTAAATATAATTGTATTTATTTACAACATTACCTCAAGTTGATATCAATCATTCCCAATTGGCTTCCCAAGGAAGTACTCTAGTTATCCCAACCAACTCCATTTCAAAAAGCGTCTCCTTCAAAGCATGTTTTCTATCTAATCATCACTTACAATGATCACATAGTCTACATAAACTGGGAGAAGAGGGAATTTGTCATTTGGGGAATACTATACAAAAAGGTATGATCACCTTGACTTTGTCTATAACTTAGGGATGTCATAGCCTTGGCTAATCTTACAAATCATGCCTAGAGAGACTGGTTGAAACCGTACAAAGCCTTCTTGAGCGTAGAGACCTTGTCCTTTCCACCATAAATCAAATATGGGAGAAAAACTTCCTTTTCTAAGTCTCCGTGTAGGAAAGAACATTTTTAACATCAAATTGCTGCAAATCCCAGCAAAAATGGGCAGCTGGGGCAAGAGTTATTCTCATAGTATTTATCTTTGCTACTGGTAGAAATATCTCTTTATAGTCAATTCCACAGGCTCATGTGTACGTCTTTTCAACCAATCTCACTTAGTATGGATATAACATCCCTTTAGATCTACTTCATACTGTTCATACTATATACCACCTACATCTATTTGCCTTGTCTTTTTGGGTTGTCAACAATCTCCTAGTTTGAGCTTCTCTCCAATCCCATCATGTTATCATTCATGGCTTGACCCCACTTCTCATTTTCAGAGCATCTTGGACTAAAGTAGGAGTTTTGATTGCATCAATAGCTGCAATAAAATTCTGATACTTATGAATTACGGGCACATATGTAGAATAGTATGTTGTTGTGACCTGCATTCTTTGGATACGATATTTGTTTGACACTCATCAACTGTGTCACACTTTTTTCTTTTTCAGCACAGATACCTCTTCAATATATCTTTGGATCTTTTCGATGCAGTTTGAACTGTGATTTAAGAAAGTATAAGTCGTAACTGTTCTTGACTAAAGAAAACAACTTATATTATAAATAATACGAGGTCATATATAAAACGGTGTTACTGTGTCCTATATCTTAGATATTAACAATGTCCGAGTGTTATATTTGGTGTTCGTGTTGGAATTAGTGCTTCATAGTTCAAGAGAGACATTTTTTTTCGTGTTTGTCTCTCTTCGTTTCATTGTACTGATAAAAGAAAAAAAATGAAAACAAATAATATTCCAAAGACAAGTAATGCCCAGTTGGAATATGGTACCAATATAAGCAACCAACATTTGATTTTTCCAGACAGGAAAAGGGAAAAAAAGAAAAGGCTTTGACTTCTTTACATTAGGACTCTGGTGCCAGTTTGTTAGGAATGGTGGAGAGCAGCATTCTGAAGTTTCCAGGTCTTAAGAATGTTAGATGTTGTTACTTAGAGCTGTACTATTGCGGTTGAAAAGTCACTACCATTATGTATGCTTGTTACCAAATTTTGTTGTGTTTGGTCTTTTGGAAATTTTCTATGCTTTCTTTTATGGTATTCTATGTAATAGTGATCTTTCATTACAGTAAAATATACCCCTCAATACATGTGGCTTCAAGAAGAGCTGAAGCGGGTTGATAGGGAGAAGACTCCTTGGCTCATTGTGCTCATGCACGTGCCACTCTACAACAGTAATGGAGCTCACTATATGGAGGGTGAAAGCATGCGATCAGTATTTGAGAGCTGGTTCATCAAATACAAAGTTGACGTGATCTTTGCTGGACATGTCCATGCTTATGAAAGATCAGTATGTTTTTCACTTTCTACTCATTTGTTTTGGTCCTCTCACTTTCAGTCATCTAATGTCGGAGTGGATTTTTATAATTTTTCTGTCATGCTTTCAGTATCGTTTCTCCAACATAGACTACAACATAACAAACGGTAACAGGTATCCCTTACCTGACAAATCAGCACCTGTTTATATAACAGTCGGAGATGGTGGAAATCAAGAGGGACTTGCTTCAAAGTAAATTAAACAAACTATATCTAATATCGTATTTTTTACCATTGTTATCTTGGGTTTCTATTTAATCCTTTATGAATAAGATTCAATTTTCGTTAGAGGTTATGATCCGGAGTTACCGTTTGTCAAATATGTCTTGTCATATAAGTTTTAATTCTATCCTTGGTCGTGCAGGTTTTTGGATCCACAGCCTGAATATTCTGCATTTCGTGAAGCAAGCTATGGACACTCTACCTTGGAGATAAAAAATAGGACTCATGCTATCTACCACTGGAACCGCAATGATGATGGCAAGAAAGTACCAACAGACTCTTTCGTATTGCATAACCAGTATTGGTAGGTTCACTCCACCTTTTTTTGTCAGCTATCAAGTGGGTGGGGAAATATGTGATTATCTTGCTGTTGTGAGGAATTGAAAGTTGTAATTGCATTGCATTTGAACAAATGGCGAGACACAAAAAGTAGACATTCTCCGCCACATGCATTTTATTCAAGATGATAATGGTAGAAGTTTAATATCGTTATGGCCTGCATTCCAATAGTAATTTTGAGGGTTGGTTTGTGTGGTGTTTTCTTCTTAATGGTACAAAGAAACTTGCTTAAGTGAACCCCACGAAGTTCAAAACTTATTTTGGTTGACAAGAATCACAAGATATGCAATACATACAACTTAGCAGAGTGATATTGAGAAAAACTGGACTTTTACCTAGACTAGAGATAAATTCTGAATGGAGTACATGATTGGGTTAACAACTTTTACCTTTCAGTTTTGTAAAATTAAGTCTAAATTTAAGATATTATCAGAGTTTATCTTTAATTCATTAAAAGAGTCTCTTTTATACTATTTATGTATCAAACGCAATTGTGTTAGGAGTGAGAGAGTATATTGAGAAAAATTCAAGTCGCATAAGATTATAGATAGAAACTTGAGAAGAGTATATAAGAGTAAACCTCATATTCTATATTACCGAGTAGACTTCTGTAAAATCATGTAATCTCCTGCTGATTAGTCTTAAGCTGCCTAGAGGTCTTCGCTCTTTTGTGACATCTCGGTCTCATCTTGGGTCCAGGAGAGGCGAATTAGTGTTCAAGAGTACAATCAATGCAATAATAAATATACAATAATATTAGTAGTGAATACTTTGGAGTAGTGGTCTATTTATATTATTTTAAATGAGCTTATCTCATTTTTAATCTAGGTTTAGTTATTGTTTAAACATGATTGGTTTTCAATACTTATTTTTGTTTGATTGATTATGCAAACACTGTATATGGTTGCGGTTGGTACTTCTCGATAGTTTCGTGTGTTCTTATTTTATTAGATCTTTTAATATTACGCATAAACCTTCTGGGTTTATTAATTGTGTAGTACATGTTCTATATATCATGTGCAAAATATGCATCACATTTAATGGGTCATGCATTCGATATTTGGAGAATCATTTCTTTTAAAGCTCCGACAAAAAAGGTTGTTCCTAAATTAAGGTAAAAATATTGATTTTTAAACTTTTTCTAATCACTTTTAATGAGATAAAACGGTAACCTGATTAAAGAGTAGCTTTCATTCTGATTCTTTGAAGAGATATTTAAATCAATGATGTAATTGCTTGTTATGATTCATCTGACGCACATTCAACGAATAATTGCAACCCAGTTGAGTTCTGGTAATGCATGCAGGGGAAGCAATCGGAGAAGAAGAAAACTGAAACATTTTCTATTGACAGTTATGGATGAAATTGCTGACATGTAATTCGGAACTTTGAAGCAGTGTGCCCCTTGGGAGTGGGCAAAATGAAAGACCATGGAAATGTTATATGTATTTGGCCTTTATGTACTCTAAAGAGTATTTAATGAACTTGCTTTTAGCAGAAGGAAAAATATGAGATATTATCCGCATATTGTTATGCTTCCGTTTCAAAGCGTTGTGTTATGTCAGGTCAACATTTTTTTCTTATATAACAAAAGAAAATCACATAATTTATATTTTGAGCCACAAAAATTAATTAACCTTTTTTGGAAGAAATTATTTTTAACTATCTTAAAACACTGTCTTTCTAATTTCAATGGACAGTTACATTATGATATCGTTATACTCTCATTTCTTATATTCTCACTCGAAACTTAATCTTATATTCCCAATAAAATGGGGGTTTCTCATATTAAGGTTCAATTCCTTTGTCTAGTTCTTTCTGTTTCTGATGTATATATAAACAAAAACTTACATTATTTGGTCGATTTTTCATTCTATTCAAACTTATGAAATTGAGTAAGGATAGAGATCCAAAAGTTTTTGAAAATATATTTTCAGTAAAAAAATTACGAATTTGGTTCAGGGACAGAACAAATTGAATTCATTTTATTATTATAAATTATCTGGTCCATTTTTTACTTTATGCTTTTTTATTCATCGTGTTTTTCATTAGTAGTGCTCTATTACAAGTCAGATTTTGGTTTTTTGTAATTTGTCGGTTAATTCCAGAATCGATAAACTCATGGAACTAAATAATTTAGTTCGTAAAATATTGTATATCAAATCCTCATAATCTGATAACCTATGGTAAGTTGAACATGAGGACATTTTCTTAATTTGTATTTCATACTAATGGAAATTCGTTTATGTAAAAAAATTTAAAGAAAGAAAAAATGGTGGTGTTGATTGGGAAAAAAAAGGAAAATTGTTGTTAGGGACTAAAATATAAAAAAAAAAAAAGTCCTTTAGAAACTAATATTTTAGGTATTGAGACCAAAGCATAAATACAGTTCAAATTTAAAAATAGAGCACAATGACATTTATATCAAGCCACGTATTTGCCATGACATTAAATAATATTTGACACGAGAAACCAGAACATAATTATGTTCTGTATAAAGCTAAGAATAAACTTTGGGTGAGCAGTAAAATGTAAAGATTATATCTGAACCTTTTATATATAATTTTAATACAATAAAAGTAATAAAAATGGCTCAAATATTTCTTTTTCAGATAATAGTCATCGAGCATGGAATTAACATTTTTTACCATATTCATATTTACTTAGTGCAATTAATGCTACTTCAATAACATCTAACTATGCTAGATAATTTATTTCCAGCAAGGCAGATGATAAAAGCAACAAAAACTAACAACTACGCAACCACAGGCTGTTGATTTTACATTTGAATACTAATAAATGACGGGTGATGGAAAATAATATGATAGAAAAATTCGTATATCCTTATTGTGTTTGACAAGTATATACATTTCCGAAGTATAAACTACAATTAAGATACGATACAAGATGTGCGAAGGTGGATGGAAAATTTAGGCATCACGGAAAATTGGTTGCGGCATCCACTTGAGATGCAAATTCAAATACCCAGATTTGCCACCATCTAGCTCAAAACGTTCTCTGTACTCTCCTTCCAGTATTACCCTAGTAAGCGTCAATATGCACCTCCCCATATAATCCTGCACCATTCCGGACGGAAACAACAAACCATCAGAACTGAACGATCCAATACACTTTAACTTTAACCTCTACCCTATTTCTTTCTTATACAAATTACATTTATTTTTAAAACTTTCACAAACTGACACAATTTCAACCATCTATAAAATCCCTTAAAGTGAGAAGATTAGTAGACTGAGAAAATGGAATTTTAATTTTTTTTCTAGATTGGGAGATTGAGACGCCAATTAGATATGAATAAACATATGAGAAAGTATAACACTGTTTCTAACCCAAAACCTTAAATCTTAGCCTTGTGTTTTTTTTTCTTTTATGCACTACTCAACTTTCTCATTTCTCCTCAATATAACATTTTCAACTTATATTTAGATTTTTAATAATATTTTCAACTCTTACTTGATTAGTATTTCCTAACCGTTACCTCAATCTAATTCTTTATGATACACTTCATGGACTTTTAGTCAATAGTTTGCCGTTACTTTATGATGAATTAAAATTGAGCTTCATACAAGTTTTGACTCTATACAGTATCCTATTTTTTAAACCTTACAGAACGTCTTATTTTCAAAAACGGCTTGTTCGGTGGACAAAAGAAGAAAATAGGTTGAGATAGGAAAAAGAATGAATAATAATAATAATAAGCCTGCAAACTATAGTGCACACCAGAAAACCTAGAACATAAAAATTACCCTCGTAGAAAAGTGGTGGAATTTACAGGGAGGCCAGTGAAGATAGTGATACTGGGTGCTAGTGTAAACAGCGATAGTGTCAGTGTCAATGTCGTGGTAACGACAACCGTGATGAGGTAAGAGTTATAGTAGTCACAACATGTATTATGACAATAAAGGTGGTGGCAAAAATATCATGATGAGATTGTTAGTAATCATAATGGGTAGAAGTTACAGCAATATTAGTTATAACAGTGATACTAAAAACAATAATATTGATTTGATAGTAGTGATGACATTAAATGAAATTGTTCAATATACACAAGTCATATTTCAAGGATTGAGGTGGAAGATCTCCCAATATGCCCACCGGAACAGACCTAAATGTAAGTCTCTCCTTTAACTAGTGTGTAAAGGGTCTTTGGTTTGTTTTGGAGGAGAATAATATCCGAATTAATCAAAATTAATTAGATGGTTTCAATTTAAATGCGAAAAAACTTTCTAACAAGTCTCAATCAAACCAACACGATTGAAGAATTGTTTGATTCAGGAATTCAAACGGATCAAAACTAATTTATTAGATCCAATTTTCAGTAGTTAAATAATGAAAAAAAGTAAAGTAAATTGAGAAAATATATTTAATCCTACAAAAATAAGCAAAAAATTATTTTATCCATCTAATTAAATTGAAGTAACATAACATATCCTAATGTCACACCACAGGTTTCGCGCTTTGCAAAAGTCTGTGAGTAGTAGTACGAGGTTTTCCCCTTGCATATATGCACAAAAATCTGTTCTTCTAACTCCAACACAACCAACCAGTCACCAGGGCTGAACTTATTAGTGTGCGGTAATTATTATTATTGTTGTTATTTTGACATTGCTTACCTTTATTCAAAGATATGAAACTATAACTTCTTTTGTCGATAAATCTTGTGTTACTTTAACGGTTTTTTAAATTTATATATAAGTACCTGATAATTTCAATTTTTTACTGCATTAGAATAAATATTATACATTTATAAAAAAAAAGTGAGATTTATCATATTTAGAAGTATAAAATTACCAAGGTTAGTTTCATGATTATATTAAAAATAATTATTTCAGTGGTTAATAACTTTACAAAGTGTTCTATTAAAAGTTAAACTTAATAGCACCTCCAATGGGGTTACCTGTATTTATTTTTAAAGGCAGGCAACTTATAGATATCATTGGAGTAAATGACACCTTGAAGTTTTTATAAAAGTTACTTAGATAAGAAATAAGCAAGGTCGCTTAACTATTCTAAAAAAAAAAAAGTAAAGTGAAATAGGGATTTTTGAGAGGAGATAAATGAGACCTAGTAAAGCTAAGTTAAAAACTCAAATTAGATTCTACTACTGAAGTAATTAACCATAAATATACGATCCACTAAAGAATTAAGAACCTATTGAATTCTTATATTAGATAGATCTTCTACAGTATCATATTTACAAAAGGAGAGGTTTGTGTAAATTTAAAATATAGCAAGGATTTTGAAAAACACCCACCGAATAAAGAGGTATGGGTAATTTAATCTTAAATATATTGTCGCTTTAATGATGTTTAATATTATCTCGGTTCCTACGTGTGAGACTCTTTAAATTTATTTATTTCATTTTACAATAAATGCTATAAATTATTTAGAATGGGAGAAGATGTAAATGGTTGAGTGAAAAGTATTAAGTATCATATAATATTTATAGGGGTGTTTCTTTCAAGCCTGCCTATCTAAAATCGCTCAATGACCGAATGTCCTTCCACCCCATTCAATGACTTGATGTCTCTCCATTACCTTTCCTTCCCACCCTCTTTGTCATATGAGCAGTGTTGCTTTTGCTACAACCCAAATCTTTATTTTTGCCCTTACTCATTTCCCACATTATCTAACGTAGAAACGCCCAACAGTTTCATTAATTCAATAGTTGAGGCCCATAAATTGACACATCCATAGACTTCTTCTAACCTCCGTTAAGTTATTTTGTTAACATATAATTGGCACTCCACATAATTTATGTTAAAATTCAATACTAATTCACTTGAAATCATCAAGACAATAAATAAAAGATAATATTAGAAACAAAATTCAACATAAAGCGAATAATTTACCTTTCCAAATGTGTCGTGGTCCCAAACTTCAACAATTAGCATATCATGTAATCCATCCTCTACAACAAAGTCAAATGTTTGATTCCAAACTGGATTCAAGCTGTCATTCACAACCTGAGAAATTAACAAACTTTTAGGCCAAGTTCATAATATGTTGATAATTAATTTAACCACAAAACTGCGAATACCCTGGTTTTATTTTTTGTTTCTGCTTTCTTCAAGGTAAGAACAACAAAAGGATCGGATTTCCCCATGAAATCTGTTGCGGGCAAGTCTTCAGCCGATATTACAGTAACAGAAAGGACTCCTCTAATAATAACCTCCTTTTTCTTCGGGGTAGCTGCATTTTCATTTCCATTAGACTCCATTCCCTTCGTTGCATTTTTAAGAACCTTTTCCAAAGACGTCATTGAGTAGTTGGGAGCAAATGGGTTTGTAAAGCTATTCTCCATGCCATATGGACAGTACAAGAGCTCCAAGTGTACCTAAGCAGAAAGAACAATAATGTAACAAGTCAGATTTAATTGGTTCCTGTAAATTCAATATCTTCTGACAGTGTGAAAACGTAGAAAGCACACAAGTGAAGAATTCCTCTCGATAATTTATATTCAGTGGTAATTATCAGCCCGTTGTGAGGAATTACACCAAAATAAAACAAGAAATTGCAGTACAGAATTTACAAAATTACAATACAGAGATAAGAGACAAGTCAAAGGCAACAGAGAGAGAGAAGTTCACAAAATACATCACGCCCCCAAACCTCTTCCCCCACTACACATATTATTATTAACTGTTCCTATACCGCAAAGGAGACTGAGTCACACTTTTGCTATGCCTAACCGCATTATTATGCCTACTATCCTCCATCTTACAACATATTTCACTTAATCAAGCGAAAGTTTGACCTTGTTCTAAAGTCTCCCAACAAAATTATGATTACAAGTTATGTTCAACTCAAAATAAGCTAATACAAACAGGTTTAACAAAGAAGCAAATATCTTTATTATACCATCCATACAATTGAAAATATGTTCACAATTGTATACAAACTAGGGAATTATTATAAATCCATATTTACTGGTACTTTTGATCCATGAAATTCAAAGCACCTACACTTCAAGAGAGAAGTTGGTTTTGTCAAACATAGGGTTCAAATCAATACCACCTACTGACAACATTGAAGTTTGAACAGTACTTTCAGGAATTAAAATTTAATATTATAGAATGAAAAAAAAAAAAATAACCACTTCTTTTATATCAACAGGGGCATAACGTGAATAAGACCAGCCTAACCTAAAGCCCCTCTTGATGACAAAGCTTGATTGACTTGACACCAGGAACCACACTACCTTTTGAATGATGCACTTGCATTCATCCTATACTTTCGTATATGTGTATGTGCTTTCATGCTTAGACTTTAAATATTTAGTTATATAATAATTTTAGCAAATGACCAATTTGAAACCGTAATTTCAAATAGAAGTGCAAATAGGAGATATATGACAAATAAGTGTTTCAAGTTCAGCTTTATCCAGCTCTAGGTATGCCACTAAAATGATTGCATTTTGCTAACCTATTTTCAGAAAACACAGGATAGCTAAGCATTATTATTGTTAGTGGGGGTTCAAAGGTAAACTCTAAAGTCAACAAAAATATCTCTCCTTAACCAAGAATCTTCAAGCCTTCAACAGTTTCAACATAGCAAGTCATGCATGTATTTCTCACCTGCCCTCTGTTCTTGTTATCCCTTTGGATCTCCAGATCCTTGACCAACTTCAACCAAACATCCTTCACTTTGCCAGGTTGAAGTTCATCAAGTCGTAGCTGAGCACAACCAATCAATTCAGATGACTGTAACCCCTCAGAATCATAAACTTTCACAGTTATGTGTTGAGTGGACACGTCTTCAACAACAAATTCAAAGTGTTCATTCCAAATTGGATTCAAATCATTGTTCTGGAGGGATAAAACAAAATTAGGTATTTCTTCCATAACTGAAATCCAATAACTTCTCTAGGAAGATATAGAGAGGAAAAAGAAACTAACATACAATTGTCTTGCTTTTCTTCATTCTGTCGCGTAGAGGCCGTATGTATACGACAGCATATGGATCTGATTTTCCAATGATATCCTTGTTTGTTAATTCCTTTGCTTGCACAAGCTTTACTTCTAATATACCCACAGGCTTCAACTCCAAATCACTGAACAAGAAAATAAAGCTGTGAGGTTCAAAATAAAAACCTGTTATTTAATCAGCTGAGACCATAGTGAAAGTAGTCCCGTGATCAAAAATTCATTTGAATATTTAGAAATTATCACATAATTTGTTTTGTATCTTATGAAACGGAGTATCTCAGATGGTCTCTCAGTAATTCCTAGTTCTGGTGTAATTTAATTTGGATTAGGAGTAAAGTATTTTGTGGTTGTTGAAGAGAGAACGTTATTAATGTAAATAGGGTCATGGACTTAACGGTTTGTATTGTGAATCATATCCTTCACACCAATGTCAACATAATTTTATTATTCTGAGTATTTTTCTTCCTCCCTCAACATCTAAACCCTCTAATTTTTAACATAAGAACCAGAAGAAGAAAAAAAACTGTGATTGATTTACCTGTAATCTCCAGGCAAGATGGGTACAACTTTTCTCACAGGCCATGTAATAGAATCTTCAACAGCATCACGAATTGCCCCCTGTAATAATTTAAAAGACCTAATCATTATTAAACATCTGAATTTCAGAAACTTAACTAATTCATCTAATTAGAGAGAAAGGGACAAAAGGCATAAAAAAGAAATAGGAACATGTTGGGATCCAATTGAAAGGTATGGGACTTTTGTCCCGCAATGAAAGCATGGGATTCTAATGTGGACACCGTGGAGTTTGTAAGGCATTGGGCTCTCCAACTACAAGAGGGTCTCTCAAAGTTAATACTATTAATTGGTATCAGAACTTTCCACCATGTTTATGTCTATCAAGTTCAAACAAGAGGCGCAAGTGGTGGCATCAATTTGTACGGGCACTGGAGCTGTAAAGCACAGCGGGATGATTAAAATCCAATTGTAGGCGTGAGACTCAATCTCATTGTATGTATAGGATCAGTGCAAGGTTTATAAATCTTAAACTCTCTAACTGCACTGGAGCTGTAAACTGCAGTGGCATAATTAAAATCCAATTGTAAGTTGTAAGGTGTGGCACTTATACTGTATGTATAGGATTAAAGTGCCAGGTTAGTAAATCTTAAACTCTCCAACTACAATGACTAGCCTTTGTGAACTGGTTTTCTCGAGGTTCATATCATAATAAGCTCAGGTGATTATTCTGTTTATGAAAGATTAAATATAGTACATTACAATAATAAATTTTATAAATGATATGAAAGATGGCGCAGTACCAAATATATATAAGCAGCAAAAGTAACAGAGGTACATGTAAACATAGAGGAATGAACACCATAATGATTTTATTTACATTTTCTACATATGAAAGAAAACAATTACATAAAACGCCTCATACGGACAAAATATTGTTTATATAGACACTTAAAAGTTCATTTCAAAAGATTTCACAAACTTAGAATGACAAAAATACCTGACATAGAGTACAAACTTAAAAATAAACTCACATGTTGCAAATATATGCACAAATTCAGTGGTCTAGATTTTCTAACTTAATACTCAAATTGTACAGATAACGTGTTCTAACAATGAAGAGATGAAAAAAGGTTGAAGATGGGAAAATTGATGGAGAGGAATCGGGATGCAATTATAAAAGCTACATGTTTATAATTTAAATTTCACATTCATAATTCAACATCTTTCATAATTTAATTTAACAAGTTAATACAAAAAAAAAAACCTTTGGAATGTTTTATTAAAAAAAAAGTGAGATGAAAACCTACCTTTATTTCTTCACTAATACTTAGCAGTAATGATATTTGGTGAGTAAAGCTGAACTTCAGTTACAAAAATTGACTTCAGGGCAATAGGCTTTTCTCTAACCAACCAAAGTAAAATGAATGTGAAGTTATGGCCATTTTTTCCAAACAATGGTGAAGAATGAAAAAAATCTTCTATCAAACTTCAATAAATGGTAAATAAATAAAAATTGAATGACACAGTTAAAAAATCTACTGGAGCTGATATAATTAATTCTTTAACGAACATTTACATGCTGTGTATTAGTTTTGTGTCATGGTTTTTATAAATGAAAGGGTAATAAAAAAACATAACATCTACTTAGAAGACAAAAATAATTTAAAGTTACAAGTTTCTGCATCAATACCGAAAAAGCTTTCAAATAACATAGTGTGCTCTGGCGATTAACATGACATATTCATCATCAGAGTCAGAGATATGTTATGCTAAAGCAAAGAAAGAATCATGAAAAGATACAAATGGGTATCATTAACAGACAATGGGAGTAGTCCAGACCTCAATTGCATCATATAATCCAGGGATTGCTGAAATGTCGCCGCCGATGACTTTAAGAGTAAAATCCAACTTTTTCTGAAATTTAAAATTTTCTGAAATGATTAAATATATTACATGTGGTACCGTTCATGAGGTTTAATTTCTTTACAGAAATATGGCTTGACAAGTGTTACAGGCATGCATAAAGAAATGTGAGAAGGAGGGCATTGCATGTGGCTGTATTAGAGCACATTGAAGAGAGAGATACTACGAGGACAGGAACCATTTCCATAATTAGTAACTGTAACCATCAATTCACCTAATATGCAAGAATAATTAAATACAAATCTAAATCAATCACATTCTATCCATGAGACTAAGCAACTGTTTTAACAATTATTTGTCTAGATCTCGCAAAACATATAACATGTTTGGTTGGTTTAATTAAAAATGACCTTAAGAGAGTGTTTGTCCCCATTATAAGACAAAAAAAAAGAATATATACATTGAAAGTTTGTCCTAATGTAGATGCACTGAGAAGAGTAGGAAATTATCTGATTGAAGAAGAGATATCATACCTTCTGCCTTAAAGAATAGCTAAGAGCTCCAAAACCAGGAAATTCATCAACTAAAGGCTTAAAGATCAACCTAAAAACACCAGTAAATCCAATATTTTTTACCTGAAAAGGGAGTATGAGATCACAAAATCAAGTATATTCTTTCAAAGAATAAACCTCACAAACTTAATGTATATTACTTAAGCAAAAAATTACTGATTTCTAATCAGAAAGCTTTTACTCACAAACATTCCATGCTTTTTTATGCATGCTAATAATAATGCAAAGGATGAAGAGAATTTTTCCTTCACCTAGTCAAATGGTCTTCTATTCTCATAGTTCATATCAATGGGGTGCCACTAATGAAATATAAAAGAACAAGCAAATCCAATATAATATTCAGTTTAGGAGCTAATTGGATAAGATCTCTTGTTAAATTGGAAGAATTCGGGTCTTACAATAATTTTAGTGAAAAGAAAAGGCACAGTTTGGCTTGGAGACTTCAAAGATAAGGACAGGGGGAATATTAATACAATAACCTGAGCAACTGATCCATTTATAGCATCTAACCAGATACTGATAATAACAAGTAACCACACATGCAGTGGCAGTAAAAAGTTGAAAGAGGTACCTGCACTGGTAGTGCAACACCAAGAAGAGTTTTAATATCAAGTATAATACTTGGATTCCCATCCCATTGCATTTCTAGCTCCATTGTAACACCATCCCCTCCATCCTCAATTATAGACACACCTAAAAAAGAACATCAACAAATCAGAAGCTCCAAAGAAATGTATGACGTCAAAAAAATTGAGTAGAGATCCTTAATAAAGTAAAAATGATGGCCTGAAATGAGTAAACAGAAGAAACCACTTGTGTAACTACTTTTGCATAAGCTAGAAGCAAGGGAACAATAAATAACCTCAAGTTTGAACTTGTTAGGATTCTATGCAATTAAAGATACGAGCTTGAAGGCATGCCTCCTGGGCTGGGGCAGCTAAAAATAGGAATGGTAAAATAGAAGCACAATGGAAAGGCTACCATTTCTATTATGCTTGACCAATGGTGGAAATTAGAGAAACCCACTTTAATGTCATAGAAGCAGAGGTAAAAGCTCGTAGGGTTGGTGCAAAAACTGAAATCTAGTTGTCCTATTTTCAAAATATGTTACGCGTGTTATACAAGTATCAAATCATTTATGTGTCTGCTCTTGAACTTTTAGCATAGTTGGTTCACGATAATTCATCTACATTTTTGTTTTACTAAGAAAATATATATTGTATGCGGTCCCATTTCATATCTACGCGGTTTCCACTCCACTCAGCACTGCAAACCAGTTCCCCTACAGTCCAAACCCAGCTAAAGAAATCAAAAAGGGAAATCAAATTAAAGTGAACAAGTCTTAGACTGTTGACAAATCACAAATACTTCTAAGTAAGCACTATCTAAGCTTTTATTCAACGAAAAGGAGGGGAACCAGTCAGATGACAACAGTATCAATTGCACCATAGGAAATGCGGATTGCCAAAAATCCAAAGCAATTGGATCGAACGGACCTGTGAACTGTGGCGCCACAGTACCAAGTGTAAACTTGGAAAACTTGAGAGAAGCCAAAATCACGGGTCTATATTGTTCAAGAATGGGTTCCACCGACGTCTTTATGAGCTCAGAAGCAGCCTAGCAAAACCGACGCATGAACAAAAAAACAAAAAAAAATGAACAACCACCACGAAAGCCACATCTGAAGCATGATCCACGAGCTACCTCATTAACAAAGGGCCAGATCTTGGTGAGATGCGAGTTAAGCCAAGTCAACTGAAAACAATAACACAACAGCGTGAGTCCAAGACCGAATTTGAGACGACGAGTTATAGAAAGTACGTGTTGAGAGAAGAAAGCTCAACTTCTGGCTGGAAGAGAAAACGACCCAGGAAGGGTAGAACTGAGGCGGCAAGATCTTTCTAGAATCTTCGACGGTCATCCTGGCGAAGGCGGCGATGGTGGTGGCGAGCTGGGAGCGCTGGGCGGCCCGAGCATTCTCGCAGCGGACGAAGCCTACTATGATGCCGAGGCCCACCACAATTCCGACCACCACTCCGAAAACGAAGCCCATCGGGAGAGTGTGAAAAGCGTGAGACTCGTGGGCTTGTTGGGTTTAATCAGAATCCGAAGCGTTGATCCTGTGACCTTTTGTCTGATAGTGATAAAAACAAATAAAAATAAATAAAGTTACTGTGGTGATTAGTTGAAGGTGGTTAGAAGGACATGAACGGTTTGATTTGTCTGAAGAAAGAAAGTCAGATGAATATGGAATTACCGCATTGACTTTAACTTTTTTCTTTTCTTATTTAACTTTTTAAGGTGGATTTACTCTTATTCTCTGCCGTCCAACCAATCCAATACCTCATCGCAATTTTGCTTCTTCGGATAAGCTACTTTTCAATTGACTCTGGAAACATTAAAACGGAAATTAAGAGAAAAAGAAAATGCTAAAATATAATTTGTTCATTTATTTATATTTTAGGTTGATTTCTTAAATTTAAATTTATAATTTGACTGTTCTATCGCAATATCTCTATTTAATAAAATTATGACAATATTATGACTATATTAATTTGGTCTATCAATAAAAGTATGATAATGATTTTGTCATTCTTCGTATATTATTTAACTAACAAAATTTCAATAATAACATTTTAGGTATTATTATGATCTTTCACTAATAAAAGTATGATAATAATTCTCTAGTTCTTCATATTTTGTAGTGTTTGGTATGATATTTATTGAATGAAAGCGTAAGTTTTAGTATTTTGTATAATTTATAACAAATAATAGTGAGATAATAACTCTTTAGGTTTCTGTATAGTCTTTAGATTGAGTTTTCTTTTGATTCTCTTCTTTTTCATGTGAGTTGTTGTCTACTTGATCTATTGTTGGTAGAGTCATTATTTAAGTTCCTTTTCCAACCAAAATCAAATAATGTGATGGGTGAACAAAAGATAACATGGTTTCGAAAGTAATGGTACAACCTCTACATAGTGATAGTGAGATTAAGTTCAATAGGTGAAGATGACAAGGATAAAGAAGAATTATAAATTTTTACTTTTTGCAACGTTGTAGTAGTACAACGATGTTACTTTGATGTATTAACTTTATGAAATTTGTTTCTTTATCAATTGTTCTTATAATGAGATTTGTTTCTTTATCAATTGTTCTTAAAATGAGACTGAATATCTTCTGGCGAGTGTCCTTCTATCTTATGTTGTCGTTCGCCCTTCAGATCCGAAAGGTGAGATACCTACAAAGACACTCTAACGCTCAAGTCAGTTGAGAGTGGTATTATGTCTAAAGGTTCAAAACTAGAAATGTCATTACCTTTTGTCATGAAGTCTACCTCTATTTATACTTTTCTATTGGGCTTTGTATTCCACGCGGTTTAGTGCAGGCCCAATATCTCTTTAACCATGTTTTATTATCCTTAACCTGTCTTTGACTTTAATCATTAATTAGGGAGAATGATTGAATGATCGAATTCCCTAACCGCCCATTTGGGTAATTAGCTCCTACTAGGACACAGACCCCCAGGCTTGAGCCTCCTTGTTGAGGCGAAAAGTCTTTTAGATTCTCGCGTATTGAACCGTGTGCTTGGGGATTCTGGAACTCCGTGTGTGGCTCTGACGCATGGCTGACGTGTCTTGTCAACTTTGCGAATCATCACTTGATCTGGTTCATTCCTTTGTTTTGATCTAATGGGTCAAATTTGTTCGATGGTTCGTATTTCGATGCAACTCCTTAGTCTATAAATATGTGTAGTGTGATAGCTGTCGTTTTGCTGTCAAATTAATATGATTCTAGCGTAGACTTGTCTAACACTAGAGAGATAATAGTATAATTGTGGACAAATGTCCCCAAGTCGTCTCCCAACGAATCCAATAGTAAAATCAGTTGATCAGGGTTTAAAATCTATCTGCAAGCAATAAAAGTTAGCAATAACAATAAAGATGAAAAGGGGGTTTGAGATAGTTGTGCAAAAAATATAAAAGAAATTAAAATAGCAAATAAAAAGCGGTTGATCCCAAGTTCTTCCACCATTGAATTCTTCACAGGTTCTCTAAAGATTAATCTTTTCTCAATCCTCCAACAGACCAGATTGAACATGCGCCGATCTGATTCAACTGAAACTCACTAGTAAAGCATGCGTCTACTAGTTTAATCAATACCCACTTTGTTCCATGCGTATACTCCATGGGAATGCTTACCTCCTCTCCCTTGAATCATGCGCCCAAGAAATTAATTAGAACAATGCGAACTAACTAAGAAACCAAAGTTTAAGATAAGGAAGACTCTCAATCATGCGTTCAACACAAAAACCAGTTTTCTAGGAGATTAGACAATAAAAACAACTGCTATAGAGAATTAAAAATCGAAACTTTTATTGGAACAAAACCTCAGAACTCAATGGGGAATTACAAAAGAATCAACCAAAAAGGTTTAGCCTTCCATGCGGAGGCAAAACAAAAGAATTACTAAGAAGAAAATAAACTAAGAAAACCCTATGAAGCTCTCCCTTCTCTCCTTTATGCTTGTGTCCTTTTATAGGCTTTTCTGCTCCAAGGATCTTGGGAAAATATTGCAGTTTAGATTTTGTAAACAATTTTACTTTCCATAATTCTTTTTATTTTGCAGAAGATTTGCTTCCAATTCTGTTTCTGGAATCTTGTAGCTTTTATTTTCTCTTTCTTCTCCTCATAATATTTTTTCTGTTTTGGTTCAAGAAGCAACTTGGATTTTTGCATATTTGGCCCATTCACAAAGGTAGATGCTTCCTCCGAAAAATTTACTCTAAAAACACAAAATTAACAATAATAATAGTTAAGGCCCAAATAAACCCAATTATAAGAATATTAATTAAAACAATGGATTTATTTATTATTATAGTCCAATAATCTATGAATAAGGCTAGTGAGTGTGAATAAATATATGCTCATCAGTGGTCCCCTGATTTTCCTGATTCTTTCTCATTATCCTTTCTTCTCCAACATACCACCACGTTTTTAAAAGAGCTTTGAGGTAACCATGTCTTCTTCCTTGTTTGGTAGTTCGACCTGTCGGGTTCTAGGGTTCTCGAAAGTATGCTTCCACGCGACGTTGCCCATCTTTCGGAGACAGCCTCAAAAGCCTCTAGTTCAGAGTCTTCCCATATTAGCGACGAAGCTAGTGTGGGTGGGCTACCTGAGGACATTCGCCTCTCGGTTATCCCCGTTGAGGGTGCCGCAAAACGAGACCTTCTACCTCGCCGACTTCCTCAGTATGCCTGGGTGGATCCGAGTGTGCTAAAACATACTTCCCAATTTGAAACTACTACGTCGCTTAAATCTTTTAGCGTCAATATAGATATGTTAGACCCCGAGTCGCCGGATGGGGTTGTTTCGCTCTGAAGGTTTGTGCCATCTGATGTCGTGTGTTTAGGGTTTGATTCTTTGGGTGAATATTTTTTATTTTATTCTTGCTTAATAATCAACGTCCACGTCCGTTTTCCTTTTGATACTTTTACCGTCGACGTGTTGCGTGCCTTGAATGTGGCACCTTCAAAGCTTCATCCGAATAGATGGACTTATATCCATACTTTTCAGCTTTTATGTCTTTATCTCAATTTAAATCCCACCCCTCAAGTCTTTCTAACTATGTATGGTACGAGGTCGGGTTGCCAAGTAGGATCGTTGTCCCTTGTTAGCCAACCAAGGTTGTGCTTGTTGACTCCATTTACTTCTTCTTACAAAAACTTCAAGTGAACTTCTTTAAGGTTGTGGTTGGGGAGGAGGGTCGTCAATTTTTTACGACGACGACGCTCCACACTTTCCCTCTTATTGGACACGCGATCCTGCACGTTTTTGTATATGGTTGAGGTCATCACTGACCCGCGAGGACCTGGAAACCTTGTCAATTTTAGACAAACTCCTCTGCAAAATCCCTACTCGGTTGCTGCTACAGGTTTTCTTGTCGCTCACTCGGCTTCTTGACATTGTGGGTATGATTTTGTTTACTTTTACGCGTTTTTGTCTTTATTGATACTCTGTTTTTTTACTTTAGCATTTTGCAGCCATTATGACTTCTCACGCTTCCCGTGATAGCAAGCATTTTCTGAAAGAACTTCTGAAGTAGCGAAAGGCTAGTTTCGGCTAGGGTCTGACCATTCAGCCCGAAGCAGCGACTCTTTTGCAAACCGTTTTGGCAAATGATGTCCCTTCCCCCCTTCCTAATAACCCAAGCTCGAGGAAGCCTCATCGAGAGAAGAAACGAAAGAAATTCTCTCGTCCTCACTCCAACAGGTCCTCATCCGGGAGATCTATAAGAAGGTTCGTGTTGATACCGGCTCTAGCTCGGCAAAAGGCTTCCTCGATCGCGAGCTATACTTGAGTGAAAAGGTTTCAATACCTTTGAATTTGGCTGAGAAGAAGCTTTTTATGTTGGCGTTTATGACTGAGTTGGCGAACTCTTTCCTCAAACTAAGTACTCGTGCTATTGTTCTCGAGAAGCGCATGGGTTCAATGTTGAAAGAAAGGGAAGGAGCAAACGTAAAAGAGTTGGCAAAATATTTCCTTAAACTTAGTACTCGTTTAAATTTTCCAGGCTGTATGCTCCGTTACCTAGGTCTTCGGTGATTCGGAACGGCCCTTCCCAATTCACGACGAACTTTCCTTGAGTCTTGTCTTTGTGGGCCTCCCCCTTTGCTCTCAGTACCAAGTCTCCCAGGAGGAATGACCTCGGTTTAGTCGGCATTCAAAGATTCCTCCAATATTCTAGACCGTCTTACCGTTAGAGGGGTGTAGTGTGAGAATCGAAGTGTTCTCGAGAGTTCTTTGGGCTTTTAGGGCGGTCGCACACTGCCGGGTACCCCCCTCTCGACTTTTTGGTTATTGACATTGTTCGTTAGCTTTGTCTTGAACTCTCGCATTTCTTCCAATTGCATGAATTTCACAACTCTTTGCCTCAGCTCGTCCATGCTTCCCACTGGTTTTATATATAAGTTGTCAGAGAATAGACCTGGTTTAAGAGAGGTCACCAGGTGATGTAGTGCGACTTCTGGACTAAGGTCTCGAATATTGAGGGTTATCTTTTCGATCTTGTTCATAAATGAACGTAGTGTCTTAGTTCTCTCCTGCCGTATGTTAACCAAAGCGAGGGAGGTGAGGTGATGGGGTTTGCTTGTGGCGAACTGGGCCTTCAGAGAAGCTGGTGGCAAGCGAGTGAACCAATTTAGTGCGGTTCCCTTCAGAGAAGTGGGGAACACTCAACATAACAAATCATCAATGGTTATGTATAAGCTAATTTGGGTGACATAAGTGTCAACATGTTCATCGAGATTTGTGTCGATGTCATACTTATTTATTGTCGGGCTTTTCCAAGTTGCCAATAAAGACACTTTCGTGATTGCTTCGGTGAAGGGGTGCCTCCGGGACGACATACCCACGATTCCCCCTGAGGCTGTGTAAATGGTGCAACTCGCCCGTGAGTTGTATTCTCCTTCTACACATGTTTGGGTTTTGTGTTCAGTATGTCTTCGGCTTCCAACATTCTTTTCGGTCGTCGGGGTGTGCCCAAACTCCAATTTCTTCATCATCATTCGATTCTCGGCCTTTAAATCTCCTATTTCCTTCGCGTTCTTCTGTTTCATGTCCTTAAACTCTTTTTTTATTTATTTCTAGCATCAAGGTCATCGGATCGATTGAGGACCACACTTCATTCTTTCTGTCGTTTCCTATCATGCTTCGTGTGGATACCATGCGATTTCTTGATAGGTTTTTCTTTCGGTCTCACGGTGGATGCCAAAATGTTATTACAATGAGATCGAATATCCCCTAGCGAGTGTCCTTCTATCTTTTGTTGTCATCCGCCTGTCAGATCCGAAAGGTGGGATACCTGCAAAGACACTCTAACACTCAAGTCATTTGAGAGTGGTAATATGTCTAGAGGTTCATAACTAGAAATGTCATTACCTTTTGTCATGAGGTCTACCTCTATTTATACTTTTCTATTAGGCTTTGTACTCCACGCTGATTTAGCGCAGGTCCAATATCTCTTTAACCATGTTTTATTATCATTAACCTGTCTTTGACTTTAATTATTAATTATGGAGAATGACCGAATGACTGAGTTCCCTATATGTCCATTCAGATAATCGACTCCTACTAGGACATTAATATTTAGACATAAATGTGTTTTAACTGATGTTGAGGGCAAGAATAAAGAACAGTGAGGCAAGTCGACAATTTTAACTAGTGCAACATTACACTAGTGCAGTGATTTTAGTGGAGCCAATAGATAAAATATTCAGAAGTCTTAGACTATGTGTAAGGATGATTCATTGATTCTTTCCATCATTATTTCATTAAATCTTATAATTATTTTTTTTTCAATATTTAGACATAGTGTTTTTTAATTGGTGTAGATGACAATAATAAAGAAAAATAAGACAAATCAACAATTTTAACTGGTAGAATAGTATGAATGTCAATTGAATCCATTAGATAAAACATTTTTTAAGTTGTGCATGAGAATCATCCATCAATTTTTTTTCATCATAATTTCATTAAATCATATAAAAATTTTCTTTCTCCATATTAAAACATAGTGTGTTACTATATGGTATTCAAGTCTATGTCTAATGGTGCTTGAAGTTCAAAGTATTTTAATAAAATCAACAAATTCATTTATAATTATATTTTATAATGGTAACTTATAATTGGAATACATTTGAATTCTTGTAAGGAAATGCTTATTATTACCTTCAAATATATGTTTTTAGAATCCAATTCATTTCAAAATGAAGAATAGTTTTTGATAACTTTAAATTCAATACGAGAATCATAAACAATTTTAGTTTTGGTGATGTTCTATTTAATATTCTTTAAATTCCAAAAGAATACAATATATTAGAAAAACATAAAAAAAAAACTGTATTGGTCTATGATAATAATAAGGCTACATCCATTTGTTTAATCACTATAATTAAGAAAATTTACTAATTTTCAAAAATTTAAGAGAGACTCTTAAGAAAATAATACAACTTAAAATATTTTTAATCCTACAAGATCTTCTAACACAACTTAGGAAATTTTATCATAAACACACACTCACTGATCAGGAAATAAAAACTGCAAAAAAGAAAACAATTGGAACAATATTAGATGAAAAACTTTAGCTTAGATTTTTTAAAACAGTAGTAAAAGATTATATTCAATATAAGAGAGACAGGTATGATATTGATCGTTAAATCTTTAAAGAACAACTCTATGATCTGTGGCTTTTAGTGTGTAAAAACTCTTGTAAAAAATTGAAGACTTATTTAAGTTCTAAAAAAATTCATGTTTTAAATAGTAATTTTAGTAAATTAAAAGTGTATTTTAATTAGCTAAAATAAAATAAAAACTTCAAATCTTAAAAAGTTTAAGTGATTTTAGTAAACTAAAATCAAGTTTTAACAGACTAAACGGTTCTATTTTCAAAATCCAACCAGATCAAGATTATTTTAGTTGATTAAGAAGCAACTTTAACCAACCAAAATGATGCATATACAAGAAATGTTCATTTGTGGCTAATTCAACTTTTGTGCCTAAATTTGTTTAGTTAGATTAGGTAAAAAATGAAAAAATTGTTTCTACTAAAAGTGATAAATATGTAACTTATTCCTAAGAATCAGTATTAATTATCTAGAACTTTGTGTAATCTCAATTATGATTAAAATGACAAAAATATTATTGGAAAATAACGACCTTAGATAAAAAGAGGTGTAGATAAAAAAAAATACTTTTATTGTCCTCTTCTTCTGAAATACATTTTTGATTTAGATTTTTAGAACACATTTTTTAATTTAAAAAGGAAAATTCTAGAAAGCATTTTCAGATTTTGTATTCTGGATTTTATTTTTTAGAATGTATATTTTACATTTAGATTTTTCTTTTCAAGAATATGAAATTTTGATTTTTGAATTGTATTTTTTTATATTTTAAATTTTAAAATTCGAAATTAAAAATAAATTTCTAAAATTTTTAAAGATAATAAGGTAGAAGTTCAAATTGATACAGTACATTAACAATTTACTTTTTAGAAATTCATTACTAATTTTTAAAGCCCTAAATTTCCACAAAGTAACTATCACATAAAAAAAAACAAGGGACAGAAAAACTCAATATTAACTCAGAACTAATACAAAAAATTCTTAATATATGCAATCAAATTATTATTTATTTAATTAGTAAGTTAAAATTTCTAAGGTGTCACATAGCCTAAATATAAACTATACAAAAACAAAACATAAATGAAAATGAATGAGCCTTAATCCAAGTGTCATGCATATATCACAACACCTAGATGATATATGATGTTCCTTATTAGTTTAATTGTTTTTTAAATAAATTTATTTGAGTGTTTATCCAAACTTTAAAGAGGAATTTTCTTATATCTATAAGAGATTGTAAACTTCAATCTCATAAAAAAAGAAAAAGAAAATGAAAGTAAGATATATTAAGGATGACTATATAAATTGAGGATAGGAACAGTTTTGTAGTCGTGTGTTTCTATTAATCAATATTATTTGCTTTTGAATTCAGATTTTTTTATGCGTGTGGAAGTGTGTGAAATTCCAAAGTAATAACTTATGTATAACTAATTACTAGTTTTAGGGAAAGATAATTAGCTTAATTTTCGGCTATAACATCTTGGCTCAATTCCCTATCTAGTACCATTTATATCTTTATATCCTTATCTAGTACCTTTTTGTTTTTATTTCCCTATCTAGCACCATTTTGTTTTTATTTCCCTATCTAGCACTCTTTTATTTTTTATTTCCCTATCTAGCACCATTTTAAAAATAAATAAATAAATAATAAATTATTATTTTTTTAATAATTTTAATTTTTGAATGCATTAAAAAATAAATATTTTTAATGTTTAAAATAATTAGAAATATAATTAATGAATAAATAAATGAATTTTTACAAAATAAAAATAAAAAAGTAATAAATTAAAAATGTTTAGTTTAAAATTATTTTTTTTTAAAATGAAGAAAATAAAAAATTAAACTATACAACAACATAAAAGTTGAATCTATAAACATAAATTAGTATTTATTTTTATTATTATTAATGATATAATCATGTTAATTTTAAGTAAAAAATACAGGACATAATTATTAAAAAACCAAAGTCAATTAGTATTAATTAATAGTGGACACATAAATAATATTGAAGTGTTTACCTAAATGCAAAATTCTAAAAAAAACTAATACAAATGTTACACTTAATGCTTAAAAATGAGAAGAAAAAAATGCAAAAATAAATAAGTCTAGAAAATAAAAACAACAACAATAAAATAAAAACAAAAACCATAAATAAATAAATAAAGATTGCAGAAAAAATAATAATAACTAAAAACATAAAAGGTATAAAATAAAGGAAAAACAAAATAAGATAAAGATAAAAGATATAAAAAAAACAAATAAATCAAAACAAGATAAATATAATAGATATAAGACGATACTAAATAAGTATATGTTGATCATAAAAAGGAAAATAAATGAGAGATGATCATTAATTTAATATGTTTCTAGTTATTATTATTTTTTCTGCCATTCTTTATTTATTTCTATTTATGTTTTTATTCATTAATTATATTTCTAACTATTTTAAATACTAAAAATATATTTTTTTAATGCATTCAAAATTAAAATTATAAAAAAAATTACTGGATTGTGCAATTCTCGTCATTAATTATGTTTCATTTTGCACAAACTATTTAATGTACCACTGAAGAAAATATCAAATGAATGATCATCTTTTATTTATTTTCCTTTTTATGATCAACATATACTTATTTAATATCGCCTTATATCTCTTATCTTTATCTTGTTTGAATTTTTTTTATATCTTTTATCTTTGTCTTATTTTGTTTTGCCTTTATTTTATATCTTTTATGTTTTTAGTTTTTTTTTCTGTCATTCTTTATTTATATCTATTTTTTGTTTTTATTTTATTGTTGCTGTTTTTATTTACTATACTTATTTTTTGATCTCATTTTTAAGCATAAATGTAACATTTGTATTAGTTTTTTTTAGAATTTTGCATTTAGGTAAACACTTCAATATTATTTATGTGTCCACTATTAATTAATACTAATTGACTTTTTTTTTTTTTTTATAAATATGTTCTGTATTTTTTTACTTGAAATTAATATGATTACATCAGCAATAATAATAAAAATAAATACTAATTTATGTTTATAGATTCAACTTTTATGTTGTTGTAGAGTTTAATTTTTTATTTTCTTCATTTTTTAAAAAAATAATTTTAAACTAAACATTTTTAATTTATTACTTTTTTTTTTGTAAAAACTCATTTATTTATTCATTAATTATATTTCTAATTATTTTAAACATTAAAAATATTTATTTTTTAATGCATTCAAAATTAAAATTATTAAAAAAAAATAATTTATTATTTATTTTTAAAATAGTGCTAGATAGGGAAATAAAAAATAAAAGAGTGCTAGATAGGAAAATAAAAACAAAAGGGTGCTAGATAGGGAAATAAAAACAAAAGGGTGCTAGATAGGGAAATAAAGATGTAAATGGTGCTAGATAGGGAATTGAGCCATAACATCTTACTATTTTTATTAATTAAGTTCATTAACCTCTTTATAATTCTATTTGTACTTTTGCTTTGTGATGTAAGTTCTGAATCATATTTCTATTGTTATTGTTACTCAGTTTTGTGGAATTATACATGTTATGGAGGAATTTCTCTAGTAAAATTAGGTGTATGGTTACTCATATTTTTTTGAAAGGAAATGCATGTGCTGATAAATTGACTAATTTATAATTTATTCATAAATAATTTTTTCATTAGTATAATAGGCTACTATCTAGTTTGTTCTTATAATATTTTATGAATATATATAATCTACCTATGTATCTCGTTTTTGTTAACATATGAGTTTTAGTCTAGTTCCAATTTATATATATATATATATATTAATAATATTTTTTTCATGTGATGACAAATGATTGTTGTTAGCTGAGATGTCAAGTTACATAATGATGTTTAATTTAAAAGTTTTTATTTCAACGATAAATAGTATTTTAAACATGATATATATACATATATGATCTAGTTAATCATATAATCTTACCATTAGTGTGTTATTAAGTAATCTTAGTTATACAGATTACACAATGGTTTGGACATTGAAACATGTCGCTCTGCACAGAAGACAAAAATTATTACGTGGTCCTCACCTCGGTGTAATGTTGTATTGGACAACACCGTTGGCTTCAATCCTCTTCACTTGTTTGTTTTATTCTTAAATTATTTATGCTCTGGGACCATTAATAATGGAAGAATAATATCCATTCACTTTTCAAATACCATGATTAATTAAGAGCTGAAACATGTGACCTCTCAATCACACGACCCCATTGGCAATATTTAAGAAGAAGAAAAAAACTCCGTTAAAAGATATAATATTCAATTTTTTCTCTTCACATTTTAATAGTGTCTGATTATATATAGGAACTTATTTTCACTATAAACCAAGAATAAACTGCACTTTTCGAAACCACCATTTTAAGATCATAATATAGACGAAAATGAAGATGGAATTATATGGAATATTCTAGAATCCAATAAATGAGGTAAAATGAATGGACTAAGTGGCTTAGGTGAGTGGAATAGAGATTTATATGCGACAATAGACGAATCATTGAATAACTCGATCCAACTTGTAATCATTAAAATAAAGTATTTGATACATATGTAATTAACTTCATGTTAATTGATATATATGTTCTCTATATTCAATCATAATGAATAATTACAATTATGTTTAGTTTAGTGCAAGTACGAATGAAGATAATTTTTAATTAATAAAAAGAGAATGGAAAATGAAAATATATTTACTTGCTCTAGTTTAAAAGAAAAATAAAAAAATGTAATTTTATTTAGCTTTTAAAAAAGAGAGAACATATATAAAAAAAAATATGTTTTCTAGAGAATATCACGTGTTCTTTGTGAATGTTATCATGAATCACATTTATATGTTATCTATATTGTTGTTTAATTTAATATGCACATAAATATCTCAGATCCCCGTCCTCATCATTAGATTCCATTTCCATGACTCTCCTTCACCACATGATTTGTAATAATGAAGATATTTTTGTTTTCTTTTTTTATTTATTTTATCATTTACATTCTCTTTCCACTCTTTTATTACAATTTCATTATTCTCAACCTCTCTCACCTATTGTTGTTGATCGATCACCAACCCATAAGAAAGGGTCGAATTAGGTTAACGACTAATTAAACATGGACCAGTTTACAAAAAAATAAAATAAAAATATGTAATTTATAAAATTAATTTTAAATAGATAAATACCACAAGTGGAAATCAGAGTGCCACATAGAGGGAGAGTGTTTTGCTTGGATGGAAAATGAAGTGAAAAAAAATACAAAACGTGACAGTTTGAATAAATAAAGAGTAAAAAGTAAAGAGAAAATAAATAAGTAAATAAATTTATAATTAGTATAATAAAATAATTATTTTATATACTAATAATTTGAAATTTATTTTTTAAATAATTTGATGTAATAATTTTTTAAAAATATAAATTAAAGTTAAAAATATAAATTACTATAGAATTTTATGAAAAAATTATATTTTAAAATAATAAATGTTAAAATAAGTTACTTTAAAAATATATAATTTAATTATTATTTTAATTTTTTTATCATAATTATTTATTAAAAAAATAAGAGTTAAAATGTTTTTAATCCCTATAATTTAATTTAATGCGAAACTGATTTTCATCGTTATAACTCAAACTTTAAATCTCTTAAGTATTTGTAGTAGAAAAACTATGAATTTTTGTCATTTTTTTTAAGTAGAAAAAGTTTTTCAAGGTGAACTAGGATGTTAATTTTTTTTTATCGCTGGTATGTATATTATAATACCGTTAACATTGAAAATTTGTTTGTTACGATAAAAAAAACTAATAAAAACCTATTTAACCCAAAATATAGTTTTTACTACAATATTAATAATACTCAATTATATTAGAAAAAATATTATATACATGAATATATTTATAACATAGTGAATTATCTTCGTAATTGATTATATTATACATTTTTTTATTTGTTGTATTATGCATCATACAAGAATGTATGATTCTTAATTTCAAATGAATAAAGTTTAATTCTTTATAGTTAGTTATATATGGCAAATTCTACATGCACTTTCATACTTTTTACTTGCCTTTTCAATTTTTATTTTTTTTAATTTCAACTATACTTCTTTGAGTATGGTGAATAATATGTTTTTTTTTTCATTTTCAAGTAATGATGGTTGCTTCTGGTGGTTGATGATGAATGTTGGTGATTAAGGTAAATTTGTGGTATTTTTACTGGTGGTGATTGTGTAGTTCACTTATTATACAATTCAAAAATCACAAAACTAAAAAAAAATCAGCAAGGTGCAAAAATGGAGGACAAAACTCAATTTTGTTTATCTTTGCACTTTAGAATAAACTTTTTGATTCTAAGGGTTCACAATTTGCTTCAAATTGCACTAACAATTTACTTCACGAAACCATTGCAAGTGTAACAATAGTTGTTTTCTTGATAGAATTTTTGCGATGTTACCTGAGGAAAAACTTTTAACTACAAGAAATCTAAACCCCTGGGTAAGTATACATTATATTATGAAATAAATTAAAACATGTCAAATGATTAAACTATTTTCTTAAACATTGTTGTTGAATAAGAATGGAAATATTGTTGGATGAGAGATATGGACTTGAAAATGAAGTATTGGGTGTATGAGGTACAACTAAAATTATTTTAAAAAAATGAAACTATGCTTCATTTATAGTTACTTATTTTTTTTTTATATTTTACAATTAATATGGAGGTGAAGGAAAAAATATGGAGGTGCAGTGTACAAATCACCTTGAAACTATTTCATTATTTCTCTTTATCTTGGTTTTACAAAGTGTTATAACTTTAATTTTTTTTAACCTTTTCTTGTAGGTATGATTTTATCACTGTAATTTTGTAAATATATTTTATTTAGTGTGATGTAATAATTTTTCATAATGAATCTTTTGAGTATCAAGATATATTTAAGTTAAAAAAATAAGAAAGATGTTTATGAATTATAATTATTTTAAATTTTCCCTTTATACTCATTCAGATGTGTATTATAATATTTATTAGTAGAAAAAAAAAAAAGTAAGGAAAGAGGTTTACCAAGCATAAGTTTGTCTCCTAAGACAGCACATCCCTCAAGCATTACTTCAAAAAATTTAAATAATGAATAATAAACACGTGACATCACAAGCAGAAGATTTTTTTTTTTTGAGAAAAAAAGTTATCACCGTCAATGTAGAAAGAAAGAGGAAAATAACAATTGCAGACAAAAAAAAAAAGGAGGAATGAACCATAAACTTATGAAAAGGGTTACCTTTTGAGTGTTTTTGGTTTTTGGTTTTTTAACTGGATTTACATTTAAAGCATCATTTGAATCTGTGGTTTATGTGATTTCTATCTTTTTTTTTTGCACTTGAATCAGAAACATAAAAGAGATGTTTATTTTTTATTTGAATCTGTTTTTTCCAGCATTAATAATGACAGTGGGTATTTAAATAAAATGTTCCAATTAAGATGCAATATTACAGAAATAATAAATTAAATTTCCATTTGAGAAAAAAAAATCTTAAAAAATAGTCTTTTTGCAAGACTATATTTTTTACAATAATTACACCGACATTATAACAATAGATGATATTATCAAAAAGTATAATAGTTTAATATTCATTTTAGAATATGTTATATATTATGCTATGGTAAATTTTAATTTATGACATCTTTTGACTGGTTATATTCAAGTAACATTAGTTTCTAATGTTTCTATGGTTAGTTTTTTTTTATTATAAAAAATTAAAAAGGAATTAGCCAATTAAGATATGCAACAAAAAGATGAAACAAAATTTGTGTAAAGATATGATTGTAAAAATTTCTGACTGGTGAACATAATATGATCGAGTTGAATTTGTATTTTTTTATTCTGAATATGAATTCATCTCTTAAAGGTTATTGAACAAGTTATAATTTATCTAAATGTATCTTTGTCAAAATGTATTGAGTTTAAAAATTGAAGGATTTAGCTAATCAAGTTATATCACAAAAATATGAAACAAAAATCTAAGAAAAAATATGTTTAAAAGTTGTAAAAGATTGTAAAGGTGAAAATAATATCATCAAATATAATTTGTGTGATTTTGTATTAATGGATATTGCATTCCAATATGAAATTATATTTTACAAATTCCAAGTAAATATATAATTTGCAAGTTTTACTCATAAAAGGAAACTCTTTAAGGAATAAAGAATAAAGGTAAAAATTAATGCAAAATCATAATGTTCATGTAACACACACCAACACTTTGAAGACAATGCTTAGGTCTCAAAGGGTGAATGGAATTCTTCTATCCTCAAAAAAAAGTCCTCAAACTATAATGAAGAGACAATTAAATTGTGAAAAATTTGGAGATGTCTTTTGTTTAGATAGTATTAAAATACTTAAGATTGTTTTATCTCTTAGATGAACAAAACTTCAAAGATGTATTTTTCAATGAAGATGAAAGTCAAAGATGATAGTTTACATAAATTTTTATTTTGTTAAACTTTTTTAACAATTAATTATTTCTCTTGTGTTTTCATATTATAAAATATGATTATTAAATTTTAATATTCTTATAAGCATATACACCTGCACTATATAATTTTATAATTTAGTCATATATTTGTGTCTGTATTTCATAATCTACAACTTGTATCGTTTATGTGATAAGACAATGATGAGGGATTACTTGAGTGAAAAAAAATTGTAGAAAAGAGAAAATTGATGGAACACCACTCCCCTTTCAACTCTTAAATAATATAATAAGTGATACTATTTCAACATTTACCTAATTGTTTAAATAATATTAACATCTAAATTATTTCTCTCGATTAAATAAACTATAACTTAAATATTAGAAAATATATTTATAACCAATTTCATACACATTCTTCGAACACCACAATAACCATTTGACTTATTTAAACAAATTTTAAATATTCATTTTCACTTAATTATTACAACATTATAGCTCAAGTAAAATTATATTTTAACTTTGATAAAACTAAGTTAAGTATTGGATTAAATGATTTCAGAGTAAATTTTTATGTGAAGTGTTTTAAATTTAGGTGGCATTATAAAATTCACACAATAAAAATTAGTGGAAACAAAATTACTATCCACATTTTTTTAATACACTATCTTATTTATATAATTTATAATTTAATTTTTTATATTTATTAAGTAATGTGTATATATATGTATGTATATTACTGTTTTTTTATATTTGATATGCAGTTTGTATATGAATTAAAGCAACGTTGAATAAGTAATACATATTGCCGATTTATATAAAAAAAACATAATTTTGAAATTCAAAATATTAAAAACTAAAATATATTTAAAGATAAAATTAAAACATACAATATATATATATACACACACAAAATAGATTATTGTTATTATAAATTGTAAAATAAAAATACATTTACATTTGACATATTTTAATTTGCTTTTCATAATCTTTAAAAAATGCACCAACGTATTTTTGGCATACATTCATATTATACTATTTATTATATATTGTATAAAAGTTCACTTTTTAAATACAATTTTTTAACCTCAAATTATATATTGATAACAAATATTTTATACAAAAAAATGTCATATCTATCAACACTGCTTAACTTAACATATATGTTACAAAATATATTCTAATTATAATTGCGTGCTACTTTATTTTTATGATTTAGATAAAATTAGTATATTTTCATTTAATCGCAATAATGTTAACTAACGTAAACTGTGAAAGTGAAGCTGTTAGATTTAGATAACAACATTACGTTAATTAAATATTAAATATAAATGACAACCTTCATTTAATTTAATTTTGTTTTACTAATTAAATAAAACTTGAACAAATGAAATAAAAATAGATGAAAAAAAATAACATATTCTTTTACATATATTGATGTCTATTAATAAAATTTGAGTCTACTAAAAGAAATTAGTCCTCAACAACCTAAAAATTAGATTAAACTTTCTTGTAAAAAAAAGTGTACATGTTTATATGCCTAAGAATGGACCAGTTACGTTAACTTAAATAAGTATTTATTCAATGAGAAGATAATATTTATTTATTAAAAACAAAAATAAATATTATAAAAATAAATATTATAAAAATAAATAAAATAGATAAGAACATCAATAAAGCTGAAATTTATTTATTTTATTAAAAACCAAAATTTAAAAAATAACTAGGAACAAACTCACTCGATATATCAAATAAACAACAGTAGTAAACAATTAAGAAAAATAACATTGTATATTTCTACATTGTCTACACCACATCAAAACAAAAACCTTATTAAAAATTACCCAAACTTCCTCCCAATAAATAAGGAAGTATATTCAATGGCATGTTAAACCAATTAAATATCAAGAAGAAAAGTTGAGTTATACATATAAATTCATCTTAAAAGAGGGTTAACAATATCATTAAAAAAATATAAAACTCTTAAATTTGGAATCCTTTATAATAATTTAAGCATTAAAAAAAGTATCAAAGAGTATACATCATATTAATAGAACACCATTAATAACCTCATTTCATGCCACGTCAGACTTTGTCAAGGGAATTTCCTTTTTCAACCTATTATTTGGGAAATTACGCTCTCTTTTGTACCCTAAATAACAACTTCTCGTACTCCTACTCCATCCTCAATTATTACCCTCTCGGTGGATGTTTCAGCCTTTCTTCCATTTCTTTACGCTTGTTTCGGTCAAACTCTCATGCTTCACACTTCACTACCCAACTTTTAACACTCGCACTTCCCTCCAATTCCCTGCCATGAACCGCCCCCATAATGGAGACACTGAAACTCTCCTTCGTCAAGCTCTGCTGTCTTCTTCCCAGAGATCCATCATCAACTCCACGTCCCAGGTTGCTATTGTCGGCGTCAATGTCAGCCCAATTGAGAGCCTCGATTATGAGTCGGTTTTTCCTCCTTTTTTTTCATCTGGGTATTGCGCTTTTGTCCAAAGGTGAAATCTTTTCCGTGACTCACCTCTCAAGTCTCGTGCTTTCCGTTTTGGGTGTGCAGGATTTTTGAGAACGAGTTCTTCAAGCAGGATTGGAGGAGCAGAGGGAAGGCTCAGATATTTCAGTACATTATTATGAAGTGGCTCTTGTGCTTTCTCGTTGGCGTGATCGTTAGCCTTGTTGGCTTCTGCAACAATCTCGCGGTTGAGAATCTCGCTGGCGTCAAGTTTGTGGTCACCTCCAATATGATGTTGGAGAAGAGGTACCAAGTTTTAAATTTCGCCCATTTGTTTTCTTTTTCTATCTGTTTTTTCGTTTCTTTTAATGGATTTGCTGAGTTTTGGAAGCTTGGAATTTGTCGCAGGTTTCAGTTGGCCTTCTTTATATTTTTTGTTTCTAATTTGAGTCTCACGCTTTTTGCCTCCTTAATCACGGCTTTGATAGCACCTGCAGCCACTGGTTCAGGTATACCTGAGGTGAAGGCTTACCTAAATGGTGTGGACGCACCTGGAATATTTACTGTGCGAACTCTTTTTGTTAAGGTATACAATAAACTAACACGATGCTTATTTAGTGTTGGGTTTTGCCTATACAATAATGTGATATTGGCTATTATGATAATCATATTTCATATGATCTTGATGTTTTTTGACCCATGTTTGCATATGAAATTAAAGTATGGAGGAACAGTAACAACACATTCTCTAAAACACTATTTTTTATTGAAGTTAATGTTGGTCTCTTGTAATTATTATCACTCGTAATAGAGTAGGTTCTATTAAATTCCACCTATAGTTAAAGAGTTTTGAGAAGCATACTGCTACCATTTTTCTTGAAATGTGGGACGTTCAAAGTTTTTGGTTCCTGGTGGAGTATGCAAATGACGTAAACACTAGATAGTAATGAAAGATAGAAATAGGACAATGGATCACCAATATTTGGTCAATTTATACACATTGTTGAAGTCACTTGTAAGTTCAAAACGGAATCCACTTCCCATTCCTATTATCATTCATTGGCATTGCTATTGGCACTTCACAAAGTGGTGTAAATCTTGCAACATTTTCCGGCGGTAGTCAGTAACTTTCCATTCTATATTGTCAATTTTTGTTTAGATATCTTCTTGTTTATCTCTGGATAAAGTTAGGCAAGCAACTCATTTCAAAAGTTTTTAACATACACTACTAAGTTGTTAAGAACTATGAAGTGATGAAAATTTATGCAACTTCTGTGGTGAGTAAATGATCTTTTCAAGTACATTTTGTAGCCATATTACCCATCATTTAATTACACGATCTATTCTTTCTTATTGTCCTATATTTTTTCCTGTTTTCCCCTATAAGTTATTTTCTTGTTCCCCACAATACATGATTTAATCCTCATGAACATGTTTAGTAAACAGAGAAAAAAGATGAATGGTTACCTCGACTAATATTTTTTGTTAGCTATGATAATATCATCACTAGGTGTATATTGCTCGTCTAATTAGTGTGAAATATTCTTTTTGTCACATATATTTGTGCTGTCAGCTGTGACATCTAAATATTATCTAATCTAAATCTAAATACCGTACACATGAGGCAGGCAATCCTTATATCAATGTAGTCTCCTCTCCACCTTCTATGGCGCTTTCAATATTCTATCTTTTATTTCCTCCCTTAATTGATGGAGCACGTGTTGTGATAGAATTCTGAAACTAATATTAAATTTTTATGTTTCTCCAATATCATTTTGTTTCATAATATAGCATTGGTAACACTGTCTCTTAATTAACTAGTACTCTGGATTCCCTAATTAGATTCTGCCATCTTCAAACAGGAATTGTTGTTTTGCCTGAAGAAGAAATTTACTTTCACGTTGGTTCTATCTACAGATTATTGGAAGCATTACAGCAGTTTCTTCGTCACTTCTGATCGGGAAGGCAGGGCCGATGGTGCATACAGGTGCATGTGTAGCAGCATTGTTAGGTCAGGGTGGGTCGAAGAGATACAGGTTAACGTGGAAATGGTTACAGTTTTTTAAGAATGACCGGGATCGGAGAGATCTAATAACATGTGGATCAGCGGCTGGAATGGCTGCTGCCTTCCGGGCCCCTGTTGGTGGTGTGTTGTTTGCTCTAGAAGAGATGGCATCTTGGTTTGTTTGCCTATCTATTAAACATTACAATTTTTCATGATTTTTTGCTTGAGAATTGGAATCATATTTTTGTCTTTGGAATTGTTTTTGTCAATGATGTTGTGAAGGTGTTTATTTCCTCCTTCCCTTTAATTTTAGTGATAAAAATATGTGCCTTTAATTTTGTTATTTCTTGAGCTGCATATTGTGGTCGAACTTCTCCCAGTATAATTGTATTCTGCATCATTTTGTTTATTCTACTATGGATGACAAACATGTTAAACTAAACTCCTCTGACACTGGTAGCACCTTTTTCTTATCAAGCATAACTTTCTTTGGGTTTGGGTGGTTTGTTAGGCATATATTGAACTGATGATGAGGCTTTCAACCTCTTATCTAGCTTCTGTTGCCCTCACTGCAGTCCTCATTCTGCAGGTATCTTGTTCTGTCTTTTTCCAGTAGACCAAATAATATGTAATAAGTGATATTCACACTGAAGGCTGCTGATTAATTGTCCTTATGTGTTTCTGTACAAGCGCTGGTTGAGATCCTCCAGCCTTCAGATGACAATTGCATTGGCTTCTTTTGATTCTCTCCCAGTTTCCCCATAGTTGTGTTCTTATAAATGGCTTCTGTTATTGTTTTTTAGAATTGGGTTTCATTTAGCTACAGTGGATGAATTGTTATGTTTATTTTTTCAATCTTCAAATCCATAAGTGAATTTGTAATAAATGTTTAATTTCTGTCCTATAGGTGGAGAAGTGCCCTTCTGTGGAGAGCTTTCTTCACAGCAGCAATAGTTGCAATTTTGCTTCGTGCCATGATTGACCTATGTTTAAGTGGTAAATGTGGGCTATTTGGTAAAGGGGGACTGATAATGTTTGATGCTTATTCAGCAAGTATTTCATATCATTTGGTGGATCTTCCTCCAGTGTTTATTCTTGGTGTTATAGGGGGGATACTTGGCAGCTTATTTAATTTGCTGTTGAGCAAAGTTCTTCGAATATACAATTTTATCAATGAGTGAGCTATCTTTTAGTCATAAGTGCATTCAACAAATTAAACTTCTCCTTACATTGTACAATACATTATACAAAGCTCATTCTTTCCATCATTTACTTTTGCAGGAAAGGAACCATTTATAAAATTTTGCTTGCTTGTGTACTCTCCATTTTTACATCCTGCCTTCTTTTTGGTTTGCCATGGTTTACATCTTGCCGACCTTGTCCACCTAATCCAACTGAACCTTGTCCTACTATAGGCCGGTCTGGTATCTACAAGAAGTTCCAATGCCCTCCTAATCAATACAATGATCTTGCAAGCCTTATTTTCAACACAAATGATGATGCTATTAGGAATCTATTTAGCAAGAATACTGATGACGAGTTTGAGTTTACATCAATGTTAATCTTTTTCATTACATGCTTTCTTCTAAGTATCTTTAGCTATGGAGTTGTTGCTCCCGCTGGTCTTTTTGTGCCAGTTATTGTTACTGGTGCATCTTATGGACGTGTTGTTGGAATGCTGCTTGGCAAAAACTCCAATCTTAACCATGGTCTTTTTGCTGTACTTGGTGCTGCTTCCTTTCTTGGTGGATCCATGAGGACAACAGTTTCTCTGTGTGTAATTATTCTAGAACTAACCAACAACCTGTTATTGCTGCCCCTAATCATGATGGTGCTATTCATATCTAAGACTGTCGCAGATGCTTTCAACGGAAATATATATGACATTATAATGAAAGCGAAGGGTTTGCCTTATTTAGAAACTCATGCTGAACCTTATATGAGGCAGCTAACCGTAGGTGATGTAGTAACAGGCCCACTGCAGACATTAAATGGCATCGAAAAGGTTCGTAACATAGTGTTTATTCTCAAAACTACTGGACATAACGGTTTTCCTGTTATTGACGAGCCTCCTATGTCGGAAGCTCCGGTGTTATTTGGCATAATCCTTCGTGATCATCTTCTCACGTTGTTGAAGAATAAAGTTTTTATATCCTCACCTTCAGCAACCACTGGCAATGTCCTCAACAAGTTTTCAGCCGATGATTTTGCAAAGAAGGGTTCAAGCAAAGTTCGTCTAAAGATAGAAGATATACAGTTATTGGAGGAAGAGATGGACATGTTCATAGATCTACATCCATTTACTAATGCTTCTCCTTATACTGTTGTGGAGACAATGTCCCTGGGAAAGGCCCTTACACTTTTTCGAGAGCTTGGTTTAAGGCATCTGCTTGTGATACCCAAGATTTCTAGTGTAAGTAAAATTCTCATACCTTGTTAATTTTGATCAAGAAAGTTAACTGCTCTAGTTTTGCTTAAATAGGGTGCTAGCTTTATTTGAGTATGTGCACATACTGTTTCTTTGATTTCTTTTTCTTATAAAAAGGTGTCAGGCTGTCAACCCAGTTCTGTTTGTATTCATTATTATTATTAAGTGAATATGTGATGAATTAAAGTCTTGGGAGTTCTAATAGGAGAAGAAATTTTGGTGAGAAAGAAAAATATTTTTGACATTTTCCTCTTTTAATGTGCAAAAAAATGAATTGATGTTTTATCCTAGTTCTTAGGAACTTCTAATACGGTTTACCAATCAGAATTTGTGTTATACTATAGTAATAGACAAAACTTACACACACTTCCATAGACATAATTGGTGTTATTCTTCAAGCTGAATTAGAATTTTATCTCAGGAATCTGCATTAACATTTAATGGAATCCTTTAGTTAGGCATGTTGGTTTTTGAGCTGAAACTCTAATTCTATTTGGAAAACAACTCTAATAACAAGTAAATTTTGTCTTCTAGTAACACCGCAAGAAAATTATCAAATTGCAACTAATTTTAGATACCAAAATAATTAGTTATTGTATTAAATTAGAGACTATTTTAGAGACTAAAAAAAATATTGGTATCTAAAGTAGTTTTTATTATTAATAAAAATTTATAAAGTAGTTTTTAAATTGGTATCTAACTATTAGCTACCAAGGTTTTAACTACTAATATTTTTTATTCTAAAATAGTATCTAAAAGACTAATTGAGACCATTTTGAAATCTGAAATATTAGTTAGCTAAAATCCTAGTAACTAATTTAAAAATTATTTGATAATTTTTTATTAATAATAGAAACTACTTGAGATACAAATAATTTTTAGTATCTAAAATAGTATCTAATTTAGTTAATATAATGACAAATTATTTTCGGTCTCTAATTTTATTTGTTATTTAATGAATTTTTTGCAGTGTAACTTCCGTAATAAAGGATCTTATTAAATGTCAATATAGATAATTGACTAAAACTCCAATTTCAACTGGAGAACAATACTATCAGAATATAAGGAACTGCATATAATTTTTGTCTAAGTTAATTTTATTATATTCAACTTACATTCACAAACTTTATTCATCAACACCTGATGGTTGGTAGTCATTGACTGGGTTGCTATTTCATTTTCTGTACTAAATTAACAATTGTTAGATAGTTCTATTTGGTAACTTATTTATGCCTTGTGTAACATTACATGCTACTTATTAGTTGATGTCACCACTTCGTTATTACTGTTCTCTGATGTTCACTCATCCAAGTTTTGTGCATTCTAACTGCAGAGATCACCTGTGGTTGGTATACTCACTCGGCACGATTTCATGCCAGAACATATTTTGGGTTTGCATCCCCTTCTGGCAAGAAACACAGGGAAAATATTAAGATTTTAGCACCCTTGTATAGGGAACATAAATTTGGGCATCCGAACAATGCTCACATATTCTTGCTAAAGCTTTAGGGCACTGACCAAGGCTTCCCAGCTCAATTATTCTTGTGTTGCAGAAAGAATTCTTATTCATGAAACGAGATTACTAGTAATAGTTTTCTTCCATCTTCAGGGAATCCAGAGCTGAGTCATGGCAAAATAGTCTGATTCAGTGAGCCGTTTTTCAATTATTGCTCATTGTTCTACTTTGTACATAATTATGGTATGTAATTGCCTGCCATAAAATTGTGTATTGTCAATTGCATGAAGCTGCATAAAATAACGATGGCCTTTCATCAAGGGGATTTCGTTTACTTTAACTCCATTATATTGTCATAATAATTTACTAGTATCTGAAGTGCTTCGCCTCTCAGTCATAAATAGTAGTTTATTCAGTTTTTCAATGGATATGTTTAGGAGTAAAATTTTAGATGGAATGGGAGAAAATATTTTTTTCACTGTGTTAATTATCATGTTTTAGAACCAAAGAATTATCCTTTTTTTTTATGGTTCAAAAAGATGACAATACTGTTATAACGCATTGCAGCCAAGCCATTTAGCAATTAAGTTCTGAAACTCGCCAATTTTTTTGTAGCCAATTTTCACTATGACATGGAAAGTAACACAATATATGTTCCATCCTTTGAGAACAAATTCATATTGTACAAAATCCACCGCCAACTTTACACAGACAAATACTTCAGTGGCAAGACAAGGAAGTTCCTCGTCGTACATTTTTTCTTTTGTCGAAGTTTGTTTATTCAGGTATTGCTTTCTGAGCCAGTTGCATTTGATTGTCACTTCCTAAGTAATGTTCACACTTCACAATAATGACTCAGGCAGTTTACTGTGGAATAAGTCACCAAGAAAGATTCAAATGACATCACTTCATTTCACAATGGTTGAAACACCTTTAGGTAGGATAGATAAAGAAATAAAATTCTTAAAAGGAAAAAGAGATAAAGACCAACTTCACTATATCATCATCAAATACGCTACTTATGCTCTCCCTGCACTCTTGAGGTAATCTGCCCTTATTGCCCACAACTGCTCGCTCACTGATTTCATGTCAGGTCTCTCTGTTCTAATGGGTGCTGCACATTGAAATGCCAAATCAAACATCTTCATGAGAACATCTGTGTTTACTGCTTCTTCCATTAAAGGATCCACCAGTTCCACCACAATTCCTTCGTTGTACTTCCTGATGGCCTGCATAAAGTAATTTTTTGACGATGATAATGCATGAAAATTAAACTCTTAAATTAATTACCAAGTGAACTACAAACTCAATCTTGGTGGACAAAATATAGGGCTGGACAACATAATTTCTAGTTCACTAGCCAATCTTGCATTCACAATGCTTTGCAGTACTATATTTAATCTTGCCCATGCTACTAAACCTATAGGCATATCCAATAAGTAAAGGTGCCACTAGAGCTTTTCAAGGGGAGACTACAGTCAGTTTTCATGGTAACTTGATAAGTTAGTAGCACACTGAGTTTCATGTTGGCAGTGGAAGTTTTCTTAAAGAGGTCCTTGACTTAAAGGTTGGTGTTGGATGCTGGCTTAAAATGCAACATCATCTTTTATAAGCATGTCAAAAGTTAAAATAGACTATTGAAACTTAAAAAAAAAAACGAAAAAAACAAAAACTAATCTTAAGTAAAACAAAACTAATCTTAAGGAAAACAAATTGAGCTTACCCATCTAAGTGTAACACGCTCTTCAACAGTTTTCTTCATCTCAACGGGACGGCGGCCAGACACAATTTCTATAAGCAAGATTCCAAATGAATAAACGTCACTTTTGGGAGTGAGTTGGTATGTTTTCATATACTCGGGGTCCAAATAACCAACTGTTCCCTTCACTTTGGTAGAAATGTGTGTCTGATCAGCGTTTACAGGCCCTAGCTTTGCAAATCCAAAATCAGCAACTTTAGCTCGCATGCGTTCTGTCAGAAGAATGTTGGATGATTTCACGTCTCGATGGATAATTTGTTTTTCTGTTCCAAGAGATGACAAAAAGATTCAATCGGCAGATATATAGATATTGTTAGACTATAAGGTAATCATGCTGCATGATTATACTAGAATTAACACAAGTTAAAAACTGATAACCTAATGGCCACAATGTCAAGGCAATGAAATATGTAACTATCCTTACCATGTGCGTGTATAGGAAACCTATCAAGTGAGACTGATGAGTGAATCTCAATCTTATAACTCAAATGGATAATATAAAAACTAATTAATAGCTTGTTTGGTTTCTATGTTTCTGATGTGATTCTCCACATTTTGGATACAATTTTAGAAGCTAATAATTACAGGTTTCACATCAGAAACGTGATTCCTCCATTTTAAACGAGTATCTGTACAGCTATAAAACAACATTGACTATCAAGTATCTCTCTGTATGGCTAAGGCTATTAACTTCTCCCACCTCTCACTAGATATGCCCCTAATATAAGATTGATTGCACAGAAATATGTTGAAAAGGTACTTAGTGATCATTACTTGAGTATAATGTCGTGTTTGTTTCAATAAACAAACAGCACATAAAGCCATATTTAAGGCATTTTTCTATAAACTCAAAATCTCAAAAGCATCTATTTATACTCTTGATGTGTGTCGCGAAGAAAATCTTACAGTGCGTTTGTAGGCAAAAGAAAATGTAGAAGGAGAACAAAATGCACATAATACAGTAATCACTACCTGCATACTGATGCAGATAGGTCAAGCCATGAGCAACATCATTTGCAATTTCAAGTCGCTGATTGAAGTCCAGTGTTTTTCCACGCATACCTGCCAATAGTATAGCATGATATTCTATAAGATTCAATATTCAAAGACAGATGTTGGCAGATAACAGTGCATAGTCTTACCATCCAAATGTTCTCTAAGGTTACCATTTGGCACAAACTCTGTAATAAGAAGGCGTTCATTTCCTTTATCAATATAACCTAGTAGCTTCACCAGGTTTCGATGATCAGTTTTGGCCAGAAGTTGAATTTCATTGCTGAATTCTGTTCTCAAACTATCAAAATGTTCCTATACGATTTAGCCATGTCAGCATGTAGAAAGTAAGTACTTCTATCATTTTCAGTGGTACATTACAGTCAAAGCATTTCATAATAGAATTTTGATGCATAATTTTTATAACAAAACAGAATCCAGAACTTGAGCATTCTAAGATTAGAGGTAGACTTTTAAACTACATACTAAGAGTTACTTACCTTTTTTGCACGTTTTACAGCCACAACCAGGCCATCTTCCAACTTGGCCTTGTATACAGTACCAAAACCCCCTTCTCCTATTTGCAATGTTTCTGAGAAGTTATCAGTAGCTCTTGCAACTTGGTTCAGATTGAGATGCAGTGATTGAAGCCTACTGAGTTTTGGAGACATTGAGAATCTGGACGGACTAGCTGGCACCCGTAGTGGACTGGCCGGAATCTTGTCAGTAACGGAGGCTTTGAAGGAGGAAACCGAATCCACTACAAGATCAAAGTTGTCCATAATTTATTAAGTGAAACTGGAAGCATAGACTTAAATAATAATAAGGAAAGAAAGAAAAAGAAAGCATATATAGTAACATAGAAACTGAAGTTTTATGTTAATATAGGAATAAGATTATTGATCACAGCATGTCAGAATACCCATATCTCAAATTCATAACATGAATGCATATGCCTAGCCTGTAAATTTTCTAGACAAACTCCAAAAAAGGTGGTAAAAGTTTACAAAAACATCAACTCACTTGAATTGGGTTCCTTATTCAGAACAGCATGAGAAGTTGTTTTCCTTCTCTTAAAGAAACAAGGACAAAGAACAAGACAACATACAAACAAAGCTCCCCCTGCAGAAATACCAACCACGTGGGCTGACAGAGGCTTAGAATCTCCTTGCGATTTGGATTCACTATTTGAATCCGTTTTCAGAAGTTTCCTCCCTGCCTTTAAAGGAAAATCCACTGCAAACAATAAAAGCCAACATAAAAGTTATAAGAAACGCTATTCTCAAAGATAGACATTACAAGTGGAAATCTACAGATAATGTGCATAACTATCTCTGGCAAGCGGAAACCATACTCAAATTAACATCATACTGGACCATACCAAAAGAAACATCCGTCACACATTTGACACTTTCAAAGTAGTCCTTCACATCACACCCCTTTTCAGTATACAATTGGAGAGCCTCACAGAAAGCAACCTTGTTCACCACATTGCCGTTTATGTAGAAAAGCTCCTGACCATGACTAGAATATGAATGTGCCACCCAATCAGTGCCACAATCCTTTGACTGTAAGACAACCTCAGAACAAAATATTGTTGACAATTGCAGCAACAGAACCAAGAATAACGCAGAAATAGCCATTATGAACTAAACACCGCAATCCAATAGGAAAGCATCTCCTTGTATTAACACAGAAGCAACCAGGTGTATAAAACTATCAAACGAAACCAGCACAGTCCTGCTCAAGCATCATATTTAGCCTAAAACACAAATCATCTCCACAGTTCCAAAATAATGACCAGCAGAACCCAATTCACCAAATTGGGCCACCATGAATTGAATTGGATTTCTGAATTAAAAAAAAAGGCAAGATCAATTCCTGACAGTGAGAACAAAAGATGACCGTGAAAAAGGAGTTGCTTGGATGAAGTTACAGTTGTGCAGTGCTTCCTGAATTTCTCCAAAACCTCGATCACCCAATCCGACAAAAAAACTCAAGGTGGCAGCTGGCAAGTGATCCAAGACAAGACCTTGGAACTCACCAATTGTTGTTAGAATTCAGACTACCCAATTCACCCAAAAAGAAGAAAAGACAAAAGAGCAAAACTTTCCACCGAGAACCAAGGAAAGGTGGGTTTCTAGGAATCTGGGGTCGTGCAAAAGAAGAGACGGTGAGCTGGAAGAAGAGGCGGCTATGGAAAAATGAAAATAATAATTAATAAAAGTAAAACCCAGTTCACACTTCACAATTGTTCTACGCAGTGGCAGACTAGCAGATAAGAATCAACACTGTTTTTCACAAATATCAAACTTAGTTTGAACATACACACACATACACATAGAGTGAGAAACAAAAGAGAGAGAAACACAATAAAGAATCAGCTGTGGACTCTGACGTAAAGCCAATTGCCGGCTCCACTTAATATACTGCTATATAAATATTATTATTTTTAATTTCATATGAATAAAAAAGAGAGATAAAACTTTTCATAATAATTATAGCATTATCGCTGGTTCAAAACGAAACTCAATATAATGTTTTCTAACATTCACCATCATGTTTTTTCTTTATTTTTATTCATCTCAATAAATCATTCAAAATAGAAAGTAATATTAAATATTATAAACAAATATATTAATAAAAAATAAAAATAAAAAGTCTCTACCAAACTTTGTGTATTATGTTGTATTTAACACCCAAATATTTTTTTATAATATACATTATATATTTTTAACCGTGTGGGATAAAGTGTGAAGATGCCGTGGTTGACCGTTGAGCTGAAAAGGAAGTTAGTGTAGAAAGGTTATTGAATTGCTAGGAAAGTATCCGGAGGGCCTTTTTGGGATTCTGAGAAAATGGTTTTCACGTGTTATTGAAAATGCTACTTTTCTTTATCAGCTTCTTACTCTAACTTACTTAAAATCACACTATCCTCTTCTTCTTCTCAACCTACTTAACTCTAACTTTCACAACTTAAAAAAGGAAACTCATGGAATAATCAAATATTAGTTAAGAATATTTTTTTTAATAAAATATTTATTGTATTACTGGATAGCTGAGAAGGTCGCGAAAACTGAACAGTTGGGAAGGTCTAATGATTCTCTTACTCTAAATATAGTTCGTAAATCTACAATTAACCATAATTAAGTCAAGTGAATGATAAATTATAATTAAGGCATGATTGGGCCCTCTGCTGGACCCACGAGCAAGCCCATGATAGCTGAGGCCTATGTATAAATACTAGAGGAGACTCAACATCAAAGGTAATTTTTCACTCTCAACTCACCTACATGTTGTACTCAGATAACTTGATTGTCGAAGTGCCTTTGCAGGTTCCCCTCACTCATCTCGGGTAAAGGAAGAACAAATTGAAGATCACTGCACCTGGAGGCCGTGAAGACCGGAAGACGAAGACAGAATGAGTCACTCTAAGAGGAACCCGACCTTGTAAGATTTGGCGCCCACCATGGGGTTGGGAAGAAACCTTTCCAAGTGTCCACATGGTAACAACAAGGAATATGACGGGAAACAACAAGATATGCAAGGAGGTGTTGAGACTAGCCAACCTGATCCAATGGTGTTGATAATGCAAATGAGGAGGAAGATTGAGATGCTGGAGAAGAAAAATGACGAAGAGATCCAAAGGATGAAGAGGAAGAATGAGGAAGAGATAGCGACCTTGAAGAGGAAAAATACTCGGATGAAGCAGAAACTTAATGGAGATCCAACAGTCTAAGAGAATATAGAAGGGGAGCGTCCCCAAACCAAAAACACCCATTCGAGAACTGAAGAGGCCGAGAGTTCTTATAAAAAGAATACTCAACTGACATCAACAAGCACCTCGGGAACCCTCGGCGAAGTCCTTTTGTGGAATATGTCATGGAGGTGCCCTTGCCGAATACCTGGAAAAACCCAACACTTGACAAATATGATGAAACTACCAACACGGATTAACACTGGACTCATACATAACACAAGTCAGTTTGTACACTGTGGAAGATGTGTCGAGTATTCCACACCTCTCTTAAAGGAACAACTTTAAGTTGGTTTACTCGTCTGCCAGCATGCTCTATTGATTGTTTTGATACACTTGTGACAAAGTTTGGAGCTCAATTTGCTACAAGTCGTTAACACCACCTCACATCCATCGCTTTGGTAAACATTCGAAAAGAGAAGACAAACTCCTTATAAACTTTCATGGAAAGGTTGGCAAGGTGGCGTTGAATATACGCAACCTAAGTCTTAAGGTAGTCATGCATCACATGGTTGTTGAAGATGGTTGTTGCCCCTTCAAGATTGTGTTTGATGAAGACTTGTATGTAGTGTTTGATGAAGACATTTATGTACTTTCCATGTATTTGCGCTTTGCTTTAAGTATGTCTTAGTTAGTGCTTAGAGGTTGTCTAAGAGTAGCTTTTTGCTGAGTAACTCACCTCATAACCACTGGCCATGTGTTAAGAACAAGCATAAGTTTTCTAAAACTGTTTTTCACATGTTTTACACAAAAACACGTTTTACTGCATAAAAATAAATCTGTTCTTTTCTAAATAAACAGATTCATTTTTTTCTCACTGATGCCTTGGCTAAGTCTTGTAAAAATTAGATTTTGTGCATCAGGTATTTTGACTAAGTCTTCTTCTTTTCAAAACGACTGAGTTTTAAATTGTTAAACTTTCTCTGTTTTCGTTTTGAAAAATAAATCTGTTCATCTATTAATGAATAGATTCTTTTTTTGCCTCTGGTGCCATATCATACTTAAACGTTTTTTCAGTTTTATCTCAGCACCAGAATGGTTGACTAAGTCTCCTCACTTAACAGATTCTCTAATTGTTTTTGAAAATAAATCAGTTCATTTTATTTTCAATCTGTTCATTTTATAACAGCTTTAACTGTTTTTCAAAATTCTGTTATAAGCTGGCTTTCTATAAAATGCAAACTTGTTTTCTGAGTTTAACAACGATTCAAACAGTTCATACATTTGCAAAAAACAAGTTTTGACAGCAGAGAGTTAAGTGTTTTCAAGGATTAGCATTTGTTCTTCAAAGATTTCAAAAATCACAAAGTGCTTGTTCTTGGTTTGGTTCCAAAAGCTTGGTGTGAGGTGCAACTACTGTTCTAGCAATCTTGCCTACTGGTTTAAGGCAGATCTGTGTACCCTCAATCAGGTGTAGTCGTTTCACATCTCGTTCTTGTAATAGTTTGGTTGAACCCTCTTCTTGATAGGTGTTCTTGAAGAGTGGGTGTGTGTATGCTGAAATAGGTTTTTTCAGCAAGAGTACCTAAGTTCTTGTAGGTTTCAAGAACAGTGGGAATTGTACTTGGTTGTACAGGTTGTTAGTGAATTCCACCTGTTGTTGGTGAAGACTGGATGTAGCTCAGGTTGAGTGAACCAGTATAATTGTTTGTGTTCATTCTCTCTCTCTCTCTGCAATTTCGTTTCTGCATAATTGATAAAACAGCAAAGAAATAAATCTGTTCAATTGAAAATAAATCTGTTCTTTCTGGGCACTGTGCATACTGTTCTTGATTTCTGGAAAAGGTGTTTGAATCTGATAAGAACATATATAATCTGCTAAAACCATTGGAACAGATTGACTGTGATAGGATGCTCAAGAAACTGTAAATGCTATTAATTGAACCTTAAACAAACTGCTTAAAGTTGAAGCTTGCTGTTCTGTGATTCATTGTTCTTAATTTCTGGAAAATTTCTTGACATCAAGAAGAACACTCATAGTCTGTTAAAAGCCACTGGAACAGCTTGTTTGCAAAGGTCACTCAATTAACTAGCATGCTATCAATTGAACCTTAATCACTTGCTTGAAATTGAAGCTTGTTGTTTTTGTGTTTCACTGTTTTTCAAATCTGATATCTGTGTGTGTGCTGCTGGAAATTCTCACTGCATAGTCTTGTGATTAACCTTGCTGTATTAAAAGCGTTTCAAACAGAAAAACAGTGCTGAAATAAATCTGTTCATTTTCACATAAATCGATTCATTTTCTGTAAAACTGGGTTAAACACTGTTTCTGCGAGAAAGTTTTAAAAGGTCAATTCACCCCCCCTCTTGAACTTTGGCACTATTAAACCCAACAATTGGTATCAAGAGCTAGGACTTGTATTTTAATCAAGTTTGTTTGTAATAATGTCTGAGTTCAATGTGCTTTTTGCTGAAGGTTCTGCTGTTAATAGACCACCTATGTTTAATGGAATGAATTATGTATTTTGGAAAGTTAGAATGAGAATTTTTATGGAATCCATTGATGCATTAATTTGGGAAGCTGTGGTCAATGGACCTTATGTGCCAATGCAGGTTGTCAAGGATGAACAAGTGGAAAAGCCAAGATCAGAATGGAATGAGACCGAAAGGAGGAAGGCTCAACATGATCTTGTGGCCAAGAACATCATAACCTCTGCATTGACAATGGATGAGTTCTTCAGGATATCTCAATGTAAGTCAGCTAAGGAGATGTGGGAAGTCTTAGAAGTGACTCATGAAGGTACTGAAGATGTGAAAAGGTCAAGGAAACATGCACTCATCCAAGAATATGAGTTGTTCAGAATGCAACCCGAGGAGAGCATTGCTGATGTGCAAAAGAGATTCACCCACATTGTGAATCACCTCACTGGCTTGGGAAAAGAATTTGACAGAGAGGAGCTCAACACAAAGATTTTGAAGTGCCTCGACAGAAGCTGGCAACCAAAGGTGACAACTATCTCTGAAAGCCGTGATCTGTCAAAATTGGAAACTGCTGCACTGTTTGGAAAGCTGATGGAGCATGAGCTAGAGCTTAAAAGACTTAAAGAGCAGGAAACAACAGAGAGAAAACCCAAAGGGCTTGCACTGAAAGCAACTGAATTGGATGAGATCAAGGAAGAAAAAGAAGATGCTGAAGATGATGATACAATCAGTCTTCTTACAAAAAGATTCAGCAAATTCCTGAGGAAGAAAAGCAAAAACAGGAACCAGCAGAAAAGAAGGTATCCTAAACACAATGATTCAAATTCCTCTAAATATACTTGCTTTGGATGTGGCAAAACAGGGCATATCAAAACAGATTGTCCAGACAATCAAACAAGGGACAAATCTGCCAGCAAGAAATCTGAAAGGAACAAAGGAAGAAGAGCCTACATCTCATGGGAGGAAAATGAAGTATCCTCAACTAGCAGCTCTTCAACAGAAGATGAGGAGAATAATTTGTGCTTCATGATGAAGGATGAGGAGTCAAGCTCTGAATCAGTAAGTAATTTTTCTGCTGATTCTGATAACTATGATGATTTGCTTGCTGCCTTCAAGGAAACACATGAGGAAGCCAATAGGCTAGCTGTAATATGCAATAAGCTGCAAAAGGTAAATAATGTGCTTGCACCTAAAGTAAAAACACTTGAGGAAGAATTGCATAAGGCCAAAACAGATTTGGTAAGCCTTGAACTGACTTGCTTGCATGCCTCTATTAAAAACTGTGAAAACTGCAAAAGATTGGAAAAACAAGTGGAATATTTGCTGAAAACCCTTTCCAATTTTACCAAGGGAAGAGAAAACCTTGAGTCTCTCCTTGGATCACAAAATGCTGTTTTCAATAAGAATGGACTTGGTTATACCCCTGGAAATACAACCAATGTCAAAAAACTTTCAAGTTTTTTTGTTCCAGCAAAATCAGTTTTTTCAGCTTTTAACAGTGGCAAAAAGGCATCTCATGTAACCTGTTTTTACTGCATGAAATCTGGTCATACATCTAGGTCTTGCATTGCTAGAAGACATCTTGTGCCTAAGAACTTAGCTAAATGGCTACCAAAGAGAAGGTGTTAATCTGTGCTGGACCCTATACTGAAAAAGGGTACCATTTGTAAATTTTTTATTCTGTTTTGCAGATTGGAAGCAAGAAAAACCAGTGGTACTTGGACAGTGGCTGTTCCAAGCATATGACTGGAGATCTTACAAAGTTCACCAGCTTAAAGCTCAAAGCAGAAGGACATGTGACCTATGGTGATAATAACCGAGGGAGAATTTTGGGCAGAGGAATTGTTGGAACAGGGAATTCAACAACCATTGAGAATGTGCTGTATGTAGAAGGACTCAAGCATAGTCTTCTCAGCATAAGTCAGCTTTGTGACAAAGGATACAAAGTGAATTTTGAGTCAAGTGGCTGCACAATCTCAAGTAATTCATCTAGTAAGGCACTGTTTACTGGTAAGAGAGTGAATAACATTTACTTGTTGAATATCATGGAAACTAACTCTTCAAATGAGTGTTTGCTGTCCAGAAGTGGTGAGTCTTGGTTGTGGCACAGGAGGTTAGCTCACATATACACAAATCACTTGAATAAATTGAAATCTAAACATTTAGTTTCTGGTTTACCTAACATTAAATTTCAGGATAACAGGCTTTGTGATGCTTGTGTGAAAGGTAAACAAATCAAATCCTCTTTCAAGTTAAAGGATATTGTCTCTACAAAAAATCCATTGGATGTGTTGCATATGGACTTATTTGGTCCATCTAGAGTTGCTAGCTTGGCTGGAAATTTGTATGCCTTAGTTGTTGTGGATGATTACTCAAGATTTACATGGACTCTATTTCTTGCACATAAACATGATGCTTATTCTGCCTTTAAGAAATTAGCAAAAATTCTGCAAAATGAAAATGGTTGCTGCATAAAATCTATTCGAAGTGATCATGGGGGAGAGTTTCAAAATGCTAAGTTTGAGAGGTTCTGTGAGAAGCATGGGATAGCTCATACCTTTTCAGCCCCTAGGACACCCCAACAAAATGGTGTAGTTGAAAGGAAAAATAGATCACTAAAGGAACTTGCTAGAACTATGTTAAATGAATCTAAGCTTCCTAAGTATTTTTGGGCTGATGCTGTTTATACTGCAGGTTATGTCTTAAATAGGACCTTAATAAGACCAATTCTTAAGAAAACCCCATATGAATTGTATAAGGGCAGAAAACCTAGTGTGAGTCACCTTAGAGTATTTGGGTGTAAATGTTTTGTATTGAATAATGGTAAAGAAAATCTTGGTAAGTTTGATGCTAAATCTGATGAAGGTGTGCACATTGGTTATGCTTTGAATGGTCATGCATATAGAGTCTTCAATAAAAGGCTGCTTATAATAGAAGAATCAATGCATGTTGTTTTTGATGAAACTGATCATAGTATATCTAAAGCTGCTGATGAACCTGACAGTAACGAATTTAAATCTGTTTTAAATCAAAATGAATCGATTCATTTTGATACTGCTGATACACATACTGTACAAGAATCTACTGCAGCTGCAGGTTTGCCAAAAGAGTGGAAAACCCCAAGAGACTTAACCCTTGATAATGTCATTGGGAACATTGAGAAAGGAGTGTCAACTAGAAAATCCTTGAACAATTTCTGTGAAGCAATGACTTTTGTATCTCAAGTTGAACCCAAGAATTTGAAGGAAGCTCTCAAGGACAGTAACTGGATTTTAGCTATGCAAGAGGAACTGAATCAGTTTGCTCTTAATGAGGTCTGGACTCTTGTTCCTAGAATACCTGAGATGAATGTAATTGGAACAAAATGGGTATTTAGAAAAAAAATGGATGAGCATGGAGTGATCACCAGAAACAAGGCTAGGCTTGTAGCTAAAGGGTACAATCAAGAAGAAGGGATAGACTATGATGAGACATATGCACCAGTGGCTCGGTTAGAAGCTGTTAGACTGCTGCTTGCCTTTTCCTGCATCAAAGGGTTCAAGCTATTTCAAATGGATGTGAAGAGTGCCTTTCTAAATGGCTATATAAATGAAGAGGTATTTGTCTCACAACCACCAGGTTTTGAAGACCATCAACATCCAGAATATGTGTTCAAACTCCAAAAGGCTCTCTATGGACTCAAGCAAGCTCCTAGGCAATGGTATGAGAGGCTAAGTGACTTTCTCACCTCACAAGGCTATGACAGAGGCACATCAGATAAGACCTTGTTCATAAAGAAGAAAGTAGATGACTCAATTCTAGTCCAAGTATATGTGGATGACATCATTTTTGGATCAAACAATGGAGAATTGTGTGAAGCCTTCGTGAAGGTCATGAAGAGTGAGTTTGAAATGTCAATGATGGGTGAGTTGAACTATTTTCTAGGTTTGCAGGTCAAACAACTCAAGGATGGCATTTTCCTAAGTCAAGCCAAGTATTGCAAGGATCTGCTGAAGAAATTTGAAATGGACAAGTGTAAATCAATCAGCACACCCTTCTCAACAAGCTGTCATTTGGATCATGATGAAGCTGGAATTTCTGCTGATGAAACCAAATACAGAGGACTTATAGGATCACTGCTGTATCTTACTGCTAGCAGGCCAGATATAATGTTTGCAGTGTGCATGTGTGCAAGGTTTCAATCTGCTCCTAAAGAATCACACTACAATGCTGTCAAAAGGATTTTGAAGTATTTGCAAGGAACTAAAGAAGTTGGCTTGTGGTATCCAGGTAACATTTCATTAAGCTTAACTGGATATTCTGATTCAGATTTTGCAGGTTGCAAAATTGACAGGAAGAGCACAAGTGGAACCTGTCATTTGCTTGGATCAAGCTTGATCTCATGGCAATGCAAAAAGCAGGCTTGTGTAGCTCTTTCCACTGCTGAAGCAGAATACATTGCAGCAGGGAGTTGCTGTGCTCAAACTATATGGCTAAGACAACAATTGAATGATTTTGGTATCTTACTTAACCATATACCTCTGCTGTGTGATAATACAAGTGCAATCAACTTAACCAAAAATCCTGTCATGCATTCAAGAACCAAACACATTGAAATAAGGCATCATTTTCTAAGGGAACACATATCTAATGGAACATGTGATATTAAGTTCATTGGTACTGATTTACAACTTGCTGATTTGTTCATAAAACCATTAGCCAAAGATAGGTTTAATTTTCTGCTTAATGAATTGGGTATTATAAATGTCAATTGTACCTAGCAGTGAAAAATTAAATCTGTTTATTCGCAATTAAATGTATTTATTTTCTGCACTGATACGCATTGATGACTAGGAAAGAGAAATTCTGATCTTTGACTGCTTGACTGACTTAGTGGGCATTAACCTCTGTACCTTTGACGGTTTTGGTCATGGTTATGTAACCGATTTGATGGTTTGGGTGCTCAATAAGAATTTGAGTGTATGCATCGTGACCCTAAAGATTTGGTGCATATTTTCAAAGATTCTCTGCACAAATTCAGAAGCATAAAATCTTCATGCATATCCACTCATAACTGCCATATCAATCCATTTATTCTGCTATAAATCTGTGTGAATACTTGCTACCCACATTGGTCATTCTCTTTCTATTCTCACCATTTGAAATCAAGAAAAGAATTCAGGTTACCATGGCTTCGTCTTCAAGACAAAAACAGAAAGGCAAGGGAAAGCAAACCACTTCTCAAGGTGTGTTAGAAGGATGGTTCGCTGGAAATGAAGAAGGCATCAATGCCTACATTCATGAAACAAGCAGGAAGCAGATCAACATACCCAAGGTGCTGGATTTCAACTGGCTGAAATCTGAAAAACTGGTAGAAACAAGGACTGTGTTGAAGCACCAGAAACTGAAAAAGATGCTGGAATTAACAGGTAATGTTTATCCTGACTTGGTTAAGGTGTTTTATACTAACCTCACATTGGATGGGAAGAATATTGTCTCCTATGTGAAAGGGACAAAGATGAAGATCACAAGTGAGGTGTGGAATTCTGTGGCTGGAATAAAATATGCTGGACTGAAAGTAGGGAAAGGAAATACCAGTGGAATTTCAGAATTCAACAAGCTGCAATATTACAAAAGTTGCATGAGGAATCCTACAGAAAGCATAAACAGGTTCCATGCAGGGCATTTGAACCTCACTCCACGTCTAGTTGCATACATCATAGCTTGGCAACTGATTCCAAGAGGAACAAACCATGCTGTCCTACATGAAGAGGATCTCATTCTCCTATATTGCATCATGAACCAGATTAAGGTAAACTGGGTGTTCATTGTCAATGAACACATGCTCAAGTCAAAAAGGTTGGCTGATTACAGATTTCCCTATGCTATTCTTGTTTCCAAATTAATTGATTACTTTGGTATTGATGTTACAAATGAGAGAAATGACCCTATCAAAGCTGTAAGTGAGATTGATACTTCAACTCTCACCAAAATGGGTTTTCACAAAATTGAAAACAAGTGGGTGGTTCTCAAGGAGAAGGACACTCAAGCAGAACATGAGGATGAGGATGAAGCTATTCCTGTGGATGATGACTCACCTGCTGCCCAATCTGAACATGAGGAAGTTGCTGCAAATGCCATAGTTGCCTATCAAAGTCCAGAATACCGTGGAGAACCAATTTCTATGTTTGAGAGGCAAGTGTTGTACCGTCTTGATGTCATGTCTGCAGAACAAAGGGCACACTTTGAGACTACTCATGCAAGGTTCCAACACCTTGATCATCAGATTGAAGGAGTTCAGGCACAACTTGCAGAGCTTTACTACAAGGATCAGTAGTTTTTCTGCTTTTAATGCTTTCTTTATCAGTTTTCAAGTTTATGTAATGTTGAACAATTTGGTTTTCTGGTTCTGAACTATTATGGTTATAATTTCTGCTTTATACCCCTGTATTCCCTATGCTTATATGTTGTTTGATGAATCCAAAGGGGGAGAAAAATAGCTCACCATGCTAGGTGATGCTAGCTGAAACAGGGAGTTGACTCTGCACCTTTAAACAAATTCTGCATGTTATGCAATATTGCTGTTTTCTGGTTTAAAGTCTGGTGCAGTGCAGGTACTTAAAGCAACAATGCTATGAGGTTAGCTATGGGGATTTGTCTCCATCAAACAGGGGGAGATTGTTGAAGATGGTTGCTGCCCCTTCAAGATTGTGTTTGATGAAGACTTGTATGTAGTGTTTGATGAAGACATTTATGTACTTTCCATGTATTTGCGCTTTGCTTTAAGTATGTCTTAGTTAGTGCTTAGAGGTTGTCTAAGAGTAGCTTTTTGCTGAGTAACTCACCTCATAACCACTGGCCATGTGTTAAGAACAAACATAAGTTTTCTAAAACTGTTTTTCACATGTTTTACACAAAAACACGTTTTACTGCATAAAAATAAATCTGTTCTTTTCTAAATAAACAGATTCATTTTTTTCTCACTGATGCCTTGGCTAAGTCTTGTAAAAATTAGATTTTGTGCATCAGGTATTTTGACTAAGTCTTCTTCTTTTCAAAACGACTGAGTTTTAAATTGTTAAACTTTCTCTGTTTTCGTTTTGAAAAATAAATCTGTTCATCTGTTAATGAATAGATTCTTTTTTTGCCTCTGGTGCCATATCATACTTAAACGTTTTTTCAGTTTTATCTCAGCACCAGAATGGTTGACTAAGTCTCCTCACTTAACAGATTCTCTAACTGCTTTTGAAAATAAATCAGTTCATTTTATTTTCAATCTGTTCATTTTATAACAGCTTTAACTGTTTTTCAAAATTCTGTTATAAGCTGGCTTTCTATAAAATGCAAACTTGTTTTCTGAGTTTAACAACGATTCAAACAGTTCATACATTTGCAAAAAACAAGTTTTGACAGCAGAGAGTTAAGTGTTTTCAAGGATTAGCATTTGTTCTTCAAAGATTTCAAAAATCACAAAGTGCTTGTTCTTGGTTTGGTTCCAAAAGCTTGGTGTGAGGTGCAACTACTGTTCTAGCAATCTTGCCTACTGGTTTAAGGCAGATCTGTGTACCCTCAATCAGGTGTAGTCGTTTCACATCTCGTTCTTGTAATAGTTTGGTTGAACCCTCTTCTTGATAGGTGTTCTTGAAGAGTGGGTGTGTGTGTATGCTGAAATAGGTTTTTTCAGCAAGAGTACCTAAGTTCTTGTAGGTTTCAAGAACAGTGGGAATTGTACTTGGTTGTACAGGTTGTTAGTGAATTCCACCTGTTGTTGGTGAAGACTGGATGTAGCTCAGGTTGAGTGAACCAGTATAATTGTTTGTGTTCATTCTCTCTCTCTCTCTGCAATTTCGTTTCTGCATAATTGATAAAACAGCAAAGAAATAAATCTGTTCAATTGAAAATAAATCTGTTCTTTCTGGGCACTGTGCATACTGTTCTTGATTTCTGGAAAAGGTGTTTGAATCTGATAAGGACATATATAATCTGCTAAAACCATTGGAACAGATTGACTGTGATAGGATGCTCAAGAAACTGTAAATGCTATTAATTGAACCTTAAACAAACTGCTTAAAGTTGAAGCTTGTTGTTCTGTGATTCATTGTTCTTAATTTCTGGAAAATTTCTTGACATCAAGAAGAACACTCATAGTCTGTTAAAAGCCACTGGAACAGCTTGTTTGCAAAGGTCACTCAATTAACTAGCATGCTATCAATTGAACTTTAATCACTTGCTTGAAATTGAAGCTTGCTGTTTTTGTGTTTCACTGTTTTTCAAATCTGATATCTGTGTGTGTGCTGCTGGAAATTCTCACTGCATAGTCTTGTGATTAACCTTGCTGTATTAAAAGCGTTTCAAACAGAAAAACAGTGCTGAAATAAATCTGTTCATTTTCACATAAATCGATTCATTTTCTGTAAAACTGGGTTAAACACTGTTTTTGCGAGAAAGTTTTAAAAGGTCAATTCACCCCCCCTCTTGAACTTTGGCACTATTAAACCCAACAATGGTGACTGCGCTCAAGCCTGGTCCTTTCTCGGACAGCCTATGCAAGAAGCCGACAACGAATCTAGATGAGTTGCGGAAAAGAGGTGCCAAGTTCATGTTGTTGGAAGAATTGAAAGAGCTTTGTGGTAAAGCTTAGGCACCTCAAGAGGCTGAGAGGAAGGTTGACAAGAGCAGACCCATGCCTACCATTATTCCTGCACATGACAAAAAGATTAAGTCAACGTCAGAATAGAAATATGCCAAGATGAGTATAATAACATATCGTCAACATCAACGATTTTTTGAGGGGACAAGTAGGCATGGACGAGAGGCCAGGTTGAGATCTTGCGAGGAAGTATGTCCAAAACTGACAACACTTCTAGGTCGTCCTCGATCAACAGGGACCTCGATCACATATGAAAATGTGTCAGATCCTTTGTCCAATAAAAAGGAAACCTGGGAGTCTCGCCATCGTAAAAAAATTGTCGACCTTCCTCCTCAATCATGACTTTGAAGAAACTTCCCTTGAAGTTCTTATAAGATGTGGTGAAAGGAGCAAGGAGACTATTTTTCGACTGACCGACTAAAGATACCCAACTTATTCGGTCTTCCAACCTCGCACCAAAAAAATGCAAAAAAGACCTAGGGGTGGTCTTAAGACTTAACACATCACAGAGCAACCAAAAAGCCTGGAGTGCAACCTAGTTATTCGGATGCAACTAAGTAGGAGTCACGTTTAAGATGCACAACAACTTCATGGTAAACTCATCAAAAGGAAAGTGGACATGAATGTCCGAGATCAAACAAGAATAAAAATAGAAAAAATCTTTGGATTCTCTCCCCCTACCCAGACAAACGGTTTCATGCTTCCTACACCTACGTAAGGATAATGCACCATCTGAAAAACCCTCTAAAACGATATCTACACTATCGGCAAAAGCTTGGAGCATGGATGGTTGTCAATACTTGGAGAAGACCTCTCGAACCTTATTATCTACCCACTCCAAAAGGTATAAATACCAACCAGAAATCACCACGCCTGGAGATCGTAAAGACCAGAAGACGAAGACAGAAGGAGTCACTATAAGAGGAACCCGACTTTGTAAGAACATTTATAAATCTTAATTCAATTTGTTATGCTTTCTTTAGACTTAGTGTTGATTTTGGCTTAATCTCAAGTCCCACATTGGTGAGAATTATTTGAGGAGGGAGTTTTAGGGTTATAAATTAATCTCTTCTCCTTCATTGTTAATATCCCAATTTGTAATATCTTCTTCCACATTAGTAAAAGCGGGCGGTTTCAGCTGTGCTCGGAGGTTAGGCTAAATTGGCCGAACTCCGTTAACAAGTTTCGAGTGTTTTTTTTTCTCTTTATTTCTTTTATTATTCCGTTCTATTTATTAGTATTATGTTGTTTTCTCTTTTGTTATAGTATTCAATATTATTTGTCGGATAACGTGTTCTGTTTTAGTGAGAAAATTACCCCATTTTCCCAACACTTAGTTATAAGTAATAGAAGTATAAGATTTTTTGAACTTGGATTTATTTAGGTTAAAAATTTCACAAGTATTCTTAAGAGAAAAAAGGTTTAAATAATTCCTTTTATGAGATCAATTTTGTTTGTGTATAAATTAAAAAATATAATTTTTAAGAAATTAATAAAAAATTATAGAAATTAACTTAGGTATAACTTACTGTTAATTCACAAAGAAGTTTATTTTTTTATAAGTAATTATAGAGAAATTTTATTATTATAAGAATTTATAAAGATATTCATCTAAATGAAAATCAAGTTATTTCATCATTCTTAATAATACCATTCCAAAAATATTTTAAATTAATTGAAATTTATTTTCAATGAGTTCTTTTTTTATATATTAAACTTAAGGAAATGTATTTTCCAAAAATAAAACGATTAATATAATTAAATGATATTGACTATTGTTCTTAACTAGGACAAAAATTGACTTTACTTAAGTCTAGATTAAAAAAAAAAGCAAAAACAAGATTTTATTTTTGTAAGTATGCGCTAGAGACCCAAATGATGTTATACACACATGTATTAAGTATATAAATATATATATATATATATATATATATATATATTGAATTGGGCATTATAGTGGAACTCCAATTGTAAGTTATAAGTAAAAGCATCATTTGCTTTAAACAATGCAGCAAGTTAATGAGGAAAAAGCTGTTGCTGAATGGTCATACTGGGCTTAGGTTTTGGGCTAAGAAGAGGCAACTTCTTCCTTCACTATATCAATTTTAACCTACACCCTATTATCTTTTGAAATTTTTAAAATTATCTTTATTTTAAATTTGAAAATTCAGAATTTAATAATTATAATTTAAAGTCAAAAAATACATTCTGAAAAAAAAAATCCAAAACACAAAATTGAAAATGCATTTTGGATAAAAATTTATGGAATTCAAAAATGTATTCCAAAAATCCAAATTTGGAATATTTCCAAATAAAAAGTTCTGGAAATAATTTTTTATCCAAATCCTGTTATTTTTATCTTTTGGTAAGAGTATTTTCATCATTTTAATAACAAATTAGGTGTAAGTTGAAATTAATATGGTACAAGAGAATTTGTCCTAATGTATTCTGTGCAGTTCGAGGTATCGGGCTTATGGCCCATTCAGAGTTGTGCAAAAACCCAAATTCAATTAAAGTTTTTAAGACATCAAATATTTTTTATTTTATTGTCTTAAAAATAAATTTCTATGAATTTTTAAAAATTAAAAAGATATTTTTACTTTTATTGATTAACACTGTTAAACTAATTTAGGGACATGCATAGGTTATTCAATGCATTTGTTACATTTTTTCTTAAATGGTTTATGAAAAATGACCCTAATCCTTCAACGTTATTAATTCTCAACCATTTCTTCTCTTATTCAGCACCATGAAATCTCATTCTCAGTCAATTCACATTAGCAAAACCCTTTTTCTCAGTCAATTAAGGCGAATAGTTCAGAGAAAAGAAAAATAGCTTAGTAAATAACTTAATTAAAAAAATAGACGTGAGATATGTAGTTAAATTGGCTTAAAAACGAACAAAAATAGTTTCCCGAGACGTGAGTAATCACTGTCCGTAAGGACTTATCCGCGATGTATTGCGCAAGTCCCCCAGGATACAACAGGAACTTCCCGGTAATTTCTGAGGATCAGAACTAGCAAGTTTCTCTTTAAAAGAGTAATACCAAATAGAACCCAAAAATATTATAATATTAAAATAAAGAGGAGAGAGAAAGTGAAAAGTGGAAATTGGGGAAAGAAGAAGATGGTGAGCGGAGGAAGAAGATGAAGTAGTGAGAGTTGCGTTTTCTGAAGAGGGGAAAGCGGTATTTATAGATGGAGAACCCCCAAGGGTGCCGCCTCTTCAAACCCTAGTGGGTTCAAGGTTGTCGCCGCAGAAGAGGGAAGACCAGCGTGAAGGAAGGAGTCAACCTCCCATTCCTCTCGTAACGATCTACAACGTTCGAAAATCCAGCAGTGCGGAGGCGCCCAACTTCCGATTCGTGCGGCCACGATCCAAGGTTGAAAGGGCAACGTTTGATTTTCAACTTGGAAACTGTCTCCACTTCACCCATGCTTCCGATATTTCCTCCAACGGCACTATGAAGGAGTTAGGGTTTTTCTGCGCATCCTCTATTTCTGTTTCTGCACTTTATTTGCAATACTCTATTATTTTGCAATACTCTGTTTTTACAACAATCCCCCACATATTGCAAAAGATAAAACATAGAGATAAGAAGAAGAAAGAAAAAATTGGGTTCATCTAAGATGTAATGCATCAGATCTGGTATAGCAAGCTATATGAACCAGTCTTAGATTAATGAACGTAACACATAGTGTAGTTGGTATAGCAAGCTATATGAACCAAGACACTTAGTATGTGTTAGAGGTTTATCAATCACAATACACCCCCACATTACTTGCTGTTATCGCTGTGTTGCGCTACTAGGCCATGCGCGTGCCCGGTATTCATGAGTGCTATAGAGATCTTGCCAAGATCTCATGCAAGCGGCCCCACTTGACACTCATATAGGTGATTTCATCAAGTGTATGCTGCAAATTATACACCACCCATAAGGGATATGAAAATCATTAGAACTTTGTAAATCGTTAAAACTTTTTTACCTCTGAATTTTAACCACAAAGTTTATCCTCTCGATAATGCAGTATCTAGCACTTCACACACACCATAGGAATGGACAAAATTGATTTAAAATCAATTTTAGTGCTAGCAGAACTAACAAGTGACTTTTTTTTACCCATATGAACCTTATTCATGGGATCTCCAATCACAAAGGTTGGGTTTCCATCACTTGTTTGTTTGCGAGTGGCTTAAGTCCCATTCCCCTCGATGTTTCTAAAATCATTTTTCTCCCTAGGGGTTTTGTCAGAGGATCTACCAGATTCCGTTCTGACTTGACATAGTCAATAGAAATCGTTCCACTCTTTAACAGCTGTTTCACCAAATTGTGTCTCAATTGTATATGTCTATTCTTTCCATTATAGCTTTTATTTTTAGCTATAGCTATTGCCGATTGGCAATCACAATGCATTGATACAGATGGGGTTGGTTTCATTCTTAAAGGAATGTTTGCTAAGAAGTTTTTCAACCACTCAGCTTCACTACCAGCCATTTCTAGAGCAACAAACTCAGATTCCATTGTTGATCTTGCAATAATAGTTTGTCTGGCTGATCTCCATGTAACTGCACCACCCCCAAGTGTAAATACATAACCACTAGTGGATTTTGTCTCATCTGAATCAGAGATCCAGTTAGCATCACTGTACCCTTCTAGCACAGCGGGAAATCCACTATATTCAATGGCATAATCCATTGTACCTCTCAAGTATTTCATGAGTCTCGCAAGTGCTTCCGAATGATCCTGACTAGGACATTGAGTGTATCTACTCAATCTACCTACTGCATAAGCAATATCTGGTCTAGAAAAGCTCATTAAATGCAATAAGCTCCCAATTATCTGGGATACTGAGTTTGAGAAATAGATTCTCCTCTGTTCTTCTTTAATTTAGAATTAGCATCATAAGGGGTACTCACTGACTTAAAGTCATAGTAACCAAACTTCTTTAGAAGTTTCTCAGTGTATTTTTCTTGGGATAGTAATATACTATCTCCCTTCCTTATGATTTTAACTCCTAGAATCACACTTGCTTCACCCATGTCTTTCATCTCAAACTTAGATCCAAGAAACAATTTTGTTTGAAAAACTATATCATTGCATGTACCAAAAATTAGCATGTCATCCACATACAAACATATAATGACATATTCACCATTTTCAGATCTAGAATATACACATTTATCAGCATCATTGGTAGAAAAACCTTCACAAAGTAAAACATTATCAAGTTTTTCATGCCATTGTTTTGGTGCTTGTTTCAAACCATACAAAGATTTTAAAAGTTTGCATACCTTTTCCTTTTGACCTGGGACTACACAACCTTCAGGTTGAGTCATATAAATTTCCTCTTCTAATTCACCATTCAGAAAAGCTGTTTTAACATCCATTTGGTGAATTACTAACTTATGGATAGATGCTAAGGCTAGCAATACACGAATAGAGGAAATCCTAGTAACAGGTGCAAAAGTATCAAAGTAATCTATGTTATGTTTTTGAGTAAACCCTTTAGCAACTAATCTTGCCTTATATTTCTCTATGGATCCATCAGGATGGTACTTCTTCTTAAAGATCCATTTACAACCAATGGGTTTTGCTCCTTTAGGCAGATCTACTAAGGTCCACGTATTATTTTTCTTAATTGATTCAAGCTCAGTTTTAATGGCCTTATCCCAATGTTTAGCATCAGGAGCACTAGTAGCTTCTACAAAACTTATTGGATCATTCTCAACTAGATAAGTATAAAAGTCATCTCCAAAAGATGTTTCCTTTCTCTGTCTTTTACTTCTCCTAACATCCTCACTCAAGGTATCATTAGCACTATCTATAGGTTGTTCAGATGTACCACTACTCTTTAGAGGAAAGATGTGTTCAAAGAACTCAGCGTTTTTTGTCTCTACTATAGTGTTGCGTTCAATTATATCACTATTAAGAACTAGAAACCTATAGGAAGCACTATGTTCTGCATATCCTAAGAACATACAATCAGATGTTTTAGAGCCTATTTTCCTTTTCTTAGGATCAGGTAACATCACTTTAGCCAAACTCCCCCACACTCTTAGGTATTTCAAATTAGGTTGATAACCTTTCCACAACTCATAGGGTGTTTTTCCAGTTTTCCTATGTGGTATCCTATTTTGTAAAAAACACGCAGTAAGCAGAGATTCACCCCATAAATTATCAGGAGCATTAGAACTAATAAGCATGGCATTCATCATTTCTTTAAGAGTCTTATTTTTCCTTTCAGCTACTCCATTAGACTCAGGTGAATATGGTGGGGTTACTTCATGAATAATACCTTCTTTTACACAATAGTCATTAAATAAAACATATTCACCACCTCTATCTGATCTAATTCTCTTAATTTTCTTATTAAGTTGATTTTCTACTTCCGCTTTATAAGTTAAAAACATATCAAAGGCTTCATCCTTATGTTTAATTAAATACACTTTGGTGTATCTAGAAAAATCATCTATAAAGGTTACAAAATAATTTTTACCACCTCTAGACATGGTTTGTTTTAAATCAGCAAGGTCGGTATGAATTAAACCAAGAATTTCAGTTTGACGTTCTACAGAGTGACATGTTTTCTTCGTTATTTTAGATTCTACGCATACATCACATTTACTACTTTGTTTGTCATGCATGTTGATTAATCCTAGTCGTTGCAATTTTATAACATACGACGAATTCACATGTCCTAATCTAGCATGCCATATATCATACGAGTCAACTATATAAGCAGAAGATTTAGATTCATTCATAATTTCAGAAATGTTTAATACAAAAAGGCCTTGATCACAATATCCCTTTCCCACAAAAACATTGTTTTTTGTCATAACAATCTTGTCAGATTCAAATGACACTTTAACCCCAACTTTGCTTAGTAATGCCACAGAGACCAAATTAACTCTAATTGATGGCACATGTAGCACATCATTCAAAGCTAGAGTTTTACCAGATGTGAGCTTCAGAAGAACTTTTCCTTTTCCTAGGACAGGAGTTGTCCTGGAGTCACCGAGATATACTTGTTCTTCTCCATCCCCCACACTTGTGTAGGAGGTGAACACATTTCTGTTTGCACAGATGTGTCTGGTAGCCCCAGAGTCTACCACCCATTTGCTCACATTTGTCACAAGGTTTACTTGTGAAACGACTGCCACAATAGTATCTTCCCCATCGGCTAGATTTGCCTTAGGAGGATAGTCGTTTTTAGCCCTATGTCTGCACTGAGGTGCATGATGGCCTGGCTTTCCACAGACAAAGCAATTTCCTTTTTTCTTGAAAGTGGGGTTAGTTCCACTGGGACGAGAGAATTTGTTATTAGGTTTCTTTTTGTGATCAAATTTTTTCTCGTACCTTTTTGGAGCTGGTTTGTCTTCTATCACGTTTGCTTTGGCAGACAAAGCTTTGGCCTTTGCAGCAGCGCACTCCTTCCTGTTTGTGTCTTCAATGATGATGTGGGTGATCAAATCTGATAGAGACATCTGTTTCTGTCTGTGCTTCAGTTGTTGTTTGTAATCCGTCCAAGACTGCGGAAGCTTTTCGATCAAGAGTTCGGACACAAATTCATCTGGCAATTTTATGCTTTCAGTTTTGATATCTTCAATCAGCTTGTGATATTCGTTTATTTGGATTTTGATGTCTTTGCCTTCGATCATCTCCCAACGGTAGTATTTTGCAATTACGAACTTTTGTCTGACGATGTCTTCGGCAGTATATTTGAGGATAAGAGAATCCCAAATATCTTTCGCATTCTTATAAGAAGCATAAACATCGAACAGATCGTTAGATAACACATTGAGTAAAGTGTGACGGCATACCTTATTCGCATGGATCCAGTCGTCAACTTGTTTCGCAGCCGTGGTTGAGTCGGGTTTGGCAGTTGTAAGTGCATGAGCAACTCCGTACATGTCCAATAGGGTGGACACGCGTTCTTGCCAACGTCGGAAGTTCTGACCGGTGAAGACTTCAATTTTGGAGACGTCCAGAAATGGTTTCGCAAAAATGGTTTGTGTTGCGGAAACAACATTTGATGTTTCTGGAGCAGTGTTGTCGTTGTTGTTCGGATTTTCAGCCATAAGTCCTTACGATTGTAGTTAAATTGGCTTAAAAACGAACAAAAATAGTTTCCCGAGACGTGAGTAATCACTGTCCGTAAGGACTTATCCGCGATGTATTGCGCAAGTCCTCCAGGATACAACAGGAACTTCCCGGTAATTTCCGAGGATCAGAACTAGCAAGTTTCTCTTTAAAAGAGTAATACCAAATAGAACCCAAAAATATTATAATATTAAAATAAAGAGGAGAGAGAAAGTGAAAAGTGGAAATTGGGGAAAGAAGAAGATGGTGAGCGGAGGAAGAAGATGAAGTAGTGAGAGTTGCGTTTTCTGAAGAGGGGAAAGCGGTATTTATAGATGGAGAACCCCCAAGGGTGCCGCCTCTTCAAACCCTAGTGGGTTCAAGGTTGTCGCCGCAGAAGAGGGAAGACCAGCGTGAAGGAAGGAGTCAACCTCCCACTCCTCTCGTAACGATCTACAACGTTCGAAAATCCAGCAGTGCGGAGGCGCCCAACTTCCGATTCGTGCGGCCACGATCCAAGGTTGAAAGGGCAACGTTTGATTTTCAACTTGGAAACTGTCTCCACTTCACCCATGCTTCCGATATTTCCTCCAACGGCACTATGAAGGAGTTAGGGTTTTTCTGCGCATCCTCTATTTCTGTTTCTGCACTTTATTTGCAATACTCTGTTATTTTGCAATACTCTGTTTTTACAACAATAATACCAAATATGTAATTATTTGATTGAATACAACTATGTAAAAATATAATCGAATGATAATTTAAAATTATGTCAAACTATTTTTCATAAACAAGTTTATAGGGAAACAAACAGAAATACTATTTCAAAAATATGTAGAAAAAATGATGCGATAAGAATATAATTGACAAGATGAAAAAAATTAATTTTGAAATTCAAAATTGAAATGTGTAATCGGAAAAGATTCTACCAACCATTAAAAAAAGTGTTTGATAGTAAAACTTTTGAGAAAAAATAGTACGTCTTGACAACACGTGAGAACAAAATTTAAACACAATGGAAACTCTCTAGAGGGCTTGACCTAATTTACATTAATATTGGATATTTTATGGTCAATTTGGATCTTGAAAAAAATATAGAAAAGACTATTAATGGTAGTTCTTTGGTGATATGTTAACATTCTTTAATCATTCAACAATTAATTATCTTTAGATTTTTCAGTTATTGATAGTGAAATTGTCTAAACATTTGTATGAATACAACTTTTAAATTTGGGTAAGGTTTGCCATCACGAAAGTATACTTGATATTGTTTTTGGTGAGTTGCTTAAAGTTGATGCAAAAACTATTGATATTATGAGAGAAAAATTTGTTAGAGTATGCACTAAAATTGACTTGATTGTTTTGGTAGTTTGAAAGTTTTCTTTGAATGCCAGATAAATTTTGTCTTATGCACAACTTGTGATTGTTATAGGCATGTAAAAAAAAATAAAAAATCCTACCAACACCACCTAATGCTAAGGTTACACAAAAACCTCCTTAACACAATGAGACTCTGCTAGAGATTGATAAACTGGGTTCGTGAAATCAAATAGATAAAACAAAATTAAATATTATCATGGAAGAGTTTTTAGTAACATAATTATAAGATCCAATTATAGAGATTTTGCCTCAGAAATTGGTTGGTTGTGCAAAAGAAATATCTCAAGAATAAAAAGATAAGTTCTATACCTTAAAGCCTTAAAAATAATGAAATCTAGGAATTTTGGAAAAAAAAATGATACTTTTAAGAAAAAGTAGTCAAAGGAAAATTTTGTCATGTACACAAATGAGAATTTTTTTTACCAAGTCTACTTTACTTTAGTTTGAGAATTATGTAAATGAACAAATGAAAAAAAAATTACAGTATTTCTAAGTCAAGTGGTAAATAATGTATGCGAAATTCATTAATTTATTTATTTTTAATTAAAGTTATTAATTGGATTAAAATTGAAGTTGTTAATTCGGTTGACAAGTTAAGTTTAATTTTTTTAAAATAATTAATATTTTTTAAAATTTAAAATATATAATAATAATTTAAAAATTATTTAAAATTACATTAAGTGAATAAGAGTATTGTGAAATTTTGTATTTTATAGATATATAATATTAAAAAAGTTAAAACTAAATTTGTTTTAAAAAAATAAAGTTACCTAAAATTAAGTTGAATTAAAAATAAGTTGAGTAATAAATGTAAAATATTTAGTGTTGAATTAAAAATAAGTTGAGTAATAAATGTAAAATATTTAGTATTTTTTAAATATTGTTAAAATTAAAAATATTTTTGTTGTTTTACATAAATACATGTATTATTACTTTTTACATATTATATAATTTATACTTTCATATATTATATAATATAAAAATTTATACATAAATTATATCATATATTTTTATAAGTGTATTTTTAACTTTAACAATATTTTAAAATTAGTATTTTTCTAATTTATCACACAAATATTTTTTAATTCAATTTATTTAAAATTATTCTAAAAAAATAATTTTAATTCTTCAAATTTATATATCATTTTCTTAAATAAAACAAAATTAAATTTTGGTATTATTTATAAAATAATTTTTTTAACTACTTCTTCTACTTATTGTAAAAAAATCACCTTAAATAAAACAAAATTAAATTCTGATATTATTTATAAAATAATTTTTTTCTTCTTCTTCTTCTTTACACTAATTAATTAAAAAATTGGTATATAGTTTTTTTTAAAATATTATAAAATTGGTATATAGTTTTTTTAAAATATTATAAAATTAATAATTTTATCATGCATGTTGAAATAGTAAATAAATATTTAGTCTATTCTAATTAAATTGAACGACGTTTGATTCAATTTTAACATGCAACAAATTAAGAATACACGAATCGAATAAAAAAATTCTCATCAATTTTAGTTTATTTTCCTCACCAACTTTGGTCAAATAATTCATTTTTATTTTGTTTGGGCTTTCATTTTTTTTTAATTTTTTTTATCATTTTGTTTGGGCTTTCATAGGGAAAATCTTCATGCACCTCCATAATTTTATCCTATTCTTCATCTTTTTCATTTTGATTGAGCACTCATCTTCCCTTTTTTCAGCTACAACAAAACAACTCCCACTTCCAACTTCCGTTCCTATAACAGTTATTTATCTTTAACATCACTTATATAGTAGCTCCTACCTCTAATGTCACCGTCATAGCACCTCCCATCTCTAGTGACATCGTCACAACCACCTCTCATCTTCATCGTCTAAACATTTTTCTAGCAAACGTTTAAGCATTGTCCAACCTCTCACCTTCCAAAATACAAACTTATGGATTTAGTGTATTTTGAATTGTACAATTCATAATGAAAAATTTGTATTCTGAATTATACAATCCATAATGTAAAATTTTGTATTTTAAATTATAAAAATCATAATACAAAATTTGTATTCCGAATTGTAAAATTCAAAATAAACAATTTTAATATTTTTTAAAATATAGGAGTGCCGGAATAAACTATGAAGGTGCAAAAAGAATTTATCCTCGTAACAATGAGCATTGGAGTGCGTTCGCTCCACGTTGGGCTTGGCCTAGCAAGTAGTACTAATGATGGTTTGGCAATTGCTTCCTGTATGCATCCGATTCCAGCGAAAAAGTGAGGTGCATACAAAATTACCTTCCAAACTCCCTTTTCTGGAATATGTGTTCTGGATTTTTGTCCAAAACGAATTTTTTGTATTACAGATTTTCTTATCCAGAATGGACTTTTCTGGATTTTCATTTTCAGAACACAATAATCTCTCTTTTGATTTTTTTTTTTCAGAATGTATTATTTTCAATTTTGGATTTTTTTTTAGAATAGAATTTTGATTTTTGTTTCTGAATTTTTATTTCCGAAACTCAATAACCTCTTCTGGATTTTTATTTCCAGAACAAAAGGCATTTTTGAAAATTAAAAAAATATGTTGGGTGCAGGTTAAAAATGATTGGGTGTAGAAAGCATTTGTTGGGTTTATTATTTTGCATGTACGGGAGTTAGGCTTCAGAATAAGAAAAAAAATTAAAAAAACTTTATGTTAAATATTACCATTTTACATATCAAGTTCGAAATCAGTGAATGTCTCCTTCAGTTCAAATTATCATACGAAATCCATCGCCGATTCAACTTAATAATCTAATTCAATTTCATCATTGAGTTAATTCTATGCTTATCATCTATAATTAGAAAGTTTCAAGCTAAAAACCAAGTTTAAGCTTACCAAGTAAATATCTAAATTCAAAACCCTCAATCTAATCTATCACTAAGTCAAAACTTACCCGTAAACCACAATTATTTGCAACTCATAAATCAAACAATTTAACAAATATATATCTATCAAAATTCAGACAAATTTAAATTTATCCTTCCACCTTTTTATTCTATTTCTACGACTTGCACTCACCTACTTATATACAAGTAAATATTTTAATCTTTAGTTAATGTGAGATATTAAATAATTTTTTTAAATTATTCTCATACTATATTATAAAGTGGACTTTAAGCTTAACTCAACCTCATAAACCGGCTCATGAAGTAAGGTTTGCATTCAGTTTATACAATGAAATGTTTTAATCTCTAGTCGATGTAGGATCTCTAACACTAAAAATAAATTTTTTTTCATAATATATAAATAATGTATAAATAAATACAAACTTAGTTGATTTAATATAATTTAAAAAATTCATTTCTTACTAATTTTGTAAGTCAGATTTCTGTATTTATTAGGAAAATTAAATTGTCCAAATATAGCAGTACGATAAAAAGATGCATATATTTTAGATTTAGTTTACAGTGGGAGAAGGGTCCATTTAGGTGTAAAATTCAGATATGTCTCATGTGAAGTACCTAACAAATATGAAGAGGATATGTCTGAGTAAATTTGATATATTAATTGAGCACATCACATGTTTTATTGGTTTCAAAAGATTTTTTCACATGCACCACTACCACAATCCTACACGCGTTGCTTCCAGAATCACTTTTGTGACCCAACACCTGATTCAAACTCCAATGTCTCTATATTTCTATATAAAAACTAGCCACTTCCTCAGAATTTGTTTTATTCAATAAAGTTCTAATACTAGTGAAATTTTGTTATAAATTATAAATATTCACCAATTTCATTTTTTTTCCTGTTGATATAGTATCCACAAATTTAATCCCTGTTAAGATAATGTTAAGTACGTTAGTCATATGATGATCTTATATAATAAAATGTAAATGATGCATATGTAATTTTTGTAAGAATATAGCACCTACAAGTTGGAGAATTTAATTTATACTAATACTAATCATTATACTAGGTCGGAATTTACTCTAATATTAATAATTTATACCTATATATAAGGATTTCTTTCTTAAATGCACTTAATTTTTTTTCCTATTTTATTCTTATATCAATATTTAATTTTATTATTGTATTATGGTCATTGTGTCATTTCTTATTCCCCTTTTAACTGCTTTTAATTTTTTTTTCCATTTTATTCTTATTTAATAATTTATTGTATTAATTTATTTTGGTTATTTGGACATTTTATAATTTCAAATTTTAATAAAATAATTTTAAAATTTATTTTATTTGTTATTATTTAACTGAAGAGTGGAAAGAGTGATTAGTAACTTTTCTTTTTTAAAGATCTTATTCTCTATTAAATAAAAAATTAAAGATATTTGTAATATTTTGTGGACCACGGGAGGGTGGAGATTGGTTACGTTACTTTTTTTTTATTTAAACTGATATTCTCTTTTATTAAAATTGTAGAATTTTAAAATTGATTTAAGAAACGGATTTTATGATTTTCCACTACCGATAATTCACCTATCCTACTTCTCACTTCCTCTCTCATATATAGGTACCTACTCCCCACTTTCTCTCACCACTACACATAACACATTTTTTTTACCATACTTCTCCCTTTCTTTTCTCTTCTCATTTTAATCTTATTAAGAGAAATTGTTTTTGAAGAATAAAAAAATATTAAAGAAAGAGAAATAAAAAATGCGGATACACACTACTCTTTAATTGTATACTCTTTAACTTCTCATTTTAATTTTATTAAGAGAAATTATTTTTAAAAAATAAAAAAAATACTAAAGAAACAAAAATAAAAAATGCGGATACACATGCACATGAGTGTCTGTGTTCCCGCTAGTTATAATAATGGGTATTGGTTACTCATGAGAATTTTAAAAAAAAATAATTTTGTTTAGTGTTTTCTCAATAAATTTGTTAACACAAAATATAAAATGATTATTTAAATATAATTAGTACTAATAACTTATTATTCTTACTTTTTATTTAATGTATTTAAAAAAATACACTTCTACCCTTTTTTTACCTAAAAAGATATTTGTGTTCTTCTGATCGTATCAAATGTGAGTGGAATAAAATGAGTATATTTGATTGGTTTCATTATTCAAAATAAAACTAAATGTCATTTTCATTTTTAAATTAAAAAAATAATAAAAGGAAGCTTATGTGACACTTTATTTTATTTAAATAATTTAGATAATAAAGATAATATATTTTTGCTTTATTCTACTTATGGAGCAAATAATAGTCTACAAGAATACGCCTTTTGTGCCTGACACACTGATCGTTGGGCACAGATTCCAATTTCGTTTACCTTATCTACTTTATTCTTCTGCTTCCAAACACTCAAACATAATTGACGTACATATTGAAAAATTATTAAATAAAAATAATTTTAAAAAATAAGTCAATTATTATATTAATTAAATTAAATAATATTTAAAAAATAAAAATTATTAATATCTAAATTAATTTATATTATGTATTTTAAAATTAGTATTTAATTATTTATATAGATTTTAAATATTAATTATTTAAATTTTAAAATTAGTATTTAAAATGTTAATAACTAACTAAATACCAATTTAAAAATTATTTATTAATAATAAATACTAATTTAAATATTAATGGTTTTTTAATATTTAAAATAATATTTAATTTAATTAATATAATAATTAATATTATTTTAAAAGAATAAATTAATGATTAGAGTTTAATAGAAGAAAATTAATAAAACTATAATCATAATTGTATTTAACAGAAAAATAATTATGAAATGACATGTGATTTGGTACAGTTAATAAAATTTAATTACGTGGAGATGAAGTAGAAATGAAAAAAGAACACGTATTTTTGTTTAGTTTGATTGTGACTACACTGCACATATATAGTTATAATTTATCGTTAAAATATTTGGAAATATTAGTCACAGTGCTCCTATCTGACTCGTGATCAGTACAGAAATAATTTGGATGTTAATTCTTTCACCGATTTAGCAAAACAAACTTGTAATTGGAATTTGGATGTGATTTGAGGAATCACCAAAGGTTTCTCACTTCTTCTTTACTACGATGGAACTTCTAAATTTCAGTCATTTTTATTTATAGATAAAAATATACTTAGTTTTTACCCTCCTCTTTCACGAAAGTTCTAAAATAAAATAAAAATATGGTATATAACACACACGTCATGAAAATTAATTAGGTCGTTTAATTTAGTTTTTTTTTTAATGCATACATTAAATAATAACTTGACTTAATTAATAATGTTCAAATGGGTTTGGAATATAAAAAAAAATTAAACTATTCATCTACCTCCTCCTCGATTGATTGGTTTGAACTCCTATTTCAAGCTTCTTACTCTTCATTTCTCAGTCTCCACAAAGTTCAAACTCGGATGGTGTCTTCAGAAGACACTCCGACACTCAAGTCAGATTTAGAATTCGTCACTCGATATTTTGAATACTGTATAATGACGTACCTGGTTCTTGGATTTTATTCCCATTTATATGATTGTGATGGGCCTTTCTTATTGGGCCAAGTTAGAGACCTGAGTCATGTTTAGAAGTGTATTACCTACCTCTTGATTGGTGATTAGCCTCGCTAATTCTACTTAAGCGTAATTGGCTTTGTGGTGTTGGTCCACACAATGATTGGCTACCGAGCCTTGACTCGGTCGTGCGGGCCCTACCGGTACACTTGCCCCCAGGCTCGATGATGGTTAATCTAAAGAGTCTTTGTCCGAGACCGATGTGACGATTAGGCTTCCCAAGGTTGGACATGACGTTGGTGGCGTCGGTCAAGTAACGTGACTGTGAGTAAAAGTGAAGAGAGAAGAAAAGAATATTACGAGAGAAAGTGGGAGGAGAGATAAACTGAGTATATTTCTCTATGAAAAACTAATATCACAGATACAGTGCCATGCAGAGTTATGTATACAAGGGTAATTGAGTGACTGAATTAACAAAAGTTGTTATAGTGACTAAGTAACATTCCCCCGTAAATTAATGGTGGGATTAGAGACAACCGTTAGTTTAGCCGTAAATTTGTGAAAAGAAGACCTAGTGAGGGGGCTTGGTGAGAATGTCAACAAGTTGTTGATGGCCTTGAACATGGGAGAGCTGAAGTTGGTGTTGTTGAAAGGAGTCACACACAAAATTTAGATCAAGATCAAAGTGTTTGGTATTGGAGTGCATAATGGGGTTAACAGCAAGAAGAACAACTCCTTAAGTTGCCACTATAAATATTTGGTGTTGGGAAAGAGATGCTCAGTTCTTGAAGGAGGTTGGAAACCCATTTGATCTCTGCAAGGGCAGTGTCAATGCTTTGATATTCAGTTTCAGTTGTACTGTAGGAGACTGTCTTTTGTTTGTTGGAAGACCATTCTACGAGATTGGATTCCAAGAACACAGTATAGCTGAAAATAGACTTACGGTTATCTGGATCAGAACCCCAGTCAGCATCGGCAAAGACGATGATTGAGAGATGAGTTGAAGGTTGTAGAAGAAGACCATGTGACTGAGTTCCAGCTAAGTATAACAGTATGCGTTTTACGGCTTTCCAATGGTGGAGTTGAAGATTATGAAGATATTGGCAGACTTTGTTAACATTGTAGGATAATTCGGGTTTGGTGATTAAGACGTATTGCGGTGAACCAACGATGGACTTGTAAAGAGAGAGATCATAAACTGTTGTAGTGCCATCACGAGTGAGACACATGGAAGATATCATGGGCGTAGGCTGGGGTTTGGATGAGAGCATTCCTGATTTGTGAAGTAAGTTAGTGATGTACTTTGTTTGAGATAAATGGAGAGAGCCATGAGTTGTCCAGGAAATCTCAATGCCGAGAAAGTAGTGAAGTCGACCAAGATCTTTGAGTCCAAAGTGTTGTTGTAGGGAAAATATGAGGGATTGTATAGCAGCAAGAGAACTACCAATGATGAGGATGTCATCGACATAAATTAAGATGAATAAAGTAACATTTTTATGGCAGTTTTGATAAATAAAGAAGAGTTTGATTTAGTTGCAGAGAAACCAAAGAGAGTTTGACTTAGCTTATGGAACCACGAACGTGGTACTTGTTTAAGTCCATATATTGCTTTGTGAAGTTTGCAAACTAGAGTGGGATAATTGTTGAAACCTGGAGGTTGAAGCATATAAAAGGATTCTTGGAGATCACCATAGAGAAACACATTGTTGTTGTCTATTTGGTGGATGGGCCATTGTTTGGAGAGAGTTATGGTTAAGACGATGTGGATGGTTGTCAGCTTGACTACTGGACTGAACGTTTCAAAGTAATCTATTCCTGCATGTTGATGAAAGCCTTTAGCAACGAGGTGAGCTTTGTGACGTTGAAAGGAACCATCTACATTGTATTTATTTTTGAAAACCCATTTACATCCAATTGGTTGAAGGCCTTATGGTGGCTGAGTGAGAGTCGAAGTATGATTAGCGAGAAATGTATCATACTCTTCCTTCATAGCGGAAACCCAGTCGGGAAGTTGTAGAGCTTCTTTGACTGTGGAAGGAACAACCTGGATATCAATAGTAGAAAAAAAAATGTGTGGTTTACGAATACCAGACTTGCCTCTTGTGATCATGGGATGAATATTTTGAGTGATGGTTGGATGCTCAAGTGGTGTGTCAATAGGAGATGGGGAAGAAGTGGGGGAGTGAGATGCAGAATAATGAGAAGGAATAGTGTGTAAAGAATGAGATGATGACGTAGATGAAGGGAGTCCAAAACAGTCAATGAGGGTAGAGTATAAGGGCAATACAAGGGTGTGGGGTTAGTCTTGAAAAATGAAATTCGTTCAAAGTGACATGTCGTGTGATATATTTCTTACATTCTTTGGAAACATATACACACCCTTTGTATTAAGAGCTATAACCAAGAAATAATTAGATAGAAGAGCGAAAGTTTAATTTATTTTTTTGAAAAGGGATGCATTAAATGATAACATGCACAACCAAAAGTCTTACAAAAGGAGTAATCATGTTAAAAAGCAAGTTATGAGGATTATCAATTTTAATAACTAGTGAGGATAAAACATTAATGATGGTCACGACAGTGGTGAAGGCTTATGTATTTAATAACATGAAACTTCTTTTCTTTATTTTATTTTTAAAAATATTTTTTTTTTATAATTTTCTTAAATTTAATATTTTAGTATTTTATTTAAGTTTTACTCTATTCTGTACTCTTTGTTGGCATTTATTGTTGATTGTTACTATTGATTGTTCCTAATTCTTTTCTCATAGTAAAGTTTTCACCGTGAAGTTTGTACGTTAAAAATTCAATACTCTTTTGCTAATATCTTATCTATTTAGTTGTTCGAATTGCTTGAATATTTCTCATCATTGTAAAATCAAAATATATACATGTTTCCTTATACACATTATGACCATTTTTTAACTTTTTCTGAAATATTTTTGTTATATGAAAAAACCTTTTTCATTTTTTTTTAATTTAGACTATATTTAAAAGATCTAGAAGAAAGAATCCACTAACCTAACATAAACAAAAAAGGAATGTTTGGTAATATTGTATCAAAGGTTAGCATATTGGTTAGTTAAGTTATTGAATTAGGACTCTTTAATTTAGAGAAATTGTATTCTAATAATTGAGATCATATTCTAAAACCCGTGAAGTGTACGTCTAGAAACTATTAATGCCGTTCAATGCAAGGGTTTTTAAGTATTTTCGCAAATAAGAGATTTAATTTTTTATTAAAGATGTCGCTAATCTGACAAACCTTTTATGATTTATGTGGATTAAAGGATGTAGTTGATGGAGTAAAAAAAAAATGAAAAGAAGAGTGAAAAGTGAGATAATTTAGATTAAGATTAAAAGATTGAAAAGTATAAGAAAATTCTGTAAGTATATAATAAATTTTTAAAAATATAAAATAATTTAGAAATATAGATTAGAATGAATGTGAATTTTAAATTAAAAAGTTAATAATAAATAATAATTTAATTTTAATTTAATTTATTTTTAATTGAATTATTTATTTTATTATAATATAAAAATACATATTAATAATTAATAAAAAAATTATAAATGTTATATATATAAACAGTATATAATTTATTAACTTTTATAAAAAATAGCATTTATTCAAACTTTTTTCACAAATATCTTAAAAAAGGCAAATAAAATTTTAAGTGATAAAAACATCTCACTTTTAGTGTTTTTTAATAATTTTGCATCATCGCTTTTTTTTTATCTAAATACAAATAAATTATTAACTTTTTCTGTTAGATGGGTGACGTGGGTGTTATTCTACTCAATCATCTTACTTATTTTCATGTAGAATATGAGATTTTGTGATTAATAATATGGTTAATATAAAATGACAAATAATATTTATTATTTTAATTGAAAATATATTGTATTGAATAATTGAGACTATCATTATCACCTATATAATGATGTGACTTTTTTTTTAATTGTTGTAGGTGATGACGTAATGAACATGACCCTAGTAATTCAACATATTTTTAATTAAAATCATAACAATGATTTATTTTTGACAATATCATTTTAAATCAATCATAAAATTTCATATTTCTTAATACTTGATAACAACAAATAAGATAATCATAAAATTTCATATTTTATCCAGTTAAAAAATAAGATAACCATAAAAACTCAATTATTGAAAAATATACACTTAATTTAAAATATTTAAATTTATGAAGAACTTAAATTTTCTCTGTAACTTTATACATTTAATTAATAAAAATGCTTGATCAGAATGATTTTTGAAATAAATAAATAATTTCTTTTATTACTATTATTTAATTATTAACTCTGAGATATTAAGTAAAAAGTATTTAATATTTAATTAAATATTTTAATTTTTTATTGAAAATATATTTCGTTAATAATAAAATATTAACTTCTAATTTTATTTCTTGGCGCAATTTATTTAATTTAATTTAAAAAATTAAAAACTCAATATATTAAATACCGTACTTTCTATTTAGTATCATTTTTTTTATAATTATGTCAGTAAATGTAAATATTTATTGGCCAACAACGATTACCAGTTTGAGTGTTCCACATTTCAAAAGGTATTTGAAATTAAAATATTCAGGGTGCCTTCTATTCTTAGTTTTGTGTTTGAATTTTCAATTATTGAGGAAGCAACTTTAAGTAAGTTAATAATATTATAACATTACACAAAGCATTCACACTAGAAGTATGACACGTGTATAGTACTCTTATTATTATAAATAATGATATTCTAGGTCATGATAATAATAATAATAATCACCGAAACATTGAACTTTTGGTAAAGGGATGTTGAAAACGACTATCTGAATGAAAATATAATTGAATTAAAGTTTATTATTTTAAAAGTTTTAATTCTCAAATACAAAATTTGTGTACACACACCTTGTAACTTTTGAAGAGAGGTACTGCACCCTTTTCGTGAAGGTACTGTGCCAAATTACTTTTGATTGAGCCTGGTGTGGGCCTCGCTGAGTTAATATTGGACGGTGAAGTCCAGGTCTAATAAATTTTCTACCGTTACTCTTATTGGCTCATCGGTGTCACATTTAGATCTATTTTTCATAGCATCTTTACTTCATTATGTCTTAACCTAGTATGTATAAGACACTACCACAAATAATGATAAGATATGAATAGACGCGGATATTAATAAGATATGAAGACAGGGCAATACGGAAACATAATTTTATATATTATATAATTATAAATTATATAAATTGATAATAAAGATTTATGTGTATCAGTATGTTTTAGATTTTTTTAGTAAAAATATATTTTTTATGGTTGATTCAAAATGATTTGTTTATTATTTTTATAATCATAATAAAATTTTATTTATTAAGTTTGAATCTTAAGAAAATTAATGTATTTCTTCTTTTCAAAATTATGTTAGAACCGTGTTATAATTGTCAAAAATTCAACAAATATTTTTTTAATTGGACACCTCATTGATATGTGTCATACTAGTATTGTGTCTGATACGTGTGTCTAACACGAAATTTAAGAGGAGTGTTTGATCTCAACTTGTTAGATTAAAGACAATTTATTAAAAAAGTTAAGTATTATAAATATTAATATCTTTTTTAAGTACAATAAAAAAATACACAAAATTTAATTTCATTAGTTATTTTTAATTATTATATACATTTTTTTTAATTATCTTAATTATATTAATCATTAACGGAGTTAAAACAAAATTAATTTTTTATTTTAAGATTATTTTTTTACTAAAGACGATAAATTGTATTAAATCAACTTTTATCTATTTTTATATTATATATATATAAACTTTTACAATTAAAAAAACTACAATCTAATGTATGGCCATTTTTATGTTAAGTTATTTGAAGTAAGGGTGATAAAATGAGTGCGATCACATAATTTGAGTGCTCTACTATATTAGTCATTCAAAACTATATCAAGACAAATTGACCCACCATAGTTACAACAACTTGATAGTCCAAACTTGTCATGAGTAGTATGGTGAATTAGCTCACTAATCTCTTTTTAAATTTATTACTTTATTTCTAAATAGCGCGCACACACACACAAATCATTCAAATAATAAAATACAAACAATGGTAATATTTTAAATGTTTTTATTTTAATTTAAATTGTGAGTGGAGTCATCAAATCAATATACTTTATCATTTATATTTTTGAAGAATACAAATATATAATAATATTATAGGTTAAATAATAATAAAATATAAATTAACTTTTGATTATTAATTATAATTAAATAATTTAATGTGTAAAAGCAATAATACTCTTAATTTATCTTGTTAGAAGTGTTAATTAACCAAATAAATGTTATATAATTAAAATATAAAATAATATTTTACATAATAATAATAATAAGAATTTGTTATTATTTATTATTATTATTATTATTATTATTATTAACATCCACATTCATATTATAATATTATACTGAGCAACGATATTTAAAATAATATAATACAGCCCAGTCTAGTCAAACTATCCATACAAATAACTTACAAAAGTTTAAAGATTTCCATATTAAAGAATTATACCTGATGAGTTTTATAAGTAACAGATGTCAGAATATAGTAATTTGAAACACTTTTATTTTAGTATTGAATATCATATTTAAAACTCTTTCAGTCTTGAGTAGTCAGATTCATAAAGTAAATCATTATGAAATATAATACAAATGTATATCTTATCAGGTACATTTTACCATTTACAACTAGTTTAAATAAAATATAATATACTATCTAAAAATGGTAATATCACTTAAGTAAGGTCTTCTCATCAAAATGATACTTTTTTAATAAAATATATTTTGCTCTCAGCAATCACCTTAATCAAATGTTTAGTGGTTATTTGAGTAAGACACTCTTCAATTGAGTGAAAGTTGGATGTTTAAGCCAGAAATTTCAAGAATGAAAATTAGCTCTTGAATCTATAAATCACTTAAGAGATGTTCACCTTGCTCAAGGTATGTATGTAAATGAAAACAACCTAGAAATTCCAAATTTTGGAAAAATTAAAGGTTCACATGCTTCATTTTATATCACCTAAACTAAAATATAAGTCTCAATCTAAGCAACCATAAAGTAAAAGATCATACACATGGATATATTCTTAAAATCACATGTACAATTATAAACTAAACTACACTCTATCACCATAATAAGAGTATTTACACAAAATTCCACATACCTCACATTTAAGGTTTTGTTTTGAAAATGTAAGAAAAGAAAGGAAAGAGAATGAAGAATGAGGTTGGTTTGATTAAGTGAATGAGTTTAGGGTTAAATTTAGTTGTATATCAATATATTTAGAAAATAATAATAATAAAAATTAACATAAAAATAAAATTTCAAAAATATAAATTAAATTAAAATCAATTTTAAATTTAAATACAAAATTATTATAAAATTTTAATAAAGAAAAAATTACATTTCATAATAAAAATATATTAAAATAAATCATCAGAATTTAAACAAATAAATAACTTTTATTTTAATTATTCATTTATTTTAATGTAAAATAAATATGATCAAAATACTAAATTTATTTTATTATTTATTTTAATAATTCATTTTGTTATAGTAATAAAATATATTTATAAATAATTAGTTATCATATTTTACATATCCATTAAAAACATATAACAAAATTAATTTAAAATTTAATATTTTTCTCAAAAAATTAATTACTTTATTTATTATTATGATATTATTTATTAGATTCTAATTTTAAAGAAAATATTGTATTATATTTATTTAAATATAATCCATTATATCTAAATACATAATAATTATAATTTGAACAAAATCTATCATGAATTAAGTTTAAAACTTCCTTCATACAATGGAAAGGAAAAGGAAAGTTGAAAGAATAAATTGTCTAATTTTTTTTGGTGTGTTTTAACACTTTGATTTTCGATTTTTTCTTATCTTTTAGTATTGTTCATGATTTGGTGGTTGAAAACAAATAGAACATCAAACTCAAATTTCACTCATCAAATACAAGTTTTTCACTTTAATTATTATGTAATATTTTATATAAAATAAAATAACCAAAATACTTATAAAATTATTAACTCAAAATATAATTATTTTTTTGAAATAGCGCTAACTTATACCAAGATTCTTTGTACTTCAGATAATAGAACGGACCAACAATATTCATAAAAAACATTTTCATCAACTGAAAAACCATCCCTAAGTATTAAATCACCTTAAATCAAGTTCTAAACTTAAAAAATAATTTTTTACTTAGTACAAAACTTTGATGAATTGATGATGCCCCTAAACTATAATGTAGAATAAATTTCACAAGGGAAGGATGGAGAATAAGATCCCAAACTTTGAGATTGGGGAGGAAAAAGAAAGAGTTTCAACTATAAGAATTGAAAATAACGAGAATAAGGAATAAAAAGAAATTTCAAACTATAAGAATGAAAGAGAAGGAAATCGATGTTGAAAAAAATAATTAAAACATAAGAAAAGATGATTGAATTGTATTTTTAAAACTTTTGATAGTTTTATGGTAGTTAGATGAAATGACAAAGATTTTCAAAAACCAAATTCTAACAAGCTTTTTCTGCATGTGTAGTAACATGTAATATAAATAAGATAAAGAAGGAAACAATTATTCAATATATTTGTGTATTGGTTCGTTTGATAACATATGTTACATCTAATTCTCAATCAACTGGTTGAGTTTCACAAAACATATTAAAATTGTAAGATAAATATTGTTTTAGGTCATAGTCTCTCCTTACTAAGACATATGAGTATTGTTTCAAAACTTAGTCACTATTGGCTAAGTTGTCAATTATTCTTTAACACTTAACCACTTCTAATTAAAAATCGAGTATTGTTTAACACACAATCACTTTTGTTTAAGATAACAATTATATAGGACATGATTAAAAAATAGTAAAGTTGCTCAAAAGAAGGGTTGCGCCTTTTTATGTTTACAAGGTTTAAACTCTCTTTAATCGTTTACTAAACAAACAAAACAATGTTATTTACGAAGCTATTTATGATGTATTGTGTTAGTTTAAGACTATGTGTTTATTGTCCCAACAATCATTCATTGATTTTAAAAAAACCACATTCAAAACTTTATAATCACAAAGGCATCACAAAAATAAGTTTAAACATAACAATTAAGATTTAATGACTTTCAAATATATATATATATATATATATATATATATATTACATATGATAAAAGAAGATTAACATATTACTTATAATCAAATTCTACTTAATATTTACAATAAATCATATAAAATAAATGTAACTTTTTGTGCACACTTTACAAAGTATTGTCGAAAAATCATTGTTAACCTCTAACACTTAATACCTTTATCAGAATGATTTGAATTATAAAATTTGAATATATATCTCATCACCTAAGTAACTCTTTCAAACAATTACACCATATATACATCTCAAAGATTTTACAAATACATTAAAATTATTAACTACTTACAATTATACAATTATAACACATCTAACATAAAATTATGCAACAATCACTAAATTATAATAAAATCATATAAAAACAAAAGAGTTTAAGAATATGATTTAAACAAGTTAAAACATGTTTAAAAAACATGAAAATATCGCTTCAACGAAGTATTTCTATCGAACGTATTTTTTTAGTAAAACAAATAATGTATTTAACCTTAACCTAAATTCTAAACTCATCTTGATCGTATTCTATTTTTATAAAAAGATAACATTAATAACGTTGAATGTATTTGAACGTTATTATCATAATTAATATTTAATTTTTGTACCTTTACTAAATTGATTAATATATTTTAGTTTTACCATTAAAATAACCATAATTTTTCATAAGATTACTGAAATAATAGTTAAACTTTTAAAATATAGACTTATATCATAGAATGCCTTTTTTTAGACTAAAAATATGTTAGAACTTTATTAATGCATGTTAAGTCCGTAAATACACATTATTTTATTAAATACAAAGTTATGAATGCAAATAGAAAATTTGATATTTTTTATCACACCAAAACGGAATTATCAAAATATAAAATAGTTATAAAAACAAGACAAATTTTATTAAAAATGAATTAATGATTAAGAAGTGAAATAAAAATATGTGTAAAGAAACGAATATAATTATTAATACATATAGATTATAGATATTTAAAGAAGTTACTCCATTAATTAAAAAACTAACTAAAAATGTTTGTTACACATACATCCATAACATGTGTAGCCATTATAAAAAAAAAAACTATTTAGTATAACTAAAATGAGAGATTTGAAATGTTGAAGATTTGGATTAAATTGGTTGATTGACGTATTGAAATTTATTAAGTAATGGTATGAGAAACAGAGAGCGATGATGAAAGAAAGTAACAGAGTAATGCTCTGACAAATGCCGAGGATTGTTCTCACCGGTCCCATCGCATCCATCCATACATTAGGGGGCGGATGGCAGGACTAGTTAGGACCGAAAGAAAAAAATGAGAAAAGAAAAAAAAAACACATTTAACCGCTTAAAGGAAGCGCTTCCCTGTCTCTCTCACTCTATTTCCAGACCTCTCCCTCCAAAGAATATTCTCTCTTTTTATTTTTCTCTTGGGATTGCTGCTCACCTCACACATCTTCTCCTTCTTCTCATTCGTGAGCACTCAGTATAAAAGCAGCAGCAGCAGCAAGAAGTAGCAGCAGGGAGTGTGAGGATAAATCAGAAATGGCTGGGAACGATTGGTTGAACAGCTACCTTGAGGCGATACTGGACGTAGGGCCTGGCCTCGACGATTCCAAGTCCTCTCTGCTTCTCAGAGAGAGAGGCAGGTTCAGTCCGACTCGCTACTTCGTCGAAGAGGTTATCGGATTCGATGAGACCGATCTCTACCGCTCTTGGGTTCGGGTATTCTCTCGCTCTCTCCACTTCACGCTCTTTCTGATTTTACTCGTTAAATTTCTTTCCGCTGATATCTTCTGATTTTCGTTCGTTTGCTAGGCTTCCTCCACCAGGAGTCCTCAGGAGAGGAACACCAGGTTGGAGAACATGTGCTGGCGGATTTGGAACCTCGCTCGCCAGAAGAAGCAGGTTCGATTATCGATTCTTGATTGTCGATTCTCAATCCCGTCGATTATGAATTATTAATTATGTGTTGTGATTTTCATGCTTCATGATGTGATATTGATAAGTTGTGATGGATTTGAGTAGCTGGAGAGTGAGACGGCGCAGAGATTGAACAAGCGCCGGCTGGAGCGCGAGCGAGGGCGGAGGGAAGCCACCGCGGATATGTCGGAGGACTTGTCGGAAGGAGAGAAGGGAGATCCGGTCAGTGACACGTCAGCTCACGGTGACACCTACAGAGCCAGGATGCCCAGAATCAGTTCCGCCGATGCCATGGAGAGTTGGGCCAACAGTCAGAAAGGGAAGAAGCTCTACATTGTACTCGTTAGGTAGGTATCCCTCACCTCTGCTCTGATGATGATTAGATTGATAGTGAAGTTAGTATGTTTGTTTCTTTATTCTGTTGTGCAGAGTGTAATTTGTGTATTCGCTGATTAGATTAACCTTTGATTTGTTTGATTTTAACAAAAAGGTTTATTTATGCAGCATTCATGGCCTAATACGAGGTGAGAATATGGAGCTAGGACGTGATTCGGATACCGGTGGTCAGGTAGTGTTTTCATTTTTTTTTTAATTTATTCGAAATCCTGATTTAAATTTATATACAAAATAGACTTATTTAAAAAAAAAACTCAATTTATCTTTTGAGAGAAGTTTATTCCAACTTGTTTAGCTTTCTTTTTCTGCTAGTGTTCAGGAAAAAACGTATCCAAAAAGGACTTTTGTCTTACTAAGATTCTCTGTGTTTTTTCCACTGCCAGTATGTGGGAAACTAAAATCTTTCCATCTGTCTTTGTTTCTGCTGCATAGGTTAAGTATGTGGTGGAGCTAGCGAGGGCATTGGGCTCAATGCCAGGAGTTTATCGGGTTGATTTGCTAACTAGACAAGTGTCTGCTCCGGATGTGGACTGGAGTTATGGGGAGCCAACCGAAATGTTGACTCCAAGAGACTCGGATGATTTTGGAGATGACATGGGAGAGAGTAGTGGTTCTTATATTGTTCGTATTCCCTTTGGTCCGAGAGATAAATATATTCCGAAAGAACTTCTCTGGCCACACATTCCTGAATTTGTTGACGGAGCACTTAACCACATTATACAGATGTCCAAATCTCTTGGGGAACAGATTGGCAGCGGGCATGCTATCTGGCCAGTTGCCATCCATGGACATTATGCAGATGCAGGTGACTCTGCTGCTCTTTTATCTGGCGCGCTAAATGTTCCTATGCTTTTTACTGGGCACTCGCTTGGCCGAGATAAGTTGGAACAACTTCTAAAGCAAGGTCGACTATCAAGGGATGAAATAAATGCAACTTACAAGATCATGCGTAGGATAGAGGCTGAGGAATTGGCCCTTGATGGTTCTGAAATAGTCATTACAAGCACTAGACAGGAGATAGAAGAACAATGGCGCTTGTATGATGGTTTTGATCCAGTATTGGAGCGTAAAATACGAGCAAGGATCAGGCGTAATGTGAGCTGCTATGGGAGATCCATGCCTCGCATGGCTGTAAGTACATAATAAAATAAAAATTTCTAGCTATATGTTAATGATCTTTCTTGTGGACCATGATTTTGAGTTATAGATTTCAGGTGGCTAGAGTTAAAATTTCAAGTTTATATACCTTTTCATTGAAATATTGTAAGTTCGTTTTTCTATCTTGGTTGATTTGAGTCTTTTCTTTTAACCTGACTCCTTGAGCAAAATGTCTCACTTCTTGGTTATATTGTATTAGATAAGTCCATATGTGAGCATATTCTCTGTTTTTTTATGTCATTTGATTGCTTATTTTAAATTGGGACGAAACATAAAGTTTTGTTTTCCATCTTTATACTCATGGCTTATTAGTTTGTCTAGGAAAGACGTAACTTGTTTTATATATGGCAACAAACTCGAGCATGGAGTGTCTTGCTTTCTTGTGAATGCATCATTTTAAAAAGACTATAGGCGTAGCTTTTAGTTTGCGTAGTACCTCTTGGTAACAGCAGTTATTGTGGAGTCCTGTTCCAGAAGCAAGATTGCAGTTTTTTAAGGAATATTTCATTGCATGGGTTATGCCATGCAAAATTAAATGTTAGAATCTCATTGTACTTGCAGACAATTCCACCTGGTATGGAGTTCCATCATATTGTTCCACAAGATGGTGATATAGAAGGTGAACCAGAAGGGAATTTGGACCATCCTGCTCCCCAAGATCCACCTATTTGGTCTGAGGTTATAAATATGCTCTCCATTACTTTTAATGTTTCCTAAATAATTATATAGTTTATTGCTTTTGTTTTACAATAATGGATTATGTTAGATACATATTGACAAGCAAGTTCTGCCTTTAATTCTATACAAAAATGGAATTTAATGCCAATTTAAACTTTGTGATTGCTAGATAATGCGCTTCTTTACCAACCCTCGCAAGCCTATGATACTTGCCCTTGCTAGACCGGACCCTAAAAAGAACATCACAACTTTGGTAAAAGCATTTGGAGAATGCCGTCCTCTTCAAGAGCTTGCCAACCTTGTATGAAACTATGAATGACCAGTGTTAACGTTTTTTAGTATCATTTGTTCCTTTTTTTCAGGTCATCTGAATTGTTTTGCTTGACTGATCGATTATTTTTCCTTCCCTCCTTTGGCTTTTCAGACATTAATTATGGGTAACCGAGATGGAATTGATGAGATGTCTAGCACAAATGCTTCTGTTCTTCTCTCTGTACTTAAGCTGATTGACAAGTATGATCTGTATGGGCAAGTGGCATATCCTAAACATCACAAACAATCGGATGTTCCTGACATATATCGTCTAGCAGCAAAGACAAAGGTAACTTCATCTATTTGATTGGAATAAAGTATAATAGATAAAGTGCATATGTGAGTGGGTGAATAGGGTGCATACTACTACATAGAAATAGAACAAGTGCATGATTTGAGGTCCATGTGTTAGAATAGTGAAAATGAAGCAATGAAATAAGCAGACAGGATGCTATCAGCAATGCTCCCAGTTCCTTTTCATTCAAGAATGTAAGCATCTTAGACTTCACAATTTCTCTGATGAAATCTGGTAAAAGAAAAGCAAAAAAAGAAGAAAAGGAATTGATGCATCATTTGATTGTATGATTTGTATCAATGATTTGAAATTGCACCAATTCATGTATATTGCATAATTCAAAAACAAGCTGTGATGTATAATAACATTATACAACCGGTTGGCTTGCCAAATCCTATTAAACCTGCCATTTGAATTGATATGTATGTATATATATATGGTAGTATAACGGTTTGGTGTAAATACACTTATTCAGTTGTGTGATACGTGATCCAATCTATGTATTTCCATCCTTTCTTGACCAATTCTTCCCTCTGCAAACTATGTTGTCATCTTACATTTAATTCAGATTCAGTATCTATGCAGGGTGTTTTCATTAATCCAGCTTTCATTGAGCCATTTGGTCTTACCTTAATTGAGGTGATCTTCTCAATCTTGAATTATTTATTTTTGCTTAATTTCTTTTGGGAGATGTAAACATTAATTTGTGTGTTTGTTGAACAGGCAGCTGCTCATGGTTTACCAACTGTTGCTACTAAAAATGGAGGTCCTGTTGATATTGTTAGGGTATGCTTTATGTTTGGTGGTTGCGTATGGATTTGAAAAGGTTCCCTTGGAAATTTCCATGCCTGATTGATTGCTAATACAGGTACTTGATAATGGTCTGCTCATAGATCCCCATGATGAGCAATCTATTGCAGATGCTCTTTTGAAGCTTGTTAGCAACAAGCAACTTTGGGCAAAATGTCGACAGAATGGGTTGAAAAATATTCATTTATTTTCATGGCCTGAGCACTGTAAAACTTACCTGTCTAAAATAGCCACCTGCAAACCAAGGCATCCACAATGGCAGCGAATTGAGGATGGAGGTGAAAGTTCAGAATCAGAATCACCAGGTGATTCCTTGAGAGATATACAAGACTTATCTCTAAACATGAAGTTTTCATTGGATGGTGAGAAGAGTGGGGGTAGCGGAAATGACAATTCTTTGGATTCTGATGGAAATGGTGCTGATAGAAAGGCAAAACTAGAGAATGCTCTTTTGTCATGGTCAAAGGGAATCTCTAAGGACACGCGCAGAGGTGGGGCTACAGAAAAATCAGATCAAAATCCAAATGCTGGTAAATTTCCCCCATTAAGGAGAAGAAAACATCTATTTGTCATTGCTGTGGATTGTGATACCACTTCAGGTCTTCTTGAAACCATTAAAGTCATCTTTGAGTCTGCTGGAAAGGATAGGGCTGAAGGTTCTATAGGGTTCATATTGTCCACATCATTAACAATATCCGAGATACAGTCATTTCTAATCTCAGGTGGCTTGAGTCCCAGCGACTTTGATGCTTATATTTGCAACAGTGGCAGTGATCTCTATTATCCATCCCTCAATCCTGAAGATCGCCCATTTGTGGTTGACTTGTATTACCACTCACACATTGAATACCGTTGGGGCGGAGAAGGGTTGAGGAAAACTTTATTGCGTTGGGCTGATTCAATCACTGATAAGGGAGGGAATAATGAACAAATTGTGAGTCCCGCTGAACAGCTTTCTACTGACTACTGTTATGCTTTCAAAGTGCGAAAGCCAGGAATGGTAATTTTTCATTCTATTTCTATTCTATGATTATGTATTTAAAACCATTCATTTGTAGCTATTAAGATTCTACGTGGAATTTTCTGTGCAGTTTTTTTCTCCAGATTTACTTTATTTTGCTTATTTTACTTTTGCAGGCTCCCCCTGTGAAAGAGCTTCGTAAGTTATTAAGGATCCAAGCTCTGCGTTGCCATCCGATATATTGTCAAAATGGGACAAGGCTGAACGTAATTCCAGTGCTGGCATCTCGTTCCCAAGCTCTCAGGTATTGTTGAATCATCATTCCAAAAATTCCAGCATGCCTAAAGTTAGTATTCCTGTATACTCGTATACATTGCTGTCTACTTTTCTCTCCTCTCTTAGAAGGGGTAAGCAGTCACTGCGTTTCTTTCTTACAGTACGGTATGAAATTATGCAATGTCTGTGCAAATGTGCTATAGGACAAAAGCAAGTTATCAGCCATACTCCTGTGCATCTACAGGAACTGTTTTTCTTTTCTCTACGTAATTTCCTCTGTTGACATCTGATGAGTATATGTGCTTTTCCTTCAGATACCTGTATGTTCGCTGGGGTTTTGAACTGTCAAAGATTGTAGTGTTCGCTGGAGAATGCGGTGACACGGATTACGAAGGACTTCTGGGAGGCCTACACAAAAGTGTCATACTGAAGGGAGTGGGAAGCAGTGCAATCAGTCAACTCCATAATAACAGAAACTACCCTCTTTCAGATGTCATGCCATTAGACAGCCCCAACATCGTGGAGGCAACTGAAGGTAGCAGCGGTACTGATATTCAAGCTTTGATTGAAAAAGTGGGATATCTCTCTGGATGAAAAAATAATTGATAATCATTTTAGTTTTACGTCTCTTCGTGTGTGTGTGTCTGCTGTGAAACCTACTTCTGAGCGAACAGATAATCTGACATTTATACACAATGTTCATAAAGCTTTTTCCCTATCTCTCTCCTCTGTAACTTCTATATCATTCTCTCCGTCACAATTTCCCCGTGAAACGTATTTCCTCTTACTTTCCACTTATCTCCGTGGTGGTTCTGTATCTGCATATCACATTTTTAAAGAAGGACACTTCTCATTTCTCGTGCCCTGTTTTTTAGGTCCATTTTATACCGCCCTCTTGTTACTCGTGATCACAATCTCGCTGGAGGGCAAAATACCCTCATTCATCCTGTACTCGACACGCACTTCATTTCATTTTCCCTGTTCAGCTATTCTATAGTACGAGCTTACACAAATCTATAAAAAAAAATACAAAGTTCAAAATCTAGAAGATTCAAGAACCAGGAATGTAGGAATTCATGTCAGTAGAGATCGTTGTGTAGACTTCTGTGAACCATGAAGAAACCAGGTGGTTTTCGCTCCAACAAGGTGTTGTGCCTTTACACTTTATTAGTTTTATATACCTTTTTTTTACAATTTATTAGTTTTATATACCGTACTTTATTGGTTTTATATACATTTTTTTTGTAACCTAGTGGAAATTCATGTTTTTATAATCAATCGTATGATTATTTATGCTATAATATGTGCAAACTATTTTCCCTTTTTCCTAATCTTGTCATGGTGATAAAATAAGGAGTAGAACAAAGAATCAAAAGAAATCATATAGTTCTTCTAAAAACTTTGATATTAGTTTTACATACCGCATAAACAAGAAAAAAGAAAAAAAAATTAAGAAAGAAATATATTTTATTAATATGAGAAATATTACACGTAGATTATTAAATATTCTATTTATAAAGCAAATAAAAAACAAAATTGATAGAGTTAACTGAAAAATTCATATGAATTTTTTATCATCTAATACACTTTGTTTTTTTGTACTCAGGCGCAATTTGGTTCCGCAGAGAAGTGGCCCATAATATATTATTTGATGTGAGAAGTGGACTGTTTCTTCCTGCAATTCCATGCCGCCTTCTTTCACCTCCATAAATTTTCAAATTTCTAAAAATCTCACCTCCATAAATTTTCAAATTTCTAAAAATGTGCCTTTATAATATTCCGGATTACATAATAAATATGAAGTCATTTTTCAAATTTGTAATTAGTTATTGGATTACATAATTTGGAAGCCATTTTTCATATACATGATTATTCTCTGGATTACATAATCCGAAAGTCTTATTTAACTTCCGGATTATGTACTCTGGAAGTCTTTTTTCAAATGAGTTTTCGAATTACATAATCAAGAAACTACACTATGGTTTGATACAAGAAGGACAAAAATATATTTTCATGTTGTGTATGGAGGTGGCAGAAGAAGATATAGTGTTGCAGGAAGAAACAGCATGAGAAGTGTTACTCCATATAGTTTTATCCGTTAGGCCCATTCATTCGCAATTCAGTTGTATATTCCTTACTTATTTTAAAGTTTTTGTTTTTATGTTTGATCAAAGTTTTTTATGCTAGAATATCGCGCAGTTTGATCTGGAAAAAAAAAATACCCTTCTTGATTTGTAAAAGCAACTAAATAATATTTCAAAATCATAAATATGAGATGTTTCAGTCATTTAGTCCCCTATTTTTCGTACATAATTAGTTTTTAAAAAAGCTTAAACTAATTTAATTTTGGATTAAATAGTTAATTTAATCTGGCCTTTGAAAATGTTAGTTGAAATTTATTTAATTTGTAATTTGAGATGTATTATTTTGTGCCACTTTTTTTAGAATTAATTTAATGAATTAATTTTTTTATACTCAATCTTGTTTAAAAAATTTGAAAGCTTAAGAGAAACTAATTGAAATCTTATTTGATATAATTAGTCTATTCTTTTCTCTTTCTTATTTGCTACAAAAAAAATTATTAAAATTTAATCATCAAGTATTTTTAATATTTTACACAATATATAAAATGCAATTCATCCAACCTATTGTTTAACGTAATTAATTTCAAATAAGATTTTGATAATTTAATTTCAAACTGAGTGCTGGCAATAATTATACTTATTGACAGTAATATTTGATAAACAATGAATCAATTTCAGAATATTTTCATGATATAATTTAATATTTTAGTAGAATATAAAAATATTAATATCTTTAATTTTAAAATAAACCACAATTTTCAATATTATAATACTCACTAGAATTCAAAATCATTTTAAAAGTAATACAAATTATTTCAACTCATCTTCAACCAAAGTTTTACATTTTTTGTTCAAATGCAAGATCAAAATTGATTTCTTATTCCAAAAATATTCAAAATTAACTTTCAATAGAAGAAGTAAATTGATTATAACATGTATACACAATTACGCAAAAACAAATTTAGGTATATGAGTAATAATAATATTTTTACTAATTTTAGGAGTTATTTTACTCTTCAAATTTAAACTTTATAATGATTTTAAGTGTATAGATATGAGCACAAAACAAATATGTATATACCAGAATAAAAAAGTTAGATTATTACTCATTAATATATTTTGTCAATTTAGATATTTCTCATCAACATTAAAACAAGTTCAAATATATCCACAAGTATAAGTTTATTTCTTATCAATGTTATCATATTAGAAAAAGATGACCTTCTCCCATTCAACAAACAACAACATACCTTAATACTGTTACATTCATAGCACTTAAATAAAGTATTATTTTATTATAATATAATGTTTTATTAAAAAAAAAGAGCTATAGAATATTTATTTTTATTATTTGTAATGTGAAAGAAACTTTATTCTTCGTAATAAATGTAATGTAATGTAATTGATGGTGGGTAAAGAATGGTTGAGAGTGAGGCACCTGTTACCTAATTATTGTGTTAAACTCATTTATCACTCAATTAATGCCACCAACACTTGAGCTTCCACCAACTAACGTCGATCTACTTCTCTTAAAAACCCATTTTAACTATCTCATTCTCCATTCATAATATCTCTAACTTATATTCACTTTCTCTAAACTACTTTACCAATATCAAACTAGGGTTAGGGTGAAGCAAGTGAATTGGTAGAAATTGGGGAAATTAAAAAACCTAATTTAATTTCTTTAATGAATTTCATGTCCCTTTTATTCTTACCCATCAATGGGCTGCTCTAAGTTCAGAAGTCTGTGCCTCCTCCCCTAATTTCTAGGTCAATTACGGTTCAGCTACCAATTTAACAAAACCGACAAATTCAATAATAATAACAAAAATAATAATGATAATAATAATAATAAAAGAAAATAAAAATTTATAAACTGTCCTTATCAGACCATGTGTTTGGATAGTGTCGTCTTCTCACCTCACCGCTGCAACTACCAACCTTGTTTCTCTTACAATTAGGCATGGCAGAAGAGAACAGCCACTGTTATATTTTTATTTTTAAAATAAAAATGTATATCTATTTCTGTTTTTTTTGGTACTAATTTAGATTGTGTCAAATATTAATTAGGTACTTTTTTTTTCAAAAAAACTACATAAAAAATATATGTTATTAAGTAATAATGATATATAATTGAAACTTTACGAGAGCTATGATGTTTATTATTTATAAAATATCAAGAAGGAAAATGTTTTAAGAATTTGATTAATTTTTTGTGGAATATTAAATTATTCGAACAATGAAAAAATAGTGAAGAGTTGTGTGATAAAAGACGAGTTTTTTAAATAAAAATATATTAAAAAACAAAGAGAATAGAAATGACAAAAGTTTAGGTTATTTAATGAATTAAGGGATTGTATGGTTCAACATGCCAAACTTATCTAATATACTAAGAATTTATATTATTGGAGTACTCGAAATTGATAACATCATAAAAAATAAAATAAAAAAATATAAAAAGTATAAGTGATCAAACGTGTGGTTTATGGATGATTTAATTTGATAAAATGAATTTTATTTTTCCGAAAATGCAATTCATTCTTTGAAAGAAATTACACAAAGAAAAAATGCATAGGAGTTGTGATGATGAGTACCGAATGAGTTGAACAATTGAGAAATAATGAAACATTGGATATCAAAATACATGTTTTTCAAATAAACAAAATAAACCGAAGGAAATCCACGTGGATTAGAAAGTAAAACATTTCATAATTTATAAGTGAGTACAAACCTCACCTTGTAAGCTAGTTTTATGAGGTTGAGTTAGATTTAAAATTTACTTCTTAATATGTTATTAAAGTCATTTAGAATCAATCCTTAATATATAATATCACGCATGAGTTTGTAAACCTCATCTTATAAACCAATGTTACGAGATTGAATTAGATTTAAAGTACAAATCTTAATAAAAAATAAAAAATAATAAAAATAAATTATTTAATAAATTAAAAATATTTTAATAATTTAAAACGAAGATGTATATACCAATTAAGATTGAAATAAGTATAATCAGTACACATACACATACCTAAAATCAATAAATGAATTTTTTGTTAAAATCAAAGTTAAAACAACAAATTTATTTATCATCCATAATTAGGCTTCAATGCTAGCATTTTGTAATCAAGAAATTAGGATGTGTATTTCTTTTAAATTATATTTTATTTTCTTTTACTTGTTTCAACTTTTAAAAATATTTCATAACCCAACATGTATTAAAACGTTTTTGTTTAGTTGTAGATAAAGAGGTAGTGTTGGTATTATTATGTAGATGGCATTATCACAAATGAAACTAATAATGACTTGAATAGCCTAATTAGTAGGTAGAGCAATAACCTTTATTCTCCCAATTCGTACTTGTACGGCTTTATTGTTCTACACGAAAAAGAAAAAGGAATTGGAAAAATGATATCACTCTAACATATTAGAGTACGTTACAGCAACATCATGTCATCACTTACTTTTCTCTCTTTCTTCAATGTTTAAGCAATAACTTCATTGCCTTGTTCCTTAATTTGTATGAATTCCTAAAGTAATTTTCGTACTAACATTTAATATTTTAAATTACATATCTTTATATAAAATTAACCAACTAAATTGTTTCTATTCCAGTAATCCACTTTTATTTATATCTAAATTGAATTATATCAATTCTTTAAGAATATAATTTAACCTAACCATAAATTATTCATTAAAATTCTAAACCACAGTTTGTATATTGAAAAATATTTTTTTACTATAAATGTTAGCTATATAAAATAAATATTTACCACATATAATGCACTTACTAATATACTAGTTATAAAAGCTAATTTCAGTTGCTTGTGAAATTAAAATTTCAACACATTTTTTTCAAACATATGACGAGTTCCATGATTTTGACAGAGAAGGATTTATCGAGTAAGATGTACAAATAAAAACGGGTCTAAAATTATGTTTTAAAATGAAAAGTATAACACTTTGGAATAATATTAGCTCAAATTTGAAAATAAATAATGAAAACATATTTTTAAAATTTATAAAGAATGAAAATGAATTTTAGTAAGGATAAAGGGTAAAAAATATACTCTCTTCTCATTTTATTTCTTTTCATACTCTCTTTTGAAATTTTTAATGGTATGAAAACTATTTTTTTTAATAATTTTCAGAATGAATTTTGTTCTTATATATAATATAATGTTACTCTTATCGTTGTGATACTAGTAATTTTTTTTTCAACAAATAATTAATTAATTAAAAACGAGATATTTTAGGGATGTTCCAACCTTTATACAAAAGTCAGAATCTCTCCATCTAACTTAAGTTCAAAAGAACTTTACATAGCAGAGTTTTACATGCTTCAAAAATAACAACCACAACCTAAAACAAAATTATGTACTAGTAATTTTTTGTATTAATTTGCGAAAGTATTTTTCGTGGGAGTATGAGAAAGTTTATTGGTGTTTTCTCTGCGTTTCTTGAAGTTCAGACTACTATGGTTGTGTTGTGTTGCGTTTATTGCTAGAACTAATGCTCATTGGTATAATATGCTTCCATTTAGTTTTTGCTAACCAAAGAAAATTTAACCACTACATCAAACAAATTCTTTAGTATTATTATGATTTTTATTATACTTAATAATAATAATAATAATATTAACAATAATAATAATATTAACAATATTAATAATATAAACAATATTAATAATATAAGCAATATTAATAATATAAACAATATTAACAATATTAATATTAATAATATGAATAATATGAATATAATATTAATAATATGAATATAATATTAATAATATGAATAATAATACTAATAATATTAATAATAATACTAATAATATTAATAATATTATTATTATTAATAATATTAGTTGTTATTTGAGGTGTCAACCTAGCTGAGATGTCAAGTTGCATAGTGATACCTAACATAAAATCTTTTATAAAAAAAACCTATATAAACAATCTTTGCCACCTCTATGCATAACTAACAACTAGCTTAAAGAGAGTAGGTAATTCAGAAGGTATAAAGTCCAATCAGAATAAGAAAAATTAAAGCTAGATATTTTCCTCTTTATCCAAAACCACGCTTGCAATTGTGCTATGTTAAAGATCTCTTCAACATCTATCTTCCCTTCCTTAAACACAACACCGTTCCTATGGCTCCATAAGCTCCATAAAACTACCACCCAAACACCCGTCCAAACTATGTTTCTTTTCAAGTTAAACTGAAAAGGGTAAAACTGTACCAAGTGATTTTTTAGATCGTAATGGTATGCTCTTTGAATTCCCATCCATCTAGATACCATCGATCACACTTGAGAAGTTATCTTACGTTCCACAACCTGATGATGGATCTTTTCTACAACCTGATTACATAATGGACACAATAAAAATGACAAAGACACTCCTATTATTATGAAAAGACTCATTCTTGTTGTATCTTCCCATAATGATTTGCCAAACAATCATTAAAATATTTAGTAGCACTTTGATATCCCATAGAAATAATCCTCAATTATGCTCTTTTCTTAATTTTGAAATCCATGCCAATACAATAGAAAGTGACAATACAACTAGCTAGAAAAACACTATATGCCAAAACTTTATCATATATGCCCCCACAGAAATAATTTTTTCATTTGTTGTTATCTCGAAATTATTCCACATTACCTACCCAAAAATAAAAAAGTTTTTACTATAAAACAAAACATATTGTTTGTATTTTTGATATTGTAAAAGTTTAACATGGTATTATTAGTTTCCTCCATAGAAATTAATAAATTAATTTCTTAATTTATAGTTTTTTACATGATTGACAAGCACCTATATATTGATATATTAAAAGTAAAAAATGTTTTATTATCTACAGTGACTTTGTTTTATTCATTTTTATATTTATCTTGTTAAAATGCTATTAATTTAAAATGTGTTATTATTCAATAAATAATAATATTTCAAAATAAACTCTAAACATATCTATATCCATTCATCCAAAATAAATAAAAGTTAGTATATTATTTTTTCACGAATAAAGCTTTTGAACCTGCACTTGCACTTACTTATATTCACATAAAAAAATTTAAGAAATTAATGCTACTATTATAACAAAATAAATCCATTTAAATTCTTTATAAGAATATATTCATAAAAAAATATCAGACAGGACTGATCCCTACATTACCAATTACTACGGTGTAAGATCTGATCTTAAAATTTTAAAAAATCAAAGTAAAAAATTAAAGAGAAATGGAAAAGTTTTTTTTATTAAAGAAATGCTTTAACTTGCATGCATAAAAAGACAAGGAAATGAATTTTACAACTATTAGTATTAAATATAAAAAATAATTTTAAAAAAATAATCAATTTATGTATATATATATATATATATATATAATTTAAAGGTTGTATTTTCTGTTTTGTTTTTCTCGTCAATTGTAGCTTTTACTTAAAAAAATGAAAACTTTTATTTCATTCGCCTTATTTCCTCGTGTTTTTTTATTTATTTAAAATTATAAATAAATACTTTTTTTTTTACAATTTCCAACTTTATCCTAATTTAATGTTATTCATATAAAAAGTTTCTTAAAAGTGAGATTTTTTTTATGTTTTAGTTATTTACATGACTTATAAGTTGATAATAATAAAAATTTAAAACTAATTATATTTTACTTTCTTTAATGCAAAACTTTAAAGTACATAATCTTTTATACATGATTTTTATTTTTCTTAAAGTATTATATACATTAAAAATAGGGATTAAGTATTATCAACTTACCCTTATACTAATTATACGGATTAAAATTACTAGTTGTAATTGATTTTAGTTTTTAAATTTTTTTAGATCAAAATAGGTTTCACTTATTTTATTTTTCCTATATATAATTAAGATTTAGTTTAACTTATTATTATTACATTGGTGCATAAAAGGTTAAAATGTGACAATAATGAGACTTTAACTCAATTAACTTTAAATATTGCATTGGTGTACGAAAATCTAATCTTTACTCCATCATGACCACTATTATTAATATTATTAATAATAATAAGTATAATAAAAATCATAATAATACTAAAGAATTTGTGTGGGGTAGTGGTTAAATTTTCTTTGGTGATTGAAGGAACCTTATTTTGAATCCTATCCACTGCAAATGTAATGTTGATTTTACATATGGATTTTGATCCGTATGTAATAATCTGTATATAATTCGCGTTTGAAAACGGTGGCTATGGGGATAAAACCACCGTTTTACATGAAAGCATTTCGTGTAAAACGACGACTTTACCCAATATATAGTTATTGTTTTAGACAAATTTAATTTCAAATGTGTCATCGCGTTTTGAAGGACAACGTCTATCCTTAAAAGCCCTATAACTATATTGCCATAAATGAGTATTTTTGCACTAGTGTTATTATTAAATTATAAATATAAGAAAAAAAAGTATTTTACAAATTTCTCGGAAGTTTGAACAATTTTCATACTTTCTTTTGATTATTCAAATAAAAAAAAAACTTATATAGAATATCTGAAATATTCAAATTAGTATGAAAATAATAGTTTAGATGAGTTTATAAAAAAAGATATGATTTGAAATGTGTAAATATCTATTTGTTTTTCTTTTTTCTTTAAGATTTTCCTCTCTTATACCTAAATAATATGTCTAAAACTTAATTAAATAGAAATTAATTTTATACAAAAATAATTAATTATTATATTAACTAAATTAAATATTATTATTAAGATTAAAAGAAATTTTATTATTTACATTAATTTTTATTATTAAAAAAATAATTTTTAAATTAGTATCGAATTAATTATCATAGAAATTATTTACGAAATTAACGTTATCAAAATTTTAGAAATTATTTACGAAATTAACATGTAATTTGTTTACTAAATAAATATTTTCTACAATATATTAGCGTATAATACATAACTATTATTTTATTAATTTGTAAAAACAACTGTTTTTAAAAGAATTTGAATCTTAAACTATAATTTAGAACGAGAATAAAACTTAAAACTAAGAAGCATGTTTTCAAATCAAGTAAGCTAAATATGCATTGATTGTTAACTTGGAAAATAAAATTATTTTATCAAGAAAGAATTGATTTAATTTTAAGTATTTAAGACTACTCAAAATTCAACCGGACCATTTTAAATTGCAAAATTGACCCAAACACAATCACATTTCATTAATAATAAGCATCACAAATTAAGAAATTTGGTTAAGAGACACATCATTACGTAGAAAATATAGTCTTGACTTAAGAATACTCTCCAAGTAAACCTAAGATAACTTTTACAACTAAGATTTAATTCCTTACAATCCACCACATCTTACGTAAATATTAATTTTCTTTATATATATATAAATTAGTTACTAAATATGTAAAAACATCAAAATTTTTTATAAGATATATAAAAAATTTCTAATTCTATCTTAAGTATTCCTTTTCGTAATAGATACTTAAATCACTGAAAGATACAATTAATAGAGAAAAATCAGTCATATTATATGAAATGTGTTACTAAGAAAATTTTAATATTGGTAAAAATGTTTGTAATAAAAAAGGGATTTCGACCATATCGATAGAACTACCAATCATAAGCCTATATTAACATTGGTGGAATGTTAGTCACACACGCATGTATATGAATACATATTTATCATTTTAATTTGGTCCTAGTTTTCACATGTAAAAAAAAAACACTCAATATTTGTGTTTTTATAAAATACTTATTAATAAAAGACGAAAAACTAGAAAGAATAACGTATCGACATTTCTTAATCAGTTCTTAAATAAAATAAATAATATAGTAAACTCTATTATTCTCCTTGTACGGATAATGTGGACATATAAGTTATAAACCGTACTTACAGTTTATTGATTGCTTCTTTTCTTTCTTTCTTTCTGTAGTTCTTTCTTGTTAGAAGAAGTTTCATTTCAAAGTTAAAAGAATTGCTTGGAAATAAATTTATTTAAACATTTAAGAATCAAATAATTTTATTGTTTAACTTAAAAGTATTAACATCTTCACCTTTTTATTTAAAAATATATTTCATATTAAATGAAAAATTAGAGTGAATAAAATAAAAATAAAAATCCATAAAAATAATAGAACATACCGGTTTTCATTGTTTAATATCAACTATCAATTAGTAAATCTACAAGCAAATACTATAAAGAATACAATTAAATTTGTTGGAGATCTCACATCGACTAAAGATTGAAGTATTTCATTCTATATAAGTAGGTGCAAACCTCACCCCATGAACTGGTTTTATGAGATTGAGTTATATTTAAAATTTACTTCGTATATGGTATCAGAATCATTTAAAAGCCTGTCTTAACGAGTGTTTGTTGAGCCTATTGTGCCACTTAATCTCCAACAAAACTATTTAATTAATGATGAATTAAAAATATAAGTAGTTAAAAAACTCTTGAAAGAAAGGTTATTAATAATTTTGCATTAACAATCCTAATTAATTTTCTTAATTTTTTGTGAGAAATTGGTATAGTTAAATTAAAAGAAACGATAGGTGTAGTCCATACTCGAGAAGAAGATGAAAGTTGGTAGATGATTTACAAGTGACCTAAGTTTCCAAATTTAGATATTGACTTGAGAAACGAAATTGATAAACAATAATAAAGGTTATTGTTCCAGCTATATATGATGATGATGAGAATGGAGAATGGAGAATGGAGTGGATTATTTATGATTATGAATATATATGTAATAAGTGTGTGTGCATGGCCTTTTAAGTTTTAACAAACCCCACATAATAGTGCCAAAGCTTACGGAGACTGACTCAGGCTCCTTAAATGCTGCAGTTGGTGCAGTTGTGCAGCCTCCATTACTGCATCAACATTTAGCCACGCAACCACCATTGACATTCTCATCTCATCTCATCTCATCTCATCACCATCACTAACCATTCCATTCCATTCCACACCATATCATACCTCCACCTTCCTTCCAAACCCCAATGAACAGTATTCAGACCAAATGCATGGTCAAGCGCAAATCCAAAGAACCTGATGAAACCTTCTCCTTTACACAGTCCAAAGATACCATGAAGAACAACGCCTGCGACCGTCACAGACCTAAACGCTACCCTCTCCTGTCGTTTTGGGAGCTGCCCGAATACATGAAGGACAACGAATACATTCTGCGTTATTACAGGGCCAATTGGCCCTTCAAACAAGCTCTATTCAGCCTCTTTCGCTGGCACAACGAAACGATAAATGTTTGGACGTAATCAACAAAATCCATTCTTTTTCTCTTTTCTCCTTTTTATTGTGTCTAACTAACCTTCTTGTTTCTGGGTTTCTGCTGTTTCAGCCATTTCATTGGGTTTTTACTCTTTCTTGGGTTGACTCTCGCCAATTGGATGAAGCCTCGTGTGGTGGATCTCTTGCAACTATTCACCAGGTTATTCTGCAACCGTTTTTGTTTTTTTCCCTTGGGTTTTTGTCTGTGTTATTACAGAAACAAACTATGTTGCATATTCATTGTCGGAGATTGAGATTCGCCAATCTCCTTTCCCATGTAACAGAAAACACATGTCAGCATGTTGCCAGCACCTGCTGCTGATTGAAATTTAGAATAACAAAACTAAATCTGGAATCTAGTTGCTTTAATTATCCAAGAGAAATATTACTATTAATATTGGAACAGAGTTTTTGTATCACTTGTCTCACACTCAAACCAGGCACAATGATGGAAATGCTTTCTTGAGCACACGTTTGATTCACAAATACATAATTTAATAATCACAATTTGTTGACATTTAAGACTTTCTTTAGGGAAAGTGTTTAGTAGAATTATTCCTTTGTATTTTGATACAGTAAATAATTTACTTTTTCTAATTTTTATTTGTAAACTCGAACCAGTTCTGTGACGTTAAACACTTTCCTTAAATTTAAACCCAGAAAGTCGTGCAGTTGATGTACCAAAGTTTTTATACAATTTGCTTTTGACAGGTAGTTTAACTAGAACGAGGATACTTAGGAAATTGCCTTTGTCCATCATCCAATTTCTAAGTTAGAATAAACTTTTAACTTTTTTTTGTCGTTTTATATTTGCCATTGTGGTTAGGAATTTATATTAGGTGAACTGCCAACTAAATTCTCATATAATCTTTTGCAGGTCTTTTTCTTCAAGTGCGGAAAAAAATGTCTCTCATAACATCAAAGATTTGTTTCTGGTAAGTGAGCTATGATCACATTAGAAACAGATAAACACACCCTATCACTAGATTTGACGAGCAATCAACATTAACAAAATTGATTTCGAAGGGTTGTGTGTGTGTGTGTAGAGAGAGATACTTTCCTTTCTGAAAAACAAGTTAAGAATAGAATTCACTATAAATTACTGTATGATAAATTCTGGGTCCAAGTTGAACAAAACATGTGAACATTTTCATCCAACATTAAAGTAATCTAAAACTGTTTCTGCTTTTTTTAAGTGAATTCAAACATACTTCAACATGATTCTTGGTAATCCAACATGAAACCAATTATCCATCATACTAAACGACCAAACAATATATGGTATTTAGTTTATATCATGAAGACTGACATTGTACGATGAAACTGCAGGGAACAACGATTCTCTTTGATTTAAATAATCAAATGCCTTTGACAATCGAACTTCAGTCCGCAGAATTGGTTATAGCAAGGTGGCCATTCTTTGTTTTCCTAGGTGGTTCAATGTTCTGCCTCTTGTCTAGCAGCATGTGCCACCTCTTCTGTTGCCACTCCCACAACTTGAACATGTTCCTGTGGCGACTGGACTATGTAGGAATAGTTGTGATGATCATCACCTCCTTTTTCCCTCAAATTTACTACGTTTTCCTTTGTCAGCCTCACTGGCAAATCATGTATCTTGCTGGGATCACAGCCATGGGAGTATTCACCATCGCAACAATGCTCTCCCCAACACTTTCCACTAGCAAATACCGTGCATTTCGTGCCATGTTGTTCTGCTCAATGGGACTTTTCGGCATTGTACCTGCAATCCATGCATGCTTTGTGAACTGGACCAATCCTAGACGCAATATCACCTTAGCATATGAAAGTGCCATGGCATTATCTTACTTGACAGGGACCTTATTCTATGTGACAAGGATACCCGAAAGGTGGAAACCAGGGTGGTTCGACTTGGCAGGTCACAGCCACCAAATTTTTCATGCTCTGGTGGTGGTTGGAGCATTGTCACATTATGCAGCCACTCTTCAAATGCTAGAGTGGCGTGACTCTTTTGGCTGTGACATGTTTCCATGATATATATATCTTAATCTTAATCTTTCATAACAGATATATATGCAGCATTATATGGATTTCCCTGGGGTATTAATTGTATCAGTGGCGCAAGCATTTGTGTAGTTTTAAGGAGCATTGTTTCATTGTTAGGTTCATTTCAAGTGTCTGATTGTCCGAAAGAGGCTGGGATTTAGAAGTGATTCTTCAGAATATAATTATTTTATTCGCATCTTCTTCTAGGGCCATGATTTTATTCCCTTCCCTTTTTTCATTTTTTGTTCAACATCTATAAGATTGTATCTAGAAAATTTATTTAGCGCCCTTATTGTTTAATTGTTTTGTATGTGGCTGTTGAGATTACTATTGCAACTTTTAAATTAGTCAAATTACTGTGCCAAACTTGTGGATACCAATGTTCAAAAGTGCTGTGTTAACAGTGGTTGGCCTAACAGGTGTTGCTCAAAAGTTCAATAAACCAAATATTGTCTATTTTTGTTGAGCGAAAGAAACGTACTAGCTCAAGTTATCAAGGTTGGTTGACTAATTGGAATGACTCGAAAAAACTTTTAAAAAACGACAACAAAAATATAGAAAAATAAAAAATAAGTCTAATAATATGTTTTCATAATAGAATACTGTAATTCTTTGACCTGTTCACTTATTTTCTTTCTTCATAACGGTGTCCTGAATATTGTTCCCCACTTTTATTTGTTGTTTAATGGTATGTCAGAAATCTTTTATTTGAGGCACTGTTCTTGGGATTTTGAGGTCCTTAAATACATAAAATAATATATAAAAAGAAGTAGTCGTTGAATATCCTCTTAAAGGTTGAATGCAGTGGACTTTAATTTCTTCAACTGCAAAGCTTGCGTTTCAATCTAGATCCTCACGTAACAGTAACTGTGATCTCATGGAGATTTGAACTTTTGTACTATTTTCACGCTTTTTAACACCGTTACGTCTTCATCTATTATTTCATTATTATTTTCGATAAAAGAGAACATTCGGCACCTACCTAATTAATACCCACGTATTAATTACCGGACTGGTTAGTGCTATGATTTAACTTCCTTTTTTACCATAATTCGTTTACGAAAATTTTCCATTTTATACATTTTACTGTTTCAACCTTAAGATTAAACATTTACTTTTTTTTTATTAATGACTATTATTTTAGCGGGAAAATTCAGTTATATGAAAATTTACACAAAAATGAATGTTCTACAATAATTAAAAAAATCATCTTATATATGTTAGTCACCTCATCGCATTATTAATAATTCAACAGTGAATTGAAAAATTATAATGGTACAAATTTTCATAAAAAGTATTCATAATTAATATATATATATATATATATATATATATATATATTCAAATTTATTGATAAATTTTAAAAATGTCAACATTATCTAAAGATTTTTTTATATCACAATATTAGTGTGAAATATTAATTGGTTTAAACTTATTTAAGATAATGGATAACACTTGTACGAACCACATATTTAGAGTTAAATTATATTTTATATATTTTTCAAAAAATTTCACAAGTAAAAGAAGGTATCACGTTATTTAGTTTGAATAAAAGAAGAATCAATTTGGATTCAAATGATAAAAAAAGTCATATACAATTTTAGACTTGGTTTCTAAAAACATAAAAACACAATAATTGAGTAAATAAAACAATCACAAACCTAAAAATATATGTTAGAGATTTCAAATCGACTAAAGATAAAAAATTTTATAAATATAAATAGTATAAAATATATTTTATAAGCCGATTTTATAAAGTTGAGTTAGGTTTAAATATGGTATCAGAGTTCTTTAGAAGATATTTTAACAAAAATTTGTTGGATTTATCAGACTATCTACTGTCGGACCATTTATAATAAAACACATAAAATAAATGAAAAATAGAGATAAAAATAATAAACATAAAAGAAATGAAGGAAATAATGCCAAAACTAAATGAGGATTGTATGTTTCAATTATAGAGGTTTGAAAGAGATAATAACAAAGGAGATGATAAATATGGCACCCAAGAGACAAAAATAGTAAACATATCAAATGAAAAATCAAAAACTATGGGAAGATATTAACACACTCAGAGTGCATAATGGGTGGGAAATTTTAAGTACATGGAATAAAAGTACATTTCATTGACAAAGTCAAGCATAAGCAAATGATATATAATATTGGAATGGGAGATAAAAAAGCAGGTATTTACTATGTTAAATGTACTCTTCATGCACATTTATCGTAAAGAAATAATTAGATATAATTGATAGTAATAAGGTATGGTGCAAGTTATGTGATTTTATGTAGTTAAGAATTCAGAAGAAAGGAAAGGAATGCCTCAAGTACAACCAAAAAATAGGAAGGAAATGTTGGAATTTAATTTGTTCATAGAAAATTTAGAACCCATAGACATACATATAGCAGAGAGAAAATACACATGATATAAAATCAATGAGACTACTTTTAAATAGAATTTTAGTGTCTAAAGAGTGGTTAGATATGTTGTCAGAAAAGAAAAGTGTTGGATAAAAGTGTCTTTGACTGAGTACCTAAACCATTTAAATATGGATCTCTGGTATTGTGATTTCTGGGTAGAAGTGAAGAAATTATGGAAGAAATATAATGTAAATGGAAATGAAATTTGGGTTTTAAAAGAAAAACTAAACACTTGGAAATTTTAACACAATTTCATAATTTATTATATATTTGTTATTTTTTGACAATCCATTTAAACATTGGGAGAATAGTTACTAGACTGAATTTTCTATAGATAACTATTATCCTGCTTTAAATGATTCTTCTGATTATATAATGAACTTTTAGTAAGATCTCCATCATAAACTAAAGACAATGATAAGTTCAAACTTCATAATGGTCATTCTGAAAAGGCTTAGATTTTCATCCATTAATTGTCTGTGTTTTCTGAGTTCACTTCTTTTGGCGAGAGTGAAAATTGATTGATGTATCACTTGGAATTACATGCTTCAGCTCAAAATTTTGTCATCTCAGGCATGTAAAATGTCATTTCTTTGCACTGAAATAAATGCCGTAGTGATCAAAGTTTCTGAGTACAAAGCCCTACTTTTAAGGTTTACTCCACATGCTTTCAACCTCAAATGCTAAAAACTTCGTGAAAAGATCTTAGAATAACTTAGGTCTGCTACTTCTTAGACATGTTCACATGATTTGAGATTACTAATTTGAATATTGTAGATTATATAACTATGGTTACACTAGATGAGGCAAATGTTCATGAACTACCATGGTACCCTCTAGATGCTCCCCACCCTCTATGTTATTCCCATTGTTTCTCCCCATTCTTCTCTTCATTTTCATCACTCATCTCAAGGGAAATCATCTTTCCGTCGATTTTCCTTATTTCTCCCTTTCCACCATCAAAGACATCACAACACAAGTACAACCCCATGTTCAGTCTCTAGCCAACTCTGCATATAGAAGCCTTGACCATAGCATTAAGGTGTGCAAAAATTAAGCACAAAGTTTTGGAGTCTAACCTCCTAACGCATATATATAATACATGACACTATTGTCAGTGTCCACTCTTCTAAGGTAAAAAACTGATATATTTTTTTTTGCATGCAGAAAAGGACTAGCTTTGATGTAGTTGAAGAAGGTTTGGCAAAGGCTAGAGCCTCAATCCAGGAAGCAATTCGCTCAGGGAACCACAACAGTTCAGGCAACCAAGAAGACTTTATCCCAAAAGGGTCCATTTATAGAAACCCTTATGCTTTTCACCAGTTAAGTTCAAAAGATTCGGGAATGTCAATTTTACTGTAATCAAGGTTTTAAATTGTGGTCGTGCACACTCCAAAACTTTGATGTTGCAGCTGAAATAGCAATCCTAGACAGTTTTTTAAAACCTTGCTCATAATAGCACACTCGACATGCACACAAAAAATAGTAACATTATTGTTACTAACAAGTGATGTTTTTGAATAAAATGAAAAGCAGGAGCCACAAGGAGATGGTGAAGAGATTCAAAGTGTGGGTGTACGAGGAAGGAGAACAACCATTAGTGCATTATGGGCCAGTGAATGATATATACGCCATTGAGGGTCAGTTCATTGATGAATTGGACAATAGCAAGAGGAGTCCCTTCAAGGCTAGGAACCCTGATGTGGCACACGCCTTTTTCATACCCTTTAGCGTGGTTAATGTGGTTCATTATGTTTATAAACCTTACATGTCCCAAAATGATTATCGCCGTGACCGTTTGCAACGGTTGGTGGAGGATTATATTGGCGTGGTGGCAGAAAAGTATCCTTATTGGAACAGAAGCAATGGTGCAGATCATTTTCTCCTCTCCTGTCACGATTGGGTATGTTCCTGTTATTTCACATATGCCACATGCCTTGTAACTTCATTATTTTGAGGTTAATATAAATTGTTTTTACTCTACTTGATGATTCAGGCACCAGACATATCACATGCCAATCCTAAGCTCTTCAAGAACTTCATCAAAGTTCTATGCAATGCCAACACTTCAGAGGGATTCCAGCCCAAGAGGGACGTGTCTATCCCTGAAGTGTACTTGCCTGTTGGAAAGCTAGGACCACCAAATTTGGGGCAGCACCCCATGAACCGCTCCATATTAGCATTTTTTTCAGGTGGAGCTCATGGTGACATTAGGAAGTTGCTTCTGAAGCACTGGAAGGACAAAGATAGCCAAGTTCAAGTTCATGAGTACCTTCAAAGGGGCCAAAACTACACTGAGCTAATGGGACTAAGCAAGTTCTGCTTGTGCCCCAGTGGGTATGAAGTGGCTAGTCCTAGAGTTGTAGAAGCAATTCATGTAGGATGTGTTCCTGTGATAATTTCCGAGGACTATGCTTTGCCTTTCAGTGATGTGCTTAATTGGAATCAATTTTCTGTACAAATCCCAGTTTATAATATACCAAAGATCAAGACTATATTACAAAATGTATCAGAAGGGAAGTACATGAAATTGCACAGGAATGTGAGAAGAGTTCGGAGACATTTTGTGGTGAATAGACCAGCTAAGCCATTTGATTTGATGCACATGATATTTCACTCAATTTGGCTTAGAAGATTGAACTTCAGGCTCATGGCTTCACAATAAGGGATGTTTCTGCATACAAAGGCCCTTCTTTATTTTCCACTCATAAGCCCGTTTGGATACAACTCGTAAGAGGTTATATAAACTATTTTTGGTTAAGTTGAGTAACTATTTTTGGTTTATCTGAGCAATGCATGTTCTAAGCTAAAGGGAGATGTAGTTGTTCAAGATTTCCCATGTGACTAGGTCCTGTGAACATTATAGATTCAGTTGAAATTAGCATTTTAGATAGACAAATGGTGGTTAAGTTGATAATTGTATGTTAAACCATGGCCCCAAAATTCCAATATGAAGAAATACTAATGCTCTTATCGTACCTCAGTTTTTGATAGTTCAATTGATTTACATTTCTCATTCTTATCCAAATAGCTTGAGGTCCCCATTGGTACAGATTTTACAGAGCAGATGTCAAATATTCTGAGTAGCTCTTCACAACTTTATGAATCTGCCACCACTGCTCTGCTCTGCTTCACCTGTTTTGTATGTTTAAGACTCTCTATTTTTCATTTTATAATATTTAATGAAGTATTAGAAAAACTATCAACAGATATAAGATTTACCTATGCATTAAACAGGTCTTCTTCCAGCTAATGCTTCTTATATCACTAATCGACGACTTTGCCAAAATTTAGTAATTTCGTAAGTCCAAAAAGAAAAGTAAGAACTAGACTTTCCACGTCTTCACCCGAACATCTTTGTAGTGGGGTCATAGCCGATGGCAGCATTTATTGGTTACATTGTTTGCTAGCTATGAAGTTAAAAGTTAGATTAGAGCATTTTAAAATTGTTACTTTAAAAAGAAGTAATTGAGACAAATTGAGTTACTTAGTTAAAATTATCACTTGTATAGAGAAAAATAACTACTACTTTTCAAGCTTTTTTTCCTACATCAGAAAATAAAACCCCCACACGTTTGAAGGGAAAGAAGTGGCTCTTCTTTAGAGGGATGCTGTAATTAAGATACTTTAGAAAAGTCACTATAGAATTCTGTTCTTAAGTGAAAAAGGAGTATGGGTTGCTCTGATATAAGAATAAATTGTTTATTTTGTGGGGTGTTTTTTTTTATCATCAATAATTTGGAGTTGGATCATCAATTGTTAAGGATTAAACTTATACATGGTTGGTGAGAGAGAGCTTTCAGATAGCAGATTTCCAAAGCTCTGAAATAATTGATGAAAGTTTTCAAATCATCACTGTCTTCTTTAGTCTTTCTAGTGTTTTTCCTTAATTTTTTCCTAGTTTGTTTCACTCCCTCGCATGATTCTCAAGTGATTCATGTCCACTCGGAATCTCCTTTCACTCTTTCTAGTATCAGAGGCAATACTTCTCCGCAAGAAATTCACTACAACAATACAGATCTTAGATGGATCAAGGTATTCAACCTTCACAATCTTTTGAAAGGTTGTTCTAATTGTTCTTAGATTAATACCCTTTGTCTTTAATTTTCAGTTTGGCCATGGCATGAAGAAGAATGTGACAAGTTTGGAGAGGCTCGAAGAAGGTTTAGCTCGTTCGCGAGCATTTATCCAGAAAGCAATTCGGTACAAGAACCACACATCCCTCGTGAAAGAGAGTTTTGTCCCAAAAACCGCCATTTACCGGAATCCACACGCTTTCCACCAGTTAAGCATGACCCATTCTGATTCTGTCTTTTTTTTTTCTCTGTTGGGTTTGATTTTGCAAAAGTACTTTTTTTTCGCAAGTCACTGTTTCACTGTTTTTGTCAGCGTAGTTGTTACTGTGAATAAATCTACTAAGAGAACCGTCTTTTTACGCAGATTAGATCCTATCTTTATTCTGTGTTTGTGCAACTCAAAGAATAAAAATATAGCATTTGAGAATAAGAAAACAAATAAATGATGAAAAAAATTAAGTGTTGGTTGGGGAAGATTTATTCTATAAAAAAATCATAAAATATTAAATACTTAAAGAAATTAGTATTTGCTTAAAGAGAAATAAATGAAATGGGTCCATTGGGCTTAAAATCTCATGTACAACATGAGCAGGAGCCACGTGGAGATGATGAAGAGATTGAAGGTTTGGGTGTACAAGGAAGGAGAGCAGCCATTGGTGCATGATGGGCCTGTAAACAACAAATACTCCATTGAAGGCCAATTCATAGATGAAATGGACATAGCTAACAAGAGCCCCTTCAAGGCCCACAATCCAGAACAGGCCCATCTCTTCTTACTTCCCTTCACCGTATCCAAGGTCATTCGCTATGTTTACAAGCCCAGAAGGTCCAGATCCGACTATGATCCTCCACGCTTACAACGTTTGGTGGAGGATTACATCAACGTTGTTGCAAATAGATATCCCTATTGGAACAGAAGCAAAGGTGCTGACCATTTTCTTGTTTCATGCCATGATTGGGTGGGTAAACATACCCTGTTCTTGTTTTTAATAGAATTGTAGTTTTAGGTTAATATCTCAGGTTCATGTTTCATCCAAACTTTTATAATAGACATAGGAAGCTAAAACTCTAATTTTGATTAAAAACAGTAGCCAATTGTTTTTGATGATTCAGGGTCCAAAAGTGTCATATGCAAATCCCCAACTCTTCAAATACTTCATCAGAGTTCTTTGCAATGCCAACACTTCGGAAGGATTTGAACCCAACAGAGATGTCTCCATTCCAGAAGTGTTTTTACCAGTTGGGAAGCTTGGTCCACCTAAGATGGGGCAACACCTTAACAATCGTCCAATATTAGCCTTTTTTGCTGGTGGAGCTCATGGTAAGATTCGAAAAACACTACTGAAGCAATGGAAGGATAAGGATAGAGAAGTTGAAGTTCATGAGTACCTTGGAAAGGGTGAAGACTACACAAAGTTGATGGGTCTAAGCAAGTTTTGCCTCTGCCCCAGTGGGCATGAAGTGGCAAGTCCTAGGGTGGTGGAAGCAATCTATGCAGGGTGTGTCCCTGTAATAATCTCTCACAATTACTCTTTGCCTTTCAGTGATGTGCTTGATTGGAGTGAATTCTCCATACAAATTGCAGTTGAGAGAATAGCAGAAATTAAGATTATTTTACAGAATGTTTCAAAAGATAAGTATAGAAAGTTGTATTACAATGTGAGGAGAGTTGGAAGGCATTTTGTGATAAACAGGCCTGCAAAGCCATTTGATTTGATACATATGATTCTCCACTCACTTTGGCTCAGAAGGCTAAATTTCCAACTACCACCTTCATAATAAGAGGACTCACTTCTATTTCATTTCATGTTCTTATTTTCTTTGTAATTTAATTCCCATAACTACAAACAGTGTCACTTTTCTACTGATGTTATGTGGCTAATAATGTGCTTCTGTGGGACTAAGTACCTTTTATACAAGACATGCCACTCCAAAAAATAATATAACTAGAAACCATAATAGTGGGATCATAATAGTATAACTATAAACCAGTCTCTAAAGTCTAAACAATGCTCTTATTCATCGCCATAATATATTTAAACAATTACTGTAATGAATCTGAGCCATCCATTAATTGAACAATTAATATAATATTTATAAAACTTAATAATAAAATATAAGCTCATCTCAGCCTTGTAAAAAGACTACCACACAAATATAACCTCCCTTTCACCATCACCACGTTGCTCCCACATCAACTTCTTTTCAACTCTACTTCTTCAAACGACAATTACATGGACAATAACACCGTTCAAAGTAATATCATTCAGAAATACAATCTAAATTGAGTTGTCTCATATTCTAATCAAAGAATCTTATGCTATGATTGATTTTTTCCCTAACATAATTGTATTGTTTTGGTTTTGGTTATTGGAAATCTATACTAAATTATAATTTATCTCCCACAATTAAAGATTATATTAATTATAATATATAAATAGGATGAAAATTTAATTTACAAATTAGTTTTTGGAGGTTAAGCACAATACTTATTTAAAGAATATAAGAAATTTTGGTGTACAATGATATTAGTGAACGACATATATGATATCGAAGGACATATATGAACAATAAGGATAAGTGGAACCAGTTCAGTTGGGGGAATGAAGTCCTGTGAAAGCACACATATTCAGTATTTCCAATGTGCTTCGCTATGTTTACAAGTCTATCCTAAAGCATTCTCACTATCAACACTTACGTTTGCAACGCATGGTTGAATTATATTTGTATTATTCAACACAAGTCCCCTAGTGGAATAGAACCAAAGGTGGATACTATTTTGTTTGCATGTTATGATTGAGTGAATCACACTTTAAAGTTTTAATAATAGATAGTGAATAAATCAACGATTTATATAGTTGAGTTTATTTTGACCTTAATTGTAATTTCTATTAATTTTATGATTTTTAATAAGAGTAGACGGTTAGACTAGACAATCTAGTGGTTACGCATAGTATACGGTTTGATAGGACTATCTGATTAGATGATCTGAAGAAAGCGTCTATGACTACAAATGAGTTGAATAACACAAAAGTCCAAGTTGCTTCTCAGAATCAAAACGGAAAATGAAATCTGAGGAGAATAATAAGAGAATAAAATTTAAAATATCTCAGAAACAAAATTAAAAGCAAATCATCTGCGAAGTTGAAAACTAAGAAACTGTGAGCAAATGTAAACCATATTATTTTTTTGATATCCTAAGCAAAAAAACCTGTAAAAAGATACAAGCTTCAAGGAGAAATCATTAAGCTTGAAAGCTTCAATACCATACGAAAACACAACATTATGATTTTCTTAATTTTCTTTTTTGTAATTCTTTCGTTTTTCCTTTAAATTAATTACTAAAATTCTCTGAGTTGATTCTTTTGTGATTTTGCAATGAATTCTAAGGTTTCTCTTCAATCAAATTTTATTATTAAATTTATTTATAATAGTTTGTGTTGGAAGGTCTAATTTTTTTTCTTCAATTTTTTGTGTTGGTTAATGAAAACCATTGATAACATGGTCCCACAAAGTTTGTGGTGCTAGCATATGAGAAGGTTTCCATCCAAGTAGAGATGTGTCCATCCGTGAAGTGTGCTTGCCCGTGGGAAAACTTGGTCCACCTAGCTGGGCCAACACCCAAACAGCCGCACTATATTGGCTTTCTTCGCAGGTGGAGTTCATGGTAAAAGTCGAAAAATACTTTTGAAACATTCTAAGGTCGAACATAATGAAGTTGAACTTCATGGGTATCTTCCAAAGGCTCAAAGCTACACAAAGTTAATGGGACAAAGCAAGTTTTGTTTGTGCCCAAGTGGGCACCAAGTTGGAAGTACTAGAGTGGTGGAAGCAATTGCTCGTCATAACTTATGACAATTATTCTGACATATAGCTATGTACTCCATTAGAGTAAATTCCAGTGGAGATTCGGTGGAGAAAATACCAAAAATTAAAATTATATTACAAAGTATTTCAAGAAATGGGTTTATGGATATGAATTATGTGGGTAATTATGTTTGGAAATGTACTTGGATAACCATTATTTGGAGAATTTGGAATCGTAGAAATAGGATTATTTTTAATAATGGAGTGATATATCATGTTGGAACTTTTTAGTATGGCTCAAGTAAAGGTGTGAGCATGAGTAACTTATAAATTCACAAAGTTAAACTTCTTTTATTCTGATTGGTGTGTTAAAGTATATGAATGTTTAAAATCATTGCATTCCTAATATCATTATAGTGGAAGTTTTGACTCTCTCGCCGGTGGTTTTTTACCTCTATTTAAAGGGGTTTTCCACCTAAAAATTTCTGGTATCATTCTCTTTACTTTGTTACTTTAATTTCTCGTAATCTTTGGTTGAAATTATCACGCTTCCGCACACAATATCCCTACAAATTGGCATTAGAGCTTTTCGATAATTCAACCATGATCTATTGTTCAATAATGTCAAAATTGGATATTGAGAAATTTGATGGTAAAATCAGCTTTGTTATCTGGCGAGTTCAGATGCTAGCTGTTCTCACCCATAATGGTTTAAAGAAAGTTTTGACAGGTAAAATGATGAGACCAACCACTATGACGGAGGAGCAGTGGGATGAGATGGATGAAAATGCATTAGTTATGCTTGTCCCGTGAGGTGTTGCGTGAGGTCATCAACGAGAAAACTACAACATGCATATGGAGTAAATTGGAGTCTCTATACATGACCAAAAGTCTTGCAAACAAACTCCGGTTAAAGGAGCGACTCTTTACACTCCGAATGTCCAAAGGTACTCCCATCCAATCTCACCTTGATGAATTTAATTCCATCATAATTGATTTGGAAAATTTGGATGTTAAAATTGATGATGAGGATAAAGCCGTTCTACTTATTGTTTCTCTACCACCCTTGCATCGACAATTCAAATAAATTATGTTATACGGTAATTATCTTACCTTAAGCTTTGATGATGTCAAGACTAATTTACTAGCCAAAGAAAAATTTGATACTCACTTTCATTCTAAAAGTTCTGGTGAAGGATTAGTACTTAGAGGGAGAAACCAAGAGAAAGGTAGGAACAATAAGTAGTTAAACGACGAGGGTTACCACAACCGTGATCTATGGCTCAAGAACTTCCACAACAGAGACCAAGAAAACTGACTCAAAGATTAATTGCATAATCTGCCAACATTGCTTATGCTTTAACTATTGCACAAGAGATGGGTGAAGAAGGTGAACCCAAGAATTACTCTGAAGCTATCTCTAATGACGACTCAACAAAGCGGATTGCTGTTATGCAATAAGAAGTTGAGAGTCTTCTCAAAAACGAAACATGGGAATTGGTGAAGTTACCAGAAGGAAAACGAGTCATTAGTTGCAAGTGGAACTTTAAGAGAAAAGAAAGGATCCCTGGTGTTGAGAGTACAAGGAAGAAAGCAAGATTTGTTGTAAGAGGTTTTGATCAAGAGAAATGTATTGACTTTAATGAAGTATTTTCTCCTGTTGTTCGTCATACTTCAATACGTATATTACTTGCTTTAGTTGCCTTGTATGATTTGGAGTTGAAACAGTTAGATGTGAAAACTGCTTTTCTTCATGGTAATCTTGAGGAAGAGATTTACATCCAGCAGCCTGAGGGGTTTGTTGTTCCTGGAAAGGAGGACCATGTATGTCGTTTGAAGAAATCTCTCTACGGCTTGAAGCAATCACCAAGACAATGCTATAAGAGGTTTGATTCTTTCATGGTTGGACATGGCTACTCCAGAAGTAGCTATGATAATTGTGTCTATTTTCAAAAGACATCTGATGGGTCATTTATATACTTGTTATTATATGTTGATGACATGTTGATTGCCGCAAGAGATAAATCTTTAGTTAACAAGTTAAAGATCCAGCTTAGCAGTGAATTTGATATGAAGGACTTAGGTCCTGACAAGAAAATTTTGGGAATGGAGATCAACAGAGATCGTCAAGCTGGAAAACTTTTTCTATCACAAAAGAAGTATGTTCTTAAGATGCTTGACAAATTTGGAATGCGAGATTGCAAAGCTGTTAATACTCCAATTGTCGCCCACTTCAAGTTGTCATCATATCAATGTTCAAAATCAGACGAGGACAAAAGACGCATGTCACATGTCCCGTATTCAAATGCAATTGGAAGTCTCATGTATGCTATGGCATGTATTAGGCCTGATTTAGCTTATGCTGTTAGCATTGTCAGCAGGTTCATGCATAATCCAGGCAAGGCACACTGGGAAGCCGTTAAATGGATACTTCGTTATCTGAAAGGTTCTCCAGATCTTGGTTTGGTATTTGATCAACATAGAGCCGATCCCGGAGGAGCAGTTGGCTATGTTGATGCTGACTATGGTGGTGATTTAGATCTGAGAAGGTCACACTAGTGCAGAAACATAAAACAAATGCGGTTGTTTTGAATTTATAAATGCGGTTTTATAACCGCATTTGATCAACACGCACTTGTAAATCAAGAAATATAAATGCGGCTATATAGCCGCATTTATAAATACCATTTACAAGTGCGGTTATTTGCTTTAACCGCACTTGTATATGCGGAATCATTAAAAAAAATTAAAAATTTTAAAACATCGTCAATCTTGTGTGAAGCCAAGATTGATGAAGAGTCACGGGAGCGAACAACGGTGGCGGCAGCAGAAGCGACGACGGACAGGGAAGCAACAACGGAGCAAACCAAAAAATCCACAAGAAACCACGAAGACAATGAAAGAGTGCTTCGAGACCACTAATGCAAGGAAAAAAACATATATAAGAAAAACGAAAAACATTTATGCATATATTTGTGAAGATGAAGAGGAAAAAAGAGAGTTCAAGAAACTTACATTGCACAAATGGAATGCAGATGCAGTAGAAGGAGACGAACTCAGAGTGCAAACGCGAAACGAAGGCAAAGACGAGAAATAAAGTTTGAAATTGTGTGTGGCGCGCTTCAAAATTTAAGGTAAAAAAGGATTTGCGAATGCGGTTAAAGGTAAAACCGCATTCGTAAATCAAAGAATTTTGATTTACAAATGCGGTTATTCAAATAACCGCATTCGTAAATCAAAATAATTTCAAAAATGCCACCGCGTTTTTTTCGAAAGCGGGTAGCGCAAAAGCCGCACTAAATAAAGCGTATCCTTTTCTTCTTTTTGCACTAGTGTCATTTTCAGCTTACATCTTTACCCTATGTGGGTCTACTATCAGCTGGTATTCTTCACTTCAAGTCATTGCGACTTTGTCCACCACTGAAGCAGAATATATCGCTGCTACAGAAGGTATGAAAGAGGCTATATGGCTTCGAGGCTTGGTAAGTGAACTTGGTCTTCAACAAGATGTTCTTGTTATATTTTGTGATAGTCAGAGTGCTGTCTACTTAACCAGGAATAACAAGTATCACTCACGGACCAAGCACATTGAAATTAAGCACCATTTTATCCGAGACATTGTTGATACAGGAGATATAATTGTTGAAAAAATTCATACGGCCGAAAATCCTGCAGACATGTTGACCAAGCCACTTCCACCGGCTAAGTTCGATCATTGCCTGAACTTAGTTGGTATTATCCATACTTAATCAAGGCTTCATGGCGAGAGAGTGTTCCAGTTAAAGGCAAGTCAAGGTGGAGATTTGTGGGTTATGACTCACCTTTAACCGTTTTCTTGTCATAATTGGGAGGTTAATTGCCACAATCAATTGCAATCAATGGGAGGTTAATTGCCACAATCAATTGCAATCAATGGGAGGTTATACCTCTATTTAAATGGGTTTTCCACCTAAAAATTTCTGGTATTATTTTATTTACTTTGTTACTTTAATTTATCATAATCTTTGGTTGAAATTATCACGCTTCCGCGTACAATATCCCTACAACCTCTTTTTGATGGATTCTGATTTGGATGAGATGACATTTTGTTAAGTGTGATTCAATCTCAGATGCTGGGTAGGAACAAAGAACCAATATACATTTGTGGATATGTCATGCTTTATATATCTTTGATATGAGTTATGTTGTTACCTTATTTTTGTTTGTTTGTATTCTGGTATGTTGTGTATGTGCAGATTTTAGATCAGAACTAGACGTTTTGTACGTGAATTAAATTACTCTTAGTACTCCCATTTATATTATTTTTTTATTATTGATTAAAAAGTATTTCAAGAAATAAGTACTTGAGATTACATATAATGTGTTGAGTTGGAAGGCATTCATGTGTTGAGTTGGAAGGCATTTTATGATCAATGGAGGAGCCAATCATTCTAAATGATGCATATGGTTCTTCACTCGATTTGGCTGAGAAGGCAAACATAATAAAATTCATGATTCACTCGATTTGGTTCTTCATGATTAATGTACAATTCATTTTCCACGTTCTTTTTACCCTCTACATCTTCACATTGACTTTGAGCCACTTGATATCTTTATTACTAGCAATTACTTGATCAAAATAGAATTTTGTTACATATTCGTTTTACTAGCACTCACTTTACGTTCAAACATTATATGAATTTAATGATAAATTTTATTAATTTTTATTATGCGTGATTTTTTTAAATCGTGATGTGATAAATTCATAATATAAAAGAATATCTTCTGTAGTCTTCTGTTGTATATAAAGAAGGTTGAATGCATTGATCATATTAAAAATAGTTTAAAAGTATGATTTTTTTAAAACAATTTATTTAACCCTTATACACATGAGTATTTAAAGTTTATATAGAATAACTGGAAAGTTTATTATGTATTCTACTAGCTCATATATTATCTGTAAAATTATATAGGAAATATATAAAAGAAAAAGAATATCCCTTATACTTTATAAAAAACAAGAAAATTCTGAATATTTTACACCAAAATACATAAAAAATAATCTAAGTAAATATATAATCCTAAATTATGTACTCTAAATAAAATTAAACAAAAAAATAAAAAAAAATGTCTAAAGATAAAAAATTTATAAATAATTCAATTTTATAAAAAAAACACTTATAAGGTTTTAATTTATTTATGTTAAAGATAAATGCATGATAAACCAATAAAATAAATCAATAAACTTTGTTAAAATATATTAAATATGTAAAAAAAAACTATGGATCCACTGGTGGGATTAAAGCTGCACTATATATTTTCTTAACAGATAAAAAAAATGTTGTTATTTTCTTAATTCAATTGAAGAGAATGGTGGTCCACCGTGCAATCCACCGTGCAGGATAGTAACTCTGGTTGGTTGTGACGACGGTGACAGTAATTATTGTCAACAGTGTTGAAGAGTAAAGTGAGAAAAACGTGTCTATTAAATGACTGACAAATAACATATTAATTAATGTCTGAAATTATAAATATTTTATTTAAAATTATTATAAATATTTAGATTTATTTAGTATTTATGATTGTAACGAATTGTTTACAAGTTTTTAAAATATTTGTTCCAAACAAGTTTGTAAAATAAAATAAATTAGAAAAAACTCTAATTTAAATCAAATTGGATTAATTTTGATTTGGTTCATTTAAAATTTATTTACGTGAATTTGATAAGTTAATGGATATTTTATTTTTAAAATATAATTATATTTTTAAAAATTTTCAAAGTAATATTATTTTATTGAAATATATAATTTATATATCAAACTACTTAATCTAAAAATAAAATTAGTTTCACTAATTTAATTTACATTTATTTGTATCTTAAGAGTTTTAAAAATTAGAACTGGTTGATATGCTTTTATTTGCAATTTTGTTTCACTTTGATATTTTTCTTCAGTGTGATGTCTTTTCAGCGTTGTCGTGACATTAGCCATTGTCAGTGTTATCATAAAAGCCAAACAGGCAAAGCCCCTCTCTTCGTCTTCATCTGACAAACATAATAATTAATATTTGTCGTTAAATGATTAGTAAATGAAATGTTTTAGGAGTGATTTAAAATTATTTAACCTTGTAATAAAAGATTCCAAAATTTACAACTGTTTTATCTTAATAATTTAAAGTTTATAATTGTTTTATTTTATATAGTTAAAATCTGTAATGTATAACTGTAAAATATGGTCACTAATTTACATTTGTCATACAAAGTCATTTAAATCACCAGGGTTGTTAATGATCTTCAAAAAGTTAATTACAATTCCACAAATAAAGAGGGTTAATTGATGAGATATTACTATACTGGATGCATCTGTTTTTGATTTGTTGAAAAAAGGAGATTTTTTATTTTCGATGAATATTTTGATTGAATTGTTTATCCATAAAAAAACTGTATGAAAACTTTCAAATGTAAAAGATAGAAGTAATAGGTGTTCTATATTATAATATTGATAAAATATTTTTCTTTTTGTGAAATTTGGGATGGTGTGATCATGAGAGGGACCTCTCTTCTTTGTGATTTCTGAAGTTTCACCATCCTTTACCCGAACACGTTCCTTGTAACCTGCAATTCCAATCATCTTTAAACTTTGATATTAATATCGACAAAATGAATCAGAGAGGGTTCAGCCAAAGCTGCCTCAATGTAAACTACTGGTGCTTCATTTAATTTATTTAAAACAAAATACCAATTTGTGTTTTATCAATTATGTGAGAGAGAATATTGAAAATAAATAAACCATTATTTGTAGGGGTCTAAAAATGCTGTCTCTTTATTTGTGTACTTTGTGACCTGCTATGCCCTTAGTTGTCTTTCCCAGACATTTGATTCAGATTCGTTTGCACAAATTGAGTCACTTTTAAATGCTTAGCATATAAAAAAGCTAGCATCACAGCGTTTTGTTGCAGTCAAAGAAGTTTCTAGGAGTATAATACAAACCCCACCATGAATTGCTGCAATTCACTTTTTAATTCACCAAAATGGATACATTTTTAACAAATTATTAAAGTTTTGCATGAGGAAAACATGAAGTTTAACTGTTCCGAAAGACCCACCTCCATGTTTGAGGTGCAATTTGATGTCCATCGCACGGACAAGCTATGTACAATCGTACTTTGGTGATAGGTTATTTATGGTCCCAAAACCAAACACAACAAAAATAAAAATTCACTACATGAGTTAGGATGTGTTTGGGAAAATTGACAGATAATGTGTTTGTAAATTTTTAATATTCATACTTGTTTTTAATATTCGTAGATGGTTCCACCAGTGTGAAAAATGCCTTTGTGATTAAGTTCTTGGATTCCTGATAAAGTCACCGACGTTATGAAGTGAAAATATCCTTCACGTGCCTAAAACAAAGTAAAACTAAAAACAAGTTTCTGACCGTTCAATATTTATTACAGAAGGAGGGTTGCATGTATTTTACTTTTATGTTTATAATAAATGAACAACATTTCAAAAAAAATAAAAATAGTACATAATAAGGCAAAGGGTGTGTGTGAAGTTGCAGAGACAATGAAAGCTTTGAGATGCCCCATTTCTGCATTCTTATTCCCCCTCTTTTGCTTTTGCTTTGTTATGTTCTTCCTCTTCTTTCCCTTCAAGCAACAAAATCATGTCACCTACTTTCTTTTTTCTCCTCCTTTTCTTCCTTCCACTGTCAAAATCCTACACAACCACACAAACATCATCTCTCCTTCTCCTTCTCCTTCTCCCTCTCCCTCTCCCTCTCCTTCTCCCTCACCTTCATCACTTTATCTTCTTTCCAACTTTACTCCTGCAAATGAAACCTACAATAACACCTTTGTGTTAAAAAGCTCTACTAAGGTACACAATCTTAAACTAATAGCATAGAACAGTGGTTTTTTTCTTTGGTTTTATTTTATGTTACTTGTCTACCCTTCAATTAATTTTGAGTTTCGTTTATGATAGAAATTTCCTGACTTGGAGAAAACAGAAAAAGGTTTGGCACAAGCTCGAGCCTCAATTCAGGAATTTATCCGTTCAAGAAACTATACTTCAGACAACAGACAAAATTTTGTTCCCAAAGGCTCCATTTACTGGAATCCACACGCTTTTTATCAGTTAAGCTCTATTTCTCAAGCTCGTCAACTAGTTATGATAAACACCAGCTAAAGAAACTTTTTTTTTTTTTTTAAATTATGTGATATTGAATAAAATTTATTATGAATACTTGTAGTTGGTAAATCAATTTTGATCAATACTAAAAGTGTATTAAAAAATAGATGATTTTTTGTTATATATGTTCTTTGCTGTTATCTGGGTAGTGCACAGGTTTTATGTTCATATCTTGGTTGAAGTTTACAATTTTTTGTTTATATTTGTTTCTCAAATTATACAATTATTGTTGAATTGTTTATGCATGTCAATTTCTTTAACCACTATATTTAGTATTGTTGACTTAATATTAAGAAAACAAAATGTAATTTATATTACAGTATTTTTTTTATAAACATCAGTTTCGATAGAGTTAACACTTATTTGAATACTTTTAATTCTTGAAAAAGAAAGATTATGACATCAAACTGATGCTTATTTAAACTTTGAATTGTTTGAAGATTAAATATATATCTTTTCATTTCATTTCTATTTATAAATTTTATAGTTAGATTCAAGATAGGAAATTAAATATAGTCCCGTATTAAAAATATGTTTAAGTTAGCTTTGCATAAAAAAATAATTTATGAAAAATAATCTAAATTAAATAATAATTATCTTTAAATCATTTCATCATTATAGTGGCATTAACATCCATTTTTTTATCATGTAAATTTTATCACCTATTTATTCTATATTTTCTTGATTTCATAACTGAGGTAGTATAGTAGTTTTCATCATGAATTTAAAGTTTAAATAATAAAAAACAACTGTTCTGTATCTGTTTTTTTAGAATAAAATATTATATAAAAATAATAATTTATTAGCTGTAAAATAAAAGTAGTGGTGTGAAGGTATTTTTGCTCTTCCATAATAGATTTAGAATGTGTTATATAGAATATTCCATCAGGTACTCCCGCAATTTTATATATTAAAAGCCATGCATTTATGACACCATGTGGATCTACATCTACGCTTAGTTTTAGGTAAAAGTCTCGAATGAAAAGTTTTTTGAAGAATGCTAGAAGAAGAAACAGCACGCAGTGTAGTGGGTTTCCCCACAAATTAGTTTCTAAAAGACAGCGTGATTGATGCAGGAGCCACATGGAGATGGTAAAGAGATTCAAAGTGTGGGTGTATGAGGAAGGAGAGCAGCCACTAGTGCACGATGGACCAGTAAATGATATATACGCCATTGAAGGGCAATTTATGGATGAAATAGACAATTATGATAAGTGGAGCAACTTCAGAGCAAAACATCCTGAAGAAGCTCACGTTTTCTACCTTCCTTTCAGTATAGCTAACATTGTTCACTATGTTTACAAGCCTATCAGAAAGCATTCAGACTATGAACCTGTTCGCCTCCAGCGGTTGGTGGAAGATTATATCAGTGTTGTTGCAGAAAAGTATCCTTATTGGAATAGAAGTGAAGGTGCTGACCATTTTTTACTGTCATGTCATGATTGGGTAAGATCTGTGATTTATGGTTTTGTTTATGAAAAATCAGAATCATTATAGAAACACAAGTATAATTATTTGTATTTGATGACTTAGGGTCCGAAAGTGTCATTCGGGAACCCTAAATTGTTCAAGAGTTTCATCAGGGTACTTTGCAATGCCAACACTCCAGAAGGATTCATACCTAACAAAGATGTGTCCATCCCAGAAGTGTACTTGCCAAAAGGAAAGCTAGGTCCACCCAATCTAGGGCAACGCCCAAACGAACGCACCATTTTAGGTTTTTTTGCTGGAAGAGAACATGGTGACATTCGAAAAATCTTGTTGAATTATTGGAAGGGAAAAGATAATGACGTCCAAGTTTATGAATCTCTTCCAAAGGGCAAAGACTACACCAGAATGATGGGACAAAGCAAGTTTTGCTTGTGTCCCAGTGGTTATGAAGTAGCAAGTCCTAGAGTGGTGGAAGCACTTAATGCAGGGTGTGTGCCTGTGTTAATTAGTAGTAATTACTCTCCACCCTTCACTGATGTGTTGAATTGGAGTCAGTTTTCAGTGGAGATTTCTGTGGAGAAAATACCAGAAATCAAGACTATATTACAAAGTGTTTCGAGGAATAGGTATATGAAATTGCACATGAATGTGATGAGAGTTCGAAGGCATTTTATGATTAATCGACCAGCAAAGCCATTCGATTTGATGCATATGATACTTCATTCAATTTGGCTTAGAAGATTAAATCTTAGATTAATTGATTCGGCAAGCTCCTAATTTTGTCTTTCATAGTATACACCAATGTACTTACAAATATATTGATGTTTTATTTTATTATGTTCATTTGAAAACATTAATTTATTTGTCTTTCAAGTTTTCTCCTCTATTGTTTTAGATGTAATATCATGAAAGATTTTTTTTTTAATGAAATAAGATTACATTTTTATTGTAACATCCCTAATTATTATTTTTCATATTTGTTAATATATTATGCATGTAATATCTAATTAACATGTAAACATATATTAGGTTATCATATTTGTATCTCAAAAAGATATCCCTCTTCATAGGGAGTTAATATATACATCAAAAGTAAAAAAAAAAAAACACAAAAGAAACAAAGCATCCAAAGGTAGATCAAGTCGCCAATACTACAGTTGCCCACTGAGGAGCTCTATTACCTGCAATCTCATTTGCTCCCATGTAAAACACGATCATCACAGATAAAGAAACAAACACAAAAAAATAACAGGTAAGCTAGCTATATAAAAATTTATATATAATCTCATGTCAAATTAATCAACATAATTCATCAAGTCTCATACAATTTCTCAAATCATCAAGTGTCTATTAAATTTCATAATTCATCTTTTCACATGTCAGACTTCTACTGACTCATAACACATAGACACTTGACTCTACTTCCGGAAGACTCATGCGTTGACTTAGACTCAGAGATCTGCACCTATCATACTAGGTCACTGTGAAATCCATACAGCTATGCGCATAATTAATCTCAATATCATTTCTCTCCTAGTATGACAAGGTTAATTCATATGTCAGGTCAAGTTAATTATCTTTCAAACAACTTACCCATTCATATGAACCTCCTTCGACTTTCTCACCACCTGAATAACTTCATCTATATGATTCCATTATCTCAGGAGAGTCAGGATATTTCCTTCTAGATGAATCCCTAGTCAATGCACATCCTAAACAATCTTAAACGGTATTTTCTTTCCTGAAAATACTATGTCTCGATTAGAATTCATATTTTGAACCTCATAATATCCACCATCAAACAATCAAATCATACCAATGTTTAGAATACAAAATACACAACAATTCATTGACTAATCATATAAATGTCTAATTAAAGAGATTTTCAATTAACTATACATGAAATAAAAGTTTACATACTTTATAAGAAAAACTATATTGAAATAAATAAATCAATCTTTTAAAAGCAAATAAAAATTAGTTTAATATTTTTATTTTATTTTTTTATTTTATTTTATTTTATTTTATTTACTTTAGCTTGAGCTAGAATTCGCTAGCTTGAGCTAAAATCTACCGGAGAGCACCCAAAATTTTTAGCTTGGGCTAAAATCCTCTAGAGAGCACCCAACATTTTTAGCTTGAGCTAGCACTTGCTAGCTTGAGCGAAATACGCATAAAAATTCTGCATAACTTAATATACCTATTAGATTATAAATCAATATCTCATTCAATTCATAAATTATAAATCTACACATTACATTGATAGTTCTTGTTTAGCATGATACAATCACTCTCATTGAATCATTGAGTTATTATGTCCATTTATACATATATATGATTTCAAATTCCAAAACCATTTAAATCAAACAACCAATTCTCAATCACAACACTTTCAGTTTCAATCAAACTACATTCTACTCAGGACAAGAAATCTTGCAACAAAATCTGGAATTGGTGACCCCGTCACACTCACATTCAAATCTTCTAACCTAGGGTTCTATTGAAGATTTTAAACCAGCTTCCCTTACCTTTACTTGAGCATATGCTCACGAAGAGCTCCAAACCTACCAAAATCTTCTAAAGTAGCTTAACCTGCACCACAGAGTCCTGATAAAAGATCTAACTATATCTCTAAGACTCTGATATGCTAAAGACTAATCGTAAAACTAAAAAAAAACACATGCATACACTTAGGTTGAGATAGACCTACAAGTTCAAAATTTGACTCAGAGAAAGGTAAAAATTGAACTTACTCTATCAGAGATTTTGATCGGGCAATCTTATAGGATTCACTGCCAGGAGTCCAATGGCAGACTCTGATAGCCAAACTGATAAGCAAGGAGATCAGAATCTTAGGGAGAAGGGAGAGAAAAGGAGGGAAAAAAGAAACTAAACTTACTCTATAGAATATTCTGATCGGGCGGTCTTGTAGTCTTTCGCTGTCAGGAGTCCAATGGCAGACTCCGATCGCCAAACTGATAAGCGAGGATATCAAAATCTTATAGAGAAGGGAGAGAAAGGAAAAGGGAAATTGGTAGAGATGGTGGTTTTTTAAAATGAAACTGGAATAACTGAATTTTCTATTTATATGTCATTTTTATTTTAATAATAAAATATTCAGGTATCAATTAAAATATACCACTTCAACTCTAAGGTTATTTTCTAGACCCTTACATTTATTATCTTTGTAAATTTAAACAATGATTACTTTAAAAAAAATTAAAAGTTACTTAACTCGATATATATATATATATATATATATATATATAATATTTTCATTGCTTTTCAAAATAATAGTTCTTTCATATTTTAAGATTGATTTAACCAATGAAAATAAGTTCCGTGTCGTGACTTTGATTGAATGAGCAGAGTTTTGAAACACATCTTTATAATTTTTATTTATTTATAATAAAAAAGGTTTTTAAACATGATTTTTACAAAAATAAATAGTTTAATTAATGTTTGTAAAAACTCATTTTTTTATTATTTTTATTTAAATTGCATTTATAAAAAAAAATTGCTTTATTTTTTATAGAGAAATTGTGTTTATACATATACTTGTATAATAATATAAAAAAAATTGTAAGAAATTAAAAAAAATCATGTTTTAATTTCAATTTAATGCTGTAAGTTAAAATATAATTTAGTAAACAAATTAAAAAAGGCAAAGTCATATTTTAAAATAAAAACACTAGTATTTACTACTTTTTTAATTTTAAAAACCTATCCATTTTTAAGAATTAAAAGAAATCCTGTAATTTTTCCTCCCTACTATGGACATTGTGCTTTACCTATGAGGTTGGAACAATTTTCTTAAATAGTGTGTCCGTGTTGAATACACGTATCGGTGTCGACACTCGTACAATACTTTTAGGATATTTATCGGTGAAGTGTTCAATTCAAAATATATTTGTTGAATTTCTTACAATTCTAGCACGGTTCTACCACAATTTTAAAAAGAATAAATATTTTCTAAAAACTCAAATTTATTCCAAAAAAATATGAAACATACTTGTACCCATAAATATTTATTGACAATTTATATAATTCATAATTATATAATATATAAATTCGTGTTTCCGTGTCCTACATTATATAGATTTACGTATCTCTGTGTCTATGTCGTATCAGTATTCATGATGTTTACCATAAAATTTAACCATGTAAACTAAACTACTGGGTTAAGATCAATGAAAAAGAACAAGAATTGTAGTCATAAAAATATTAAAATTTATAAAATAGGAATGGAAGTGCCAACATGACATAAAAAATAAAATTATCCACACATAAAAAATGACATATAATGGAAATGATATGTAATTTGTATTTATATATATATATATATATATATAACCATATTTTTATCTAACACACTTCATTATTTTTATTAGAGAGGTTAAATAATCAATTATTGTGAAATTTTGACGTGTATCGTTATTGAACTAGCCATAAATATAAAAATATATAGTTACACGAATAAGTTGTTAGCTTAGATTTGAGTGGATGTATTAAAGATCTTACGTCAACTATAAATAAGAATATTTTATAGAATATTACAAATTTTATCTTATAAATTAATTTTATAAGACTGAATTAGACTTAAAATTCACATCTTAATAATATTTATTTCTAAATGTGGTATGTGGGTGGTGCAGAATAGAAAAAACAAATTTTAATCCTGCAGTAACCAAACTTCACGAAGGAATCACTGAATTGATAACAAGTTCATATTATGAAGGACATTCTTTTGGATGATGTATATTTTCCATATCTTGGTCAAAGAACTTTTCTGAATGCAAAGCTAAGTGGACAGTCCCAGGATTATGCAGAACATGGATTCAATGATTTCTGGAGATAGAATTAAGAACTAGACATTTTTTAATGAGTCATAGACTTACAACCACGATTTTGGGACAGAAATTTTTGGCTACACATTACCAATTCTTACCCATGATGTAGCTGTTAACATGTTCAAGACTCAATCCCAGGGTAATCTACTGTTGTAAAGCAGGCACAATTTTTAGACTTTGGTGACAAATTTGGAAGGAGGTGACTCATTAGCCCAAAAGGTAGAAAGGTATAGTAGTTTGTTCATGGGCTAAATTTTGTTCCATTTCAAAATCTATTTGTATAAAGTACTTCCATTTAATGCATTTTTTTTTCTGATAAAAAAAAAAAGTGTAATACATTTTAAAGTGTATTAATTTAAAAATGTTGTTGGTGAGGTCTTACATATAAAGATAAAATCAATTTAACAAATTTGACCAATTTTTTTTAAGATTGAAATATGTTTAAATTTTATTATTTTACTTTAATATAATATCAAAGTCTAATATAATATAGTATAAGAGTTTATCCTATTTGAGATTTGAACTTATCGTGTCATCCATTATTAGATATTTTTTATTCTCATTATTTTTTATGTTCTTAGTATGAGGGAGTGTTAAATAACTCACATCAACTCGAAATAATCTCAAATTACATTATATAAACATAGACAAACCTTACCTTACTGAACTGGTTTTGTGATATTGAGTTAAATTTAAATTTCACTATTTTAATATTATATTAAAATCATTAAAAGTTTATCCTAATAGTTATTTGAACCTATTATGTCACTCCTCTTTATCAATTGATAAAAAAATGTCACTCGTTATTAGGTCTCTCCCGATTCTCACATTAGATGTCCTCAACGTAATAGATGTATTAGAGATCCCACATTAATTAAAAGTATAATCGATTTAGTGTGTTTAATTATCTTTATTAATGAGATTGAATTAGGCTTAAACTTTATTATCTAAATATAGTATTAAAGTTATATATATATATATATATATATATATTAATGGATATATACAAAATTTTACATATTAACGATCATTATTTTTTAGGTAGCGAAAAAATTGTTTTTACTTTTTAGATTATTATTTATCAGTTGATATTCATATGTAATTTCAAATTATCTATCGAAGAAAAAGTTCTATGTTCATTTGTCTTTTTTATTTTACTATTTTTTATTTATTTTCTTGTAAAATTTATTTATTTGTATTTTACAACTTAAAATATTATTTTTTTAATTATACGATTGTTTGTATTTATTTTAAATAATTTTTTAAAATTTCATATTAATTTAAAGGAAAAAATAATAATTATTTATTGATAATAATAAATAACATTTAAATTAATTATGATTTTTCTTTGTCTAATATTTTGATCAAAGAAAATTCTAACACTCATCATTGTGATTCCTAATTCTTCTCCCCCACTAGTGTGCCCCTTCTTCCTACTGTTAACTCTTTCTTGGTGGCACTCTTCTTCAAATGAGTTATTTTTACACTCCATCACTATATTTATATAAACATGAACTTCTACACACACACAAAATTATAATTATTTCTTGCTAGTATTTTTTTTTCCTGCTTCTCCTTTCATTAAAACATAAAATTTATTTGTTGTAGTAATTTCTCTTATAATTTATTAGTAATTTCTTTCTTATATGTTTATTTCTATAGTGGTGTATTTAGAGATTGAATTTGTATAATGATTTGTTATTATATATAATAATAATAATAATTTGCAGGAAAAAAACTATCGAGAGGTGTATGACGATTTTATTTGTACGTATCCAAGCATATTTACTTAATTTTAAGTACCTGTAGCATATAATCTTTACATAAAAATTCATAATTAAGTTGTTTTTATATATATAAAAAAGTCTTTAGTATATGAGAATATTTTAAACCGAATTATCTCTAATATTTTCTTTAGTTGAAAAAGAAGAAATAGACGAGAAATGGATATATAAGTAGATAAGAAAAGATTTTACGAAAAATAAATAAGAAATAAAATAAATTAAAAATTATAATAAAAATTTGATAATAATATATTTATATTATAATATCGATTATGTACATGTTTGATGAGTTTCTTTTTAAGTTTTTTTTTAAAATAATTTTTAAATTAGCTTGTCTGTAAATTAAAATTATCTTATATATAGAATAATTTGTAAAAAGAATCACATTATTTTAAAAAAAAATATTCTTTATATATATAATTTAATTTTCATTTATATATGTAGAAGTTAATTTTATTTATTTTTATTTTGTATAGAAAATAAAAAAACTTATCGGAAAACTCATTTAAATTGTCACATGTATAGTTTAATATTGCTCTTTTTTCTTCTTCCATATCACCATGGAATCAAGTGATTATGTATCCCACATATTTTATAAAAAATAAAAACTTCTTCCATTTATTATATACATATATATCTTTCTTCTTCTACATTTCTAGTCTGCCACGATCAAAATTTGCAAGGCATTATAAAAAGTAATCATGACGAATTGACTCTTACCTTTTCATCCACCATCAAAATTGACTTCTTGAGTGATTACAAGAATTTGAAAAACATTAATTAATACCTTTAATCTTTGTTTGGCACCCACTTTCCTTATTGTCCTCTTCAGTGTAGTCTTCAAAACATTAATAACAAAGTCGCTGTCCTTCTTCAAAAGGGCCAAAGTGGATGCAATCATAAAAGATGGACTGCTAAGAAATGGAGCACCACTTAATTTAACAATGGACATGTTTTCATAATGGAAAATACGTTAGCATCGGGTTACTTTTAGGTTAGGATATTTTTGTTTTCTCCTTTATTCATTTTATTTTTGTTTACTCAATAAAAGTAAGTACAAATTGAAATATAAACTTAACTATATTTAATGTTATTATTTTAAAACTATTTTTGAGTTTAAGTATGAATTCTAACATTCAAAAACCACTACAAAGAAAACCAATAAATACAAACTAATTTTAAAAAAAAAATATTACCATAAATAAATTAAGTACTATTTTAAAAACTAAAAAAAACTGATATCTAACATATTTTTATTATTAATAAATAGTTATAAATTAGTATTTAATTAGATATAACTTTAGAATCTAAAGTAACTAAAATAGTAGTCACTAATTAGACAATAATTTAGAGTTATTATTAATAATAAAAATTATTTTAAATATCAATAATTTTTTATTTTTTATAATAATATATAATTTAGTAAATGCAGCAACTTATTATTTTTTTTCTAGTGAACGTGCATAATATATATTCATAGTACGCTGATAAAAAATATATATTCATAATACAACTATATACTTTCATACCATGATACATAAAATATATTCACATTAAAATTAAAAAAAATATATAACTTATGTATATATTGTTTCTTACTAATAAAAAAAACTATTTTTAAAAGAGTAATATTAATTTTAAATTTAGAGACTAACACTTATCATAATTTGATATATTAACAATTTACCTTATTTTTAACATACTTATTGATGATTCTCACTCTAGGACTTTATTAGCAAGTGTGGGATAATTGTCACAAGTTATGACGAACAATTGCTTCCACACTCTAGGACTTCCAACTTGGTGTGCACTTGGGCACAAACAAAACTTGCTTTGTCTCATTAACTTAGTGTAGTTTTGAGCCTTTGGAAGATACCCATGAAGTTCAACTTCATTATGTTCGAGCTTGGAATGTTTCAAAAGTATTTTTCGACTTTTACCATGAACTCCACCTGCGAAGAAAGCCAATATAGTGCGGCTGTTTGGGTGCTGGCCCAGCTATGTGGACCAAGTTTTCCCGCGGGAAAGCACACTTCACGGATGGACACATTTCTACTTGGATGGAACCCTTCTCATATGCTAGCACCACAAACTTTTGGTCCGTGTTCAACAAGTGAAGCACATGTTATCACTGGTTTCGATTAACCAACACACAATTTGAAAAATTAGTGTACTTTATTATATTTGATAAAAAGATGAAAACTCAACATTTATATTTAGACTTACCCGGTAATAGTTCTTATCTAAGATAAGAGTTATATTAAAATAATTTTAACATAAACTATTTAATTTAACCAATTAAATCATTTTTTTTATCAACAATAAAAAATAAATAAATAGGGACCACTTCAGGAGTGGTCCAACCCTTATACAGAAAAACAAGACATCAAACACCTAAAAACGTGTCTATCATCCCAACACACCGGCACCCAGACCAACTGTAACCAGAATCAATGAAACAGTCTCATACAAGCCAAAAGATTTATAACCCAACTAGAATAAGAGAAATAATCAGAATTAGACTTTGCAACAATTCAAGACCACATCTTTACTTGCATTGAAGCAAACACTTCAGACACATCTTCCACACATCTATTGAAGATGATCGAGTTCCTATGTTTCCAGATTTCGCTCACTATACCAACCCAAATTGCACTCCAGACATCATTAACTGACTCAGAAGCCTGACTCATCCTGAACTGTGAAAATTTTGTCAAAGGGTCATTGTGGATCACGAACAATACACCAAGCCACTCGAAGCACAAACACCAAACACGCCAAACAAACATGCAAACAGAAAACAAGTGACAAGATGACTCTTCCTCCTCCCCCACACAGACAACACAAAGAATTTTCTACCACCACTCCACGCCTTGCCAAATTAACCTTAGAGGCAACCCTATTCTCCAACACCCTCCAAGCAGTGATCAAAGCCGAAAGAAAGACTTTACACCTCCACAACTTACTGTACACCGAAGAAGACTCCCCTCCTTGAACCCTCCTTACGTGAACATAGGCTGAGTTTACAACATAAGTTAGACACCCCAAACCTTCCAAACCCAAATGTCCTCCTCTCCCACAAACGGCTTCACCTCTTGTAAATTCTGAACCAGCTGTTCCAACAAAGCCTTCTCCCAGTCGAAAAAAGATCTTCGCTAGTCCGACTGCCAAACCCAAACATCATTAAGCCAATGTCCAAGCTCAGCCACCTTTGCCTCTTTGGCCAAACTTAGAGAGTATAATCTCGGAAAAACTCCCTTAAAAGCACCACAACTCAACCAACTATCCTCCCATAAAGAGATATCTTTACCGTCACCCACTTTCCACTTAAACCCATCTTCAAAACTTCTTCCCCAACCCTCTGAATCCCAAACCTGCTTCAAATCTTTCCACCAGAGGGAGCCCCTACTAACCTTACCACCCTCTCTTAAACTTCTTCACCCACCGTATTTAGAAACAAGAATCTCTTTCCACAACCCTCATTTATCTGTTCCCAGTCTCCAAATCCACTTTCCTAACAAAGCCAAGTTAAAGATCCTAATATCAACGGTTCCAAGACCACCAACGTCCCGAGGCTCGCACACCTTGTCCCAAGAAGCCCAAGCAATTTTCCTTCCTTCGGAGCCCCATCCCCAAAGAAAATTTCTTTATATTCAAACTAACTTGTCCGCCACCAGAGAGGGCATTTTAAACAATGACATAAAGAAAAGCGGGATAGAGGAGAGAACGAACTTGATCAAACAAATCCTCCCTGCCATTGACAAGCACCTGCCTTTCCACCTAGACAGTTTACTCTGCACTTTCTCTACCACCCCATTCCAACAAGCACCACACTTATGACACCCACCTACCAGTAGTCCCAAGTACACAAAGGGAGTTGTCATCACATCACATTACAGTTAACCAATTAAATCATGATGATAGTATAAATAAGGTTAGATAACCTCAAATCGTCTTTTAATGAATCTAATAGTAAATCTAGTTAATAAATATTTAAAACTTATTTATAAACAAACAGTTAGAAATAATAATAAAGATAAAAAAAATTAAGTTGTTATATAGAAAATTAAGATAGATAATTATAAAATAATAAAGAAATTATGTCAAGTTCATCTAACAATGAATTATTTACTAATTATCTTAAGATTTTTATTTTTTAATTCTTATACAGATGTCAACCTTCTTAATATCCATAATGATTAAAATTTTATTGTCTTATTACAAATATTTAAGAAATATTTAACCTTTTGTGTATGTTTTCGCAATTTTTATGATAAAACCTTTTAAAATTTATACAAAAACGAATATTAAAAAAGAAGAATAAGGGGTTTGTCCGAACATTATAAAGATCAAGTAAAATGACTTAATTTAAAAAAAAAACAGTAATTGCACATAATGCATGTAAGTTTAAAAAAATGTAAGAAAACAAAATGTGAATTATTTGCATGAATATAAAATATAAAATGTAAAATGTAAGTCGCTGAATGATAAATTGTACTAAAATAACTTGCATATAGTATAAAAATAAGTTATCTAAAACGTTAAAATAACTTCTAATGAATAAATGAACAGAAGTGGGAATAAAGAGCAATTGTAAGGTGGTGGGGAATATAATATAAATGAAAGATTAATAACATTGAGAAATTAATGGAGAATATACCTGGAATTCATTAGTCTTAATATGTTACATGTTATCACGTAACATACGCATTTTGTATCTCCTAAATGTTTTTATTTATTTATTCACTACAAGAAAATCATGAAATAAAAACAAATTTTTAGAGATCAAAATAATTAGTTACAATAGGAACTAAAATAGAAATCATTTTAGAAACTAAAAGAAAATTTGGTTTTAAATTAGTTTTTATTATTTTCTATTATTGTTAAATAGTTTTTAAATTGGTATTTAATTAGCAACCAAGGTTTTTGCTACCAAATTTAGAAACTAAATAATTGGTAGTTAAAACCTTAGTTGCTAATTAGATATCAATTTAGAAACTATTTAACAATAATAGAAAATAATTTAGAAACCATTTTCTTTTAGTTTCTAAAATGATCTCTAATTTAGTTACTATTGCAACTAATTATTTTGGTTTCTAAAAATTAGTTTCTATTTCATGATTTTCTTGTAGTGATTGTGATAAAAAAAAAGTTAACTTATATGTGATGCATTATTATTCTTATATTAAATCAATGGTTATAATGTATACATATAAGAATTTGATACTTCTCACTTATCCAATACTTATTATTTTGCTTTTGATGTAGCTTTTGATAAGATGTTTTTTGACATTTTTTTGTGATACCTCAAAGATAGTTTCTTTCATTAATTTTTCATTTTGAAAAATCAATCAACTTAATTATTTTTTCATTTTTATCAATAACAATTATCTGTTTATTTTCCTTTATTACCTGTTACATTAATTTCTTCTCTCTCGATTTCTTCAAGTATATTTAATTTTCTTTTATAATTTTTAACAATATAAAAAAATAACAAAAAAAACATATGCTTATCTATAGCTTTAGAAATTTCAGATATCTTGGGAAATGTGGTCAAAGATAAACATTTATTTTCTTGGAAAATAAAACATTAAACATGAACTATATGGCAATGTTATGATGTTGGACTTGAAATCACAACATTAACATTACATGTGGAAAAAAATGTTTAAGGCCAATCTTATTCTTCAGTAATCAGTAATTGACTAGGAATTGTTCGAATTCATACACAAAAATACTGGCAAAAATATTAAGGTACAAAAAAAATACGTTGAATTTAAATATGGTTCGTTGATTCGATATTTATAAAGCAATGTAAAAAATACATTAGTTTAATATTTATATAATTTAATCTAAAAATATTTGAATCTGCTGATTTTTTTTTAACTCACACATGAGTAAAATTTTAGGGCTAAATTATGTTGAAAAGAAAGTAAAATTAGATAAGTAAAAACAAAACACAGAATTAACATGTATTGGAAGAAGGGCACTAAACGATTATCACACAAGACCCGAATCATGGGTTAGAATAATTAATGGTGACTAATATTATTAAAAAGTTATAAAATCGATACAAAACTATATATTATGGGTGATCCGATAACAGTTTGTGGATGACTTCATAAATTCACCAAATTCGTTAGGATAAACTTTTTATATTATATTAAGAAGTAACTTAACTCAATTTCATAAAATCGATGGAAAGTGAGGTTTGTACATACTTATATACTATGAAATGTTTTAATATCCAATCGATGTATGATCTCCAACCCACACCTTATATTGGAGATATCATATCGACTAGAGATTAAGACATTTTGTAATATATAATTAATGAGTGCAAATCTCACATTATAAACCAATTTTATGAGATTGAGTTAGGTTTAAAATTTATTTCTTAATAAATGTTTTTATTTTCCTTAGTCATCCACTCATATGTTTTTCCACGATCAACAACGTATTTCTTACGACTTTATAATATATCCTAATATTGTATGAAATCATATATATATTATATATATAGTTGTGATTCCCTGACCAAATTTTTTTAAAATATTTAAAAAAATCACATAATATATATCCATCGATTTCATTCAGAAAATGTTTGATGAAACCTTGACCAACTTTTGTGAACCAAACCACAAGTAAGTGTGAGTCGTCTCTAATAGTAGGTCAACTTTTTTCTTCAATACCACGCTCCTCATGCTGTGTCTCTCTTCCCATCTCTATAGTGCAATCACTGATCGATCATACATAGAGAGAAAGAGTGAGACAGAAAAACAAGTGAAGAAGTAACCGTCCATCACCAAACTCAGAAACTGACACAACAACAACCATGCCAACATTTAATTCATGGCTTCTATTCTCAGTAACGTTGTTCACTGTTCTTATTCTCCTCGCCTTCTTTGCACATCAACGAAACGACGTTGCTTTCCTTTTACCCGCCATCAACGTTTTACCATCCGAGGAGCATCTCAAAACTCTCGACGCGTCAAAGGAACAACATCGTACTCTTCCATTCACGCCCACCATTGTCAAAACAAGACCCCTTCACATTAAAGTGTGTTTTTCTTCTTCTTCTTTTTTTCTTTTTTTCTGTTCATGATGGAAAAGTTCTATATTTTATTCACGTGGTCTGAATATTTTTTTTAAAAACTCAGGTGTTTTTTGTTGTTACTGAATTAATTGTGTTTAATATACGTAGAAGAAGAGTAACAGTTTAATGAGAATTGAAGAAGACTTGGCTGAAGCAAGAGCAGCTATACGTAGAGCGATAGAAAGGAGAAACTTCACATCAGAAAAAGAAGAGATTTTTGTTCCCAGAGGAAACGTTTACAGAAACGCTTATGCTTTTCATCAGTAAGTAACTTTTACGGTTTAATTAAATTAACTCGCGTTTTCCATTTGCATAAGTTTTGCTTCTTTTTTTCCACTCTCATGCATGCCTTGCACACATAATTACCTGCCACAAATTCAGGGAGTTGTTCTATATATTATAGGTGTTAAAATTATAATTAAGGACTTTTTGAAGATTAATCATTTTTTTTTTTGCGTTAAAGTAGGGATAAAGCAGAAGCTAGATGGAAGTTATATATATACACGAGATACGGGTTTTCTTTAATGATGTTTTTTTTTTAAATTGATGACAGAATTTTACACAACTTGTCGATAGTTTACTTGGTTGTCAATGCTTTTCATACGGTTATTAAGAATAACTGTTTTCTTTAAGAATAAACAATAGAGCATAAGATAAGCATTATAGCTAATAATCAACTTACCTATAACCAAATGTAAATATTGGTTTAAATATATTACATTCATGTTAATTTAGTGATAGTGCATATTGGCAAAAAAAAAGTTGATATGCATTATTGTAAAAAGTAATGCAATAGTATTTCCTCTAAAGATTTGTAGTTTTTGTTACACCCAATTATCAATATTTATTAATTAGGTCAATTTTGTTATGTTTTTAGGAGTGGAGTTTAAGGCTCTGAGCACTTTTTTTAGTTAATTTTCTTTATTAGAGAAAAAGCTGAAAAATAACAATTTAACTATAAAATAAGCTAATTTAAACACATACAAAAAAAATTAAGATCCAAAAGATATATTTTATTCGATTATTACGGTCACTGGCAGAGCTATTTGCAATCGAAATTTTATCATTTTCCTTGTCTTTTTATGAACTCGTTTTGTCTTTCATGTATCTAACTAAATATATGGTAATTAATCAAAGAAAATATAATAATTAAGACAGGATTTATTAACAATTAAGAGACAGATTTTCCCCTCTGCTAATTATGAGAATTTGATTGAAAACAGGAAATTAACCAAATGTCTTCAGTTTTTCTTCCTTTGGTTTTAGTCTATTTACTCTGATGGAATCGTTTGATTGAGTAATAGTCTACAATTGTAAAACTTCTATAGAAAAAACAAAAATAAAGAATTTCAACTCATAAGAAAATTGACTTAAAAAGATTATCTAATGTCTCTCTAAAATAAAAATGGAACCATTTTTTTCCTTAAATATGAATTTGTATTATTTCCTGTAAAATTGCCCTTTCCAAATACTACATTCATTTTTTTAATAATTGTTTAGAAAGTAAGGTTCAATGCATATTTTCGTATGGGTTGATTCCTTCAGTCATGCAGATTTTCGTATGAGTTGAATCCTTCAGTCATGCAGATTTTCTTGATGACTTACGTCAATTTCATTCAAGTCTTCATAATTTGTAACCCAAAACCTCCCTTTTCGCACGTTGTTTCTCCTTTCAAACTGAACATTACGTGAATTTTAATGTTGCAGTAATTGACGTGTCATAATTAATTCCGTTTGTCCCTTAGCCATGGCCATGACTTTGATAGAACATTTGTGCAGAAGTCACATAGAGATGTTGAAGCGATTCAGAGTGTGGACCTACAGAGAAGGTGAGACACCCCTGGTACATCTAGGGCCCACGAGTTCGATATACGGCATCGAGGGACACGTAATAGCTGAAATAGACAACATAAGAAGCCCGTTCTCGGCCCGCCATCCAGACGAGGCCCACGTGTTCATGCTACCCGTAAGTGTGTCCCAAATCGTAAGGTATCTATACAACCCTCTCACCACCTACTCTCGAGATGAATTGATGCGGGTCACCATTGATTATACCAACATCATAGCCACCAGGTACCCATACTGGAACAGAAGCACTGGTGCAGATCATTTCTTAGCTTCTTGTCATGACTGGGTAACAACTTGCACCACATACTTCAACATATAATTCAACATAAACTGTTACATTGTTAGATGTTACATGTGTTTATGTTTGTTGCAGGCTCCAGATATTTCACGAGAGAAATCTGGGAAAGAGCTTTTCAAGAACATGATAAGAGTGTTGTGTAATGCCAACACTTCTGAAGGATTTAAGCCTGAAAAGGATGTGTCAATGCCTGAAATGAACTTACAAGGTTATAAGTTAAGCTCACCGATTCCTGGTGATGATCCTGATAATCGTTCTATACTTGCTTTCTTCGCTGGAGGGGCTCATGGTAGGATTAGGGAGATACTGCTTGAGCATTGGAAAGACAAAGATGAAGAAGTTCAAGTGCATGAGTATCTTCCTAAAGGCATGGACTATCACGGTCTAATGGGACAGAGCAGGTTTTGCTTGTGCCCTAGTGGATATGAAGTGGCGAGTCCTCGAGTTGTGGAGTCTATCAATGCAGGATGTGTGCCTGTAATTGTTTCAGATTACTATCAACTTCCTTTCAGTGATGTTCTTGATTGGAGTAAATTTTCATTGCACATTCCATCAAAAAGGATAACTGAAATCAAGACAATACTAAAAAGTGTTCCCCGTGCTAAGTACCTCAAATTGCATAAGAGAGTGATGAAAGTTCAAAGACATTTTGTGTTGAATCGACCGGCTAAGTCGTTTGATGTGTTTCATATGATTCTTCATTCAGTTTGGCTCAGACGACTCAACATCAGACTACCTAATTGACACATTTCTCCACTTTTTACAAACTAATAAAATGTGCATTATGTGTAAACCATAGAGTAGATCCATTTTGGAGTAAATTTAACTTCCTTTTTTTATTTCTTTATAGTTTTAAAATTATTACCAAAAAGTAAACAATTTTATCATTTCTTTTCTTGTTTTTACTTGTTATCTTTGTAATCATTGAAATGTCGCATTTCTTATCCTAATATTATTTTGAGTTTCTTTTCTATAAAATAAACTCTTTGTGTAAGAACGAGTTATTAATCTTGCTGGTTAAAATTAAAATTATAAAATCAATATTCACTTAAAATTATCATCTATTGGGTAATTTGATGGGAGAAAACTATACCAACATGGAAGAATTACTTCAACATAAAAACTTAGAAATTATAGGGTTTTGAGATTCTTTTTATTTATATATAAGTCTACAACATTCTCGAATGCTCGAATGGTGATTTAGAACAAGATGTTTACATGAAACAAGTTTAATAAATCCATACATAAATTGAAACACCTAAAAATTGTATTTAAAATTTATGTGGTATCATAGGTCGAGTTTGAGTAGTTTTTAAACTTTTGTGAATAGGAGTAAAATCGATATGGAAACAACCTTAAATAATAATAAATATACACTATATAACAATCCCATTATTTTATCCTCATATCATTATAATAGTTTAAACAACGAAAATTGACCTTAAATAGGGAATTAACATTTAGTATTGAAAAAAACTGAAAATAATGAATATAGAAAGTAGGAAGAACATGTAAAGTATAAAAAGGACACATATGATCCGAAAAAAGCATAATAACTCGATTGGAAAACAACTCTTTATGGTTAAACTAAATGTTCTAGTTGGGAGACATCCTTCTTGGCTAGAACAATTTCATAAATATATATTCAATTGGTTTTGAAGAGAACATCATGAATCAATGTAGAAACCAAAAGGTTAGTGGGAGTAAAATTTGTTTCTTGTTTTAAACATGAATTGTATATTCCTTCGATGAATGATAAAGGTGTATGAGATGGGTGAGACATAGTGAGACATCTCATGTCCTTAGCATTAAGATTTGTAAAGAAAGATATGAAGGTATTTTGGGTTTATTTGAAGAGATTGATATTCAAAATCATTTTTTAAATCAATTATTCTAAGTTTTCTCTAAAATTTTCAATATAGAGCACAACCTAAATCAATTATCAAAGGATATGTATTGATCTTATTCAATTTTTAATATTCTTCATGTACAAATTAATTAAGGGTTTATGGATTAAAAACATGGAAGTAAAATTTGAAAATGAGACACATATTAAACTTGAAAATCAAGAGAAGATAAAATGTAAATTCACATATTCAAGAATTAAATAATTCATATTATTGCAATTATTCAGATTAAAGTTTGAACAATTAATCAATTCAATTAATCCATTAAATCAATTGTACAACTCAAATCAAAATGGCATTCAATCTAATCTGTATCTAATTATCAAATCAAGAATCAATCAATTATTAATTTGATTTCTAAAATAAATAAATAAAAATTACAAATAAAGTACAAATTCAAAATTAGAGAAGAGAGAACAAACTTTGAGTGTTAAACAACAATAGATACAATGCTCAATTTAACTTATTAGATCTTGATTTTATAAATTGATCTTCAATAATCAATTCTTTATAGATGAATAACAGAACGTAAGACATGAGAGGACAAGAGAAAAAGACAAATTCAGAAATTGATAAAAAAAAAGAGAAAAAAATGAGATGAAAAGACATTTTTTTAAAATTGCAAAACTAGATAAATGATTTAAGTTATGTATAAGCTCTAAAATATGAAGTAACCATGTGTCTAAATGTGGATCCTAGTTAGGTTTATAAGTTCAATTATAAAAGTCTAAACTAAAACAAGGAATTGAATCCACGTGATTTTTTTTTATAAAAATTCAATAAATTTGTGCTCAACTTCTAAACTCATAGAAAATAGAAAAATAACTATAAATCCAACAAATCATATGTCCATTTTGAAGTCTTGAAAATGTAGAATTAAATACAACTAAAATAAGCTAAATATAATATTTACAAAAAATTGTTGTGGCCAAAATAATTAGAAAAGGTTATGTTAGCTAAAAATACAAAATTAAGACAAATATGTACATTAAACCTAATGTATTACTAATAAGCCCAATGTATTACTAATAAAAGAAAATGACTTAAAAATTGAAAATAAAACATACGGAAAGTGTTTTTGAATGTACAATAAAAATATAAATGTGTGCACTAAATATGTTTGATCTAAGGCTTATATCAACCAAGTTTTAGAATGATTTAACATGAAAATTGTTCATAAAGTGTGACTTTCATTGTGAGGGGTTGATAAATTTAAATTGAGTCAATGCCTACAAATTTACATTGAGCAAGAACACGTGAAAACATTTCATATGATTCAGTTGTTGAAAGTATTGTGTATGATTTGCTTTGCACTAGACATAACATTACATTTTCAATTGGAGTTTGGAAGATATCAAAATCAAAGTGTTGACCACCAAAAAGTTGCAAAGAAAGTAATGATTCACTTGTGGATTGCACTGTTACCAAGAAATCTTGGTTACATTTTCATGCTAGCTTGTGGAGGTGTATCTTTGTATTAGTAGAAAAGAAACATCGACTGTTATTTACATTATGGAGACACTTAATATATTATGATACATAAGAAATAATATTCGTCATTAAGAGGAGGACTTGATTTATTTGGTTTATTGTTAATAGAGAAATAGACCAAATAGGTGAATGTTGGGATTTTCCCCCAGTTGTTCAGAAATGAATCCAAATAGGTGAATGCTGGGATTCTTTCCCATCTGTTCATAAATGAATAAAAAAATTTAAAAGTATTTCCTTTTTTTCTTAGGAGATAATGTCTTCAATTTTAACTCAAAACAGTTGAGAAATCTTTGTTAATGTGATACATTTGGTTAACTACATTTAACTCATTTTCATATAAGACGTGATTGTGTGAGTATGTTTGAAGTTTACTATTGATAAAACTCTAAATACCATACATGTTCTCTATCTTAGGTAATTAAACCTATTATTTCTTCTAGCATACAAAATCATCCTGTTTTAAAGTGAAAGTTTTAAAATTAGAAGCGAACAAGTATTAAACACAATAATAATAATAAAACAGTTATTTCCTTCCACGATTAGATTATTTAAATATATTTTGTTATATTATTTAACACATTTTATTCATTAAAATTAGAATAAAAAGTATACTTTAACTATGCTTGTTGGTAATGATACATATTGATGAAGATATAATGTTGTAAATAAAGGAGAAAAAGTGTGCAAATAAAAAGAACAAATTAGGGAAGGAAATGAAGTGAAATTGCAACGATTGAACATGAAGAAAAATATTAACAATTAAAACTAGTAACCATTTATTCTCATACTCTATATATGAAACTACACTATAATGAAAAATTCCGCTAAACAACTTTATAATATTAAAAAAATAGTAACATCTCTAAATCTAAAAAACAAAAAAAAGATCTATATTCTTTCCTAAACAATATCCTAAATTTAAAATATAAATAAAGCATCTAAAAATGAAATTATATTAATTTTGAAAGTACACGTATTTAAGCATATCTTATATGAAATCAAAATGAGCCCATGAAAAAATAAAGTGAAAAGAGAATTGGAAAGAGGCGAAGAAAATGTAAAGACCTTGATTGATTGGATCCATTTATGATCCCAAACATACCCTAAACTAAACCCTCCCTCACCCTTTCACCCATTCACCCCTCACTCGTGTAGCTTTTCCAAAACTCAACCAAACAAACTTCTCCACTTCACGCTACTCTGAGGGAAAAAGAAAGTGTTGTTTCAGTTTTCCACAAAACAAAACAAAAACAAAACCGCAGCCTAAACTCAAAACATTTCCCACTCCCTTCTCAATCTGAAGCACAGCTTCAAGCTAAGGTTCCAGAATCCATGGCCGAGGATCGCGCCTCTGAACCGCCATCTATTCCTCCACGCGCCTCCATTCCCTCCGGCGAAAACTCCGTTTGGGCCGATGTGTCCCCTCTCCTCAACGCCGCGTGCCAGGGTCACTTCTCTCACTCAATTTCTCAACATGCTGCTTCGTCCTTTTTTCTTCTTTCCCTAAAACTTCATCGCCTCTTCATAACCACTCTCTCTAAATTAAATTCATCAAATTAAATGCTAGTGTGAAAGTTGTTTGTTCGTTTTTTTGGCTTATATTAACAACACCAATTGCTATAGTATGGTGTGTTTGGCAAAGTGGTTTTTTGAAGTAACTTTCCTTGTTCCTTGGCAGATCTTCAAGAGGGAGAGCTTATTCATGGAGACAACTTCAATCTTTTTGCTGCCATGTCCGCATTGGAGGTTTTCTTGATGTTTGGTTTAAGCTGCATTTCAAAGAAACATAATTATATTTAATTTTCCTATGCATAAGTAGTTTTGATATAGGGTTACGAGATTACCTTGCTTATTTATTGCTGTGTGAGAAATGTCAGGGGGTGTGTTATGCAGAGGGCTTGTAAAAATTGCTTATTTATTGAATTTTTTCAGATAATGGACCCGAAGATGGATTCCGGTATTGCTTGTACATACTATTCTCTCGATGAAGCCATTGAGAATGGCGTCGCTCCTGTTCCTATTAGTGCTGATAAAACTACTGATGTTCAATGCGTGATTGACATCATGGATCATCTACTAGCTTGTGAGGTATTTATACCATTTTGCCAGTTGCCACTGCTTTAGATATGGTTGGTTGTATGGTAGAATCATTTTTTTTTGTAGAATTATTTCTAAGATGTCTGAAAATGTCTGTCTCAAAAGTCAAAATACGTACAGAAACATCAACATATGCATGCTCATTTTTTCGTGGGGTTGACAAAATGTACAATCTTGATGGGAGGCTCTCTAGTCTTTATTTATTTATGCACTGTAATTTATTCTCCAATTTCACTGTGCACTTCCAAATCTTGCTTCTCCCCCTCCCTCCCCTCTACAATTAATCGTACAGCATTGGTCCTATATGCCAAAATTTTAGTAAAATAGAATATTAGAATCTTTATGAACATCTGTAACATTTTTGTGTTCAATAGCTCTGTTTGTTCTACACAATTCTTCAGTATACATTTTCCTACTTTTATGTTAGTTGTCATTTGAAATTGCAGGCAACATGGCACAAGGGTCATTCATTGGCGCAAACTGTCTATTCTTGCCTCTATCTCCTACGACCTGAGAGGACATCGTCGCATGCCCTGTTGCACTCTTATTGTAAAGTCATACGTGCAACTTGCAAAGCAATCCTTTCAGCTGTCTCTGAATCTCGAACACATGAAGTAAAGTATTCCAACAGCACTTATTTTTAACTGTTATATGCCTACATTTTCTTGGTGTTGTTATCTGTCTGAATTCTTAATTTCTTCTGTTGCACAAATAAATAATGGTTTCTTTTTCTTTTGGAAGATTGTGATTATATATTGTCTAGTTTCCACTCATTAAATTACTTTAGGATGAAAAGAATGGGATAGAATTTTAGGATTTACGATTCTCTATGTTCAATATTTATTTATTTGTGTGGATCTCCCTTTATAGATTAAACTTTGCGATGATTATGTGTCACTTGAACACACGTCGTCATAATTGTTTTTTTTTTTCACACCTGCTCTACATATATCCTATATGTACTTTTCACAAGCTTTACATTTCTGTGAATGTACGACCATAAATGATTTGTCCTTCTATTTTTAAGGTCATATTCTTGCAGAGCATTTTTTCTATTAAAATTTAACATATTTATTCATGTCAGGAAGAGGATCTATTTACCATGGCATATGGCCTTCCTTTGAGTGGAGATGGAGATGAAAAGTGTTTATCATTGCTAAATGCTGTCGAAGAAACAATATCTCGCCAATTGCGTTCTTGTAAGGCTTCATCATCAAAAAGAAGAGTATCAGAAGGTAATTGCTTGGTTTTAGATGTCTTGTTACTGGTGTATTCAGAGGTTATGTTTCTAACTTTTTCATTGTAAACCCCTTGCATATCTTATGCTATGGTCCCTCTTATAGTATATTAACATATTTGATTTATAGTATATTAATATATTTGACTTTGCCTATCAAAGAAAAAAAAGAGAAGGTAAGTGCTTGTTGAAACTTAAAAAGTTAACTTTTGTTTTGTTAGTGAGGTCTCATCAAAATTTTCGTTAAGTTTCCAATAGTTTTGCCAAAGGGCTTGAGGGGTGCCACTTAGTAATGATGTTCAAGAGGAAAAAACTGAACCTCAAAATTAATACCCCTCGAAGATTGTTACTATTCTTATGTTTAAAAATGTTGTAAATACTTGTTGGCTTTATGCCATCCTTGAATTCTATGTAGTGTATTGGAGATATGTGTGTCATTTTAATGTTTGATCATTTTTTGATATTTCTCTTTGAAAATTGTTTTGCTGTGTGTACAATGGTGAAATTGGCGAACAAAGATGTATCGAAGTTTGGAGTTCAATGGCATAGGAAATTATGATTTTCATTTATTGTTCATAATGTCCAAAGTTCTAGTACAGTCTCTAAGTTTCATAATGCCAAACTCAATCATGCTGACTTTTCCCCAATATATACTTGTACCTTTTAATTTAGTTGAGCTATTCGGTTGCAGATATTGAGCCACTTCAAAATAATCCTGATCTGGAAGAAGGCTACTGCAAAGCGCTGTTGTGTCGATTACGTTTTCGTAAGGTTTTATCCTATGTTTATTCTCTTCTAAGTTATGCAAATAATGCAAATTACAGTTGTACATAATTTATTAGATATACGTAAGTTGTGTCAATTTGTAAATAAACACACTTTTTTCAATATATTTAATCAATCTACACATGTTGAAGATATGATGATAAGCACTGTAAAATTATCATGCACCCTTTTCTTGAACTTCCCATTATTAGCATAGTTTTAGTATGATAAAAGAAGTTGAGGATGTCCCTACTCCTTATGCCCATATCCTCTATGTTAGGCTACTTTGGGCACCCATATCTAGAACCTTCTGTATTCCATATATATCTTTATTCTGGTCACAATGACTACGTGGAGGTTCAAATGTATGACCTCCAAACTACCCAATCCTTCTTGCAACTACCCTATTCCTAGTGGCTTTCTTTGATGGTACTTTTATTTTTTGTTTATCTGGTATATTTCTGCTTCCATCTTGTGATAATTCAGCTATCATTTCAATTTCAATTCTTTCTTATCAATTAAACACTCTCTTTGACTAATTTTATGACATAATTTTCTTTCAGCATTTTTACCATCTTTTGATGTCTATGAAACGACCCCAAGGACGAGGTTTGGAGTTGGCAAGGAAACACATAGCGTCATGCATTTCAGAGATTGATTACATTAAAAAATGTTCAGATTTTCTTAGAGTTAATGCTCATGGAATGTCTGAGCAAAACTTAGAGAATACAACTGCATCAGGTTGTCAACCAATTGGCTTTGATGCTAGTTTAAACTGTAGATTATCTGCCCCAACACCACCAAGGTCAATCAAAATTCTTTGTTGGGAAAAGGTAAGTGTTTACAGGGCTGCTTTTAATACATGAAACTTACTTCAATTGTTATAATATTTCCAGTTTATCTTTTCCAGGCCCTTGAATATTTCATGAAACTCCTTCAAGACCTAGATGTTATTTGTTCCTACACATTGGCCCCATCGTTGGAAGCTGCTTTACTCTTTGTGGTTAAATTCCAGAAATCTCAACCTGATTTGGTTGCCAGAGCCCATCTTCAGGTGGATATTCAAATGTTCCTTGATTCTCCTTGATTTGATGAGGATTTTCTTGTCTTGTTATAGATACTTCAATGAATCTTCTACATATGTAATCAAATTAAATATTTTTCAATTAGTTTTTCTTTTTCACATGCTTTCTCTTAGGAGACAACCTGGAAGGAGCCATATATATTGTCTTCTATGAACATTAGAACTTTTTCCAAGTACCTTATTGAAAATATAATTTGTTTTCTACCTTCTGTGTCGAGGAATCAGCCTCTTGAAAGGCTGCCTGCTATAGATCATGTTGGTCTGACCTTTCCCTGAACCTTGAATGCAGTGGGAGCTTTGTAGCATTCGGTTTCCCTTTGTTTATATGTGATGGAGTTGGCTGATAAACATGTAGTAATTTTAGGCTGATGATATGACTCTGTTAATGAGTATTATAATACATTATCTTAGTTTTTACTGTGTTGAATGGAATATTGGAGAGTTACATCACTATAAAACTTACATCTATTAGTCAAAATATGTAAGGAACTGTTATCCATGGCAAAGCACAGCACCTGATTTCTTGTAACACTTACACTTTTGAAGAACCTGCTATGGATGGTTGAGACGCACAAAGTAACACTTATTACATCTTCAAGCTTCTTATTGGAATGTTGATGCATGTCTTTGTGCTATTGGTTCATTGTGTCACTCCATCCTTACCTGTAAAGCCATGCTAGATATGCATGGTTGTAGAATTTTAAATACTACTATTGTTGTGTTCTTTGTTCTCCAACCTCAACCATTTAAACTTGTTATCAGCTTCTGCTGGTCCAGGACGGGAAACTCTATGGTCGAGATCCTATTTTTTCTATGATCACTCGAGCTGCTGGATTACCTGAAGTTGCAGAGATGCATGACATTCAGAAAAATGAATTTATGGTGCAACTAGGACAGGTAATGCAATTAAAGCATTGATATGGCATATTATTAATGATCTAACATAACATGACCCCTTTTGCTCTTTTGTATGTGCTGAATTCGTATAGACATGCATACTTTTGATGATGATGATCTTCATCTTTTTACCTGAATTTATAAAGGCTCAGTTGCTGCCTTCTGTTTAATTTTGTTTAGTTTTTTTTATAATAAACCTAGATTTTTTTTACTCGAGGACAGTATTATTCCTGTATAAATTATTTTCCTCCAATGAAATGGTTGCACAGCTCATCATTTGTTGAATTAGACATTGTATAATCGGTATAATTTTATGCATGCAGTTGGTGATAAACTTACTCAAAATTATTTGTACAAATGCTGCATGGCAAAGGCGCAAGCTAGGGAAAATGTTACAAGACTGGCGTGTCACCTATGTACAGGTGTGTCCTTTACTTATTTTTCAAGTATACAACTAACTACCCCTCTCCTTTCTCTTTACTATGCCGTAAAATCTGCTTGAATATGTTTATTATGCCTTTAAATTACAAGAAACTGAAATGAATGGGGTAAAAGAAGGAAAGTACAAGAAGTCACACTCTAAATTTTGCTCCATTCAGTTTCATTTAGCATGCCCTATTTTCTTTAAGAATTTGAGTTAAATTTTACAAAGGTTTTTCTGGATGCTTTGTAATTCTTCTTTGGTACAAGCGATTGACATAAAATTTTGAGATTTTTCTTTAACTGCCATTATCTTACTCTGAGAAACTTTTCTTTTTCGGGGATTGGAATTTTTGAATTTTTTGAGTTACTAGTGTTTGTTTTTCTTATTTGACAACAAAAAATATCCCCATCCTCCTCTAAAAAATGTATAAAATGCAAAAGAATACAATACAAATTTGGTGTAGAGGAGGAAATTAAATGGTCAAGATATCCCAGTAGTTGGTATAAGATTCAACTTGTATGGTTAATGCAATTACTTATATTTTATGACACCCCCATTCTCGGAAAAACACCAAAGTAGAAAATGCAAAAATAATATAATAGAAATTTGGTACACTCAAGTTATCCCTGCATTTGCTGTAGGATTCAACTTCTATGGTTAATGCAATTACTTATATTTTATGACACCCCCATCCTATGAAAAACACCAAAGAAGTAGAAAATGCAAAAATAATACAATAGAAATTTGGTACAGGGGAAGATATTAAATAATGCTCAAGCTATCCCTGTATTTTCTGTAGGATTCAACTTCTGTGGTTAATGTAAATACTTGTATTTTATGACACCCCCATCCTCTAAAAAACTCAAAAGAAGAAGAAAATGAAAAAGAATAAAATTGAAATTTGGTATAGGGAATGAGATTAAATTCTGAGATATTCCAGCATTTGGTGTAGGATTCAGCTTCTATGGTGAATGCAAATATTTAGATTTTATGACTGCCGGAAGTTCATTTAAAGCTAATCTTGATTTAATCTTGCATTACTCTGAAGCTGGAGATGGCTTTTAAAGGAGAGTTTGAAGAAGCCTCAAAAGCTCCAAACAATAAGGTCTGTTGCTTGTTGGTTTACCATTTACTTGCATGGATGTGAATTTTCTCATGGTATTGCAGCACGCATACTTTTAGTGGGCATTTATTGATTTACTTTCTGTTAGCTGTTTTCACTAAACTACAATTCATCTGTTAATATTTAATATTACTCTGTTCTAGCAGAAAGTTTGTTTCAAAATATACCAACACATTCTCGCATGGGTAGAAGAGCAAACTTATTGGATAGCTTTTCGGTTTCTCAATTTGGGATTTGAACTGGAACTCTACTCTGTCCATGATTATTGCATGGTATACTGGTATACTTATGTTGTGTTAATCAAGCTTGCGGAGAAGAAACATCTCCGGATGTCAATGAGCAGTGACTCTGGTATGTGACGGTAATTCATCAAGATTTTTTATCATTAGAAGTGATTTATATTTGGGAAGAGGGAATACACTGCTTTATGTTTGGCAACAGTTTAATGCCTCCTACAGTATTATGATTAAGAGTTTTTGTATTAGTGCATTTGGTTATCAGAAGAAAAAAAAAGCTTATTCTGACTCTGACTTCAATATGTATTTGTGTCCTGTTGACCAGCTAAGAAAAAGACAAAGAAAAAAAGGGATTCTTTTAAGGATGGAGAAATGGATTATCAGATCTCTGCTGCTGTTTTGTTTCTTCAAAGCCAAATATATCTATCTGAAGGGCTAAGCATGGTAATTCTGTATATATTGTCAATGGCAATGTCTTTCATTATTTCATCTAGGAATTGAGATGTGAGACAGAGACATTAGTGGCTTGAAAATTTCTTCCCAGATCTGTAGGACCCAGAACTTAGTAGTCTGTACATGAAAACTGAGAACCCTATTTTCCCAAATGAACATGGCCACATTTTATTACCTGTGTATGATAATTTACTTAGGTAGCGTATTTTGCTTTTCTTATTTGATCCAATTTAGTGGACTTACATTCTGCAGCAATCAAATTATTTTTCTAGATGTTCGCTGCTTTGAGGAATGAGCACAGAATAGTTCCGCTGCTAAGCCCTTTCAATACAGAACACGAGGTAAGGTTTTCTGTTTCCCCATATACAATTTTCAAGTGTATTAAAAACGACTTGTCTTTTGTGACTTTTGCGAAAACTAGCTGTTAGCTGTTAAGTTACTACCTAATAAACTCATAGCTAATAAGCTCCTAGTATATAAGATAATTTATTGGAATGAAAGTGTTTTTAGAACTAACTGAAGTTGATTAAATGTAAAATAAAGGACCAAACTACACTAGTTTTATCATGTAGTTTTATCATATAAATCAAATTTATATAGACAAAAATATATTATTATGTAATCATAAATTTATATTTTAAAAAAATAATTAAATATTATTAAACTTTTTTTAGTGTTTCTATTTATTTTTTAAAAGTTCTATACGCTTTTTTAATTTAAAAAATTTATTTTATTTAAACTAGTTGATCTGATGGGTATTAATCAAATTTAATTTTAATATATTTTCATAAATTTACTATTTTTAATTGTTCAATTTAAATTACTGTGACATTGAATTTCTTTTTTTACAATCTTCATTGTTTGTAATTATAGGTAAAAAAAAATTAAAGATAACAAGAAAATGTATTAAAATAGAAAGGAAGTAATGAAAGAAAATCAAATAAGTTAAAAGCTATTTGAAGTAATTTGTATTATACCTTATAAGCCAGAAATCCCAAAGCTACTTTAAGGTATCAAATATCATTGTTTTGGTTAATCTAGTTTACAAGTTAGCTAGCTTATTTGGCCTTATCAAATATACTTTAAACTTTAGTGTTAATTTTTTTTGCGTTTAAAAATTAAGCGTCAAACTTGTAATGTTTGATTTGTTTTTTCAAAGATATCAAATTAATATAATAAATAAGATAACAACAATGGCTACTATTTCAATTAGTTTATTGTTTTCATCAGATTTTTATTAATTTCAATTTTAACATTTAATCTAGTCTCACTAAATTTCAATGATGAATCTTTTCATTACCAGTGCTGGATTCAGTTTTCAGATGGGTCCTTAATCTTAGTCCTCTTTTTTGTCCTTTAGAACCAGCAAATACTCATCTCCCATACATCCTATACTAAATTATGGTTTCATAATACCTAACATTTCATGGACGTCGTTCAGACAAACAAATACATCTTATGGATAATTAATTATTAAAATTGCATTATTTTTTTTGCCTGAGTACATGCAATCTTTTCATTGTTGATAAGAAAAAAATAGTTGAATACTTGTAATCTTATCTATAATAAGAAAAGATAGTTTTGGATATGCAAGTATATATTTTTCGAAATACAAGGAGAAATACAAGGAGAAACCTTCAATAGATTATTTAAACTGCATTAGAGTCTTTTTCTGTGGTATTCAAGTACATTTTGCGAATCAAACAGATCCAGGGATATTCAGTAAACTGAATCTTTGTTGATGCTTCACAATAGTATGTAGTTCACGCCCGATTTGTGTGGTTAACCCTCAGCAAGTCCATAATGGCACAATTGAAGTGCCGTACTTTATGAATCAAACTTTCCATTTGCAACTTAATTCATGTACAAACTTTTGTCCAGATATTTGTTCAGCAATTCGAGCTTTTACAGAAAGCGTGCGTTCCTGATCACGTCTCATATGCGACATTCAAGGAGTCTACTATGCATGCTAACTTTTCTGTGAGTATTCGTTTGAAAACTATTAGGATTCGATGCTCTTAGATCAGGTTTTTCACTTATTTGTTTCTCCTTCAGACCCTAGCAATGTGTGATTACTTCAAGGAAGCTCAGAGGATAGCAAAAGAGGTGAAAAGTAGTTTTGTCAATGACCCTGACACAATGGCTGAGCTGCGCAAAATAGAGCAAGTAGCAGAACGCAACAGCATTGCCTTGAATGTTTGCAGAGCAGGAGCCCTTGACCCGAAGTTGAAGATTTCTTTTGCATTCTGTCATCATCCTTTCTATGCTACTGCAATTGTGAAGAGATCCTGATAGTTTTTTATTCAACCAATTTTGAAACATGTTATAGATTGTTAGGAGCAAATGAGTTGTGCCATTAGCAGTTGTAACACTAGTATATTTAAACAATTTTGTGGTTCACATATTAGATTGAAATTGTAATTTTTTTTATAAAGAAATAAAAAATATTGCTGTTAGTTTTCTTTATATGGCTGCACTCGAAAAGCAGAAAAGAGAACATATTCTTAAGTGTGTCTTGACACTTGGGGGCAACTTCTTTAAAAGCTGAAATGACAATTCTGCATGCTTTCTATACTCTTTATAATGTGTGATCAACGAATTATGATAAGATTTTTGAGGCTTGGTAGAGTTGAGCCAACTTGAGTCGGTGATGGAGACCATTCTCTTAAGTATATGTTCTTCCTCTACTTGGACTTGAAATAAAAGACCACAGTTTTGCTTAAGAGAACTTATCTATTCTCTGAGTAATTAGTGTTAATATTATGTTTATTTGTTGAATAACTTTCTGTTGATTTTTCAGCTTTTAATAAATTTTAATCAATAAGAATGGGTGTGGATAAGAAGAAATGTTGTGAAAATGTATTCATAACACTGTTTTAAAAAAAATTGTGTATGTAGTATTATTTTTAATTTCATAATATTTTTTAGTTAATGAGAAAATATTTTTTTATTAACTTATTTAATTTTATATATTTTAAATTAGAGCATTTTTAACAGAAATTCTATGTGGGATTCTTCAATATGAAAATCTGTTTTTATGAAATTTTACTACTTAGAGCCATTTGCCATTACAATACAAGAATGATTATTTATGTATATGACTGATTCTAAAAAGTTGTAAGACAACTTTTAAGAGTTATTTTAATTTCTTAAAAGTTGTACACTATTAAATAAAGAAATTATTGGAATTCTTATATCTGGTGATTTTATAAAATCTCAAAAAAATAAAGTTTTAAAAAAACTCCATCATAATTGTACTATACTATTAATTTTTTGTCTTACAAAGGATAGGACAATTCATAAACTAGGACAAATGTAGCATTTACCTTAAAAAAAATGAGGAAGATGATGCAGTAGATAACCATACGTAACCTGAAATTTTGTGAAAAATGACTAAACTTTTAATCGTTCGACCAAACGTAATCCAAATAACATAATAACATGGGAGAATCCGAAGGTTGCAGAAACTTTACCCTAAGTTTCATTCCACCAAATCAAATACACTGTATGGAGCCAACAACTAAATATATACAACTGCAACATACAATAAATATTAACATATTTTATTTGTATTATAATAATAAAATTTCATTTTTAATAAAAAATATTTAATTTTATTATTTTTGTTTGAATTATGTTATTGATTAAAACAACTACATACTTATTTTATGTTTAATAAATATTATAAAATATTATATATACTAGTGGGAATTTATCCGCATTTTTCATTTTTATCATTTATATATATATATATATTTAATATTAAAATTTGAATAAACAATATTATTATTCGCACACTTATGTTAATCATATAAAATTATAATACGTTTTAATAAATATGAATATACATAAGAAGACACATAAATTATCTAAGTGTACCACTGATCTATTGTGTGAAGGAAACATGGTTATATATATGATAAATTTACAAATATCTTTAATTTTAAAAATATAAAAAAAATCAATTTGAAACATAAAAGCAGTTTCTAAAACAAACAGGTAATTGAGTCTAAAACAGCAGCGTGCCTTTGAGTGATCCACATCTAACAACCGTTAAATGACAATAAATGAAATTACAAAATGACAAAATAATTATAATAAATTAATAAAGATAAAATATGAACGAATTTGTGTACACCAAAAATAATTATAATGTTTTTTTTTTCTCTTTTAATCTCACTGTACATCCACGTAACAACAACCATAATTATATTTTTTTTCAAAACAAATTTGTTTATTCCATTAGTTATTATCAAGATCATGTAGTACGAAAGAACTTCTAAAAAAATTTCTTAGACAAACTTACAATTATTTTATGTTTGTTACTTATAATAAAACCACTTTGATTGAATTTTAAATAAGAATAAAATTTTAAAAATGACAATAACACTTTTCTAAAGACATTTGTTTTAATAGTTTAAATTTATTTAAAATTACAAACTTAAGAGAGAAAATAATTAAATAGAATTTGAGTTTCATATTTTTTTTATAATTTTATAATATTTTATTAATTATGGGTAAAAAATATATATATTTGATGAAGTTGTAATAATTAAAATTTATTTAAAACTACAAACTCAATAAAAAAATATGAAATAGAATTTGAGTTTCATTATTTTTTAATATTTTATTAATTATCGGAACTAAACCAATATTTTTCCATTAGGTCTATGCACAACCAATTATATATGACACTCTTAATCATTGCAACACATGTGACGTCGTTAACCAATAAATCAAAAATTCATCATCAATTTTTCAATCAACATTAATCATGAAAAATATTATATACAAAAAAAGAAAATATAATAAAATATGCTTATAATTTATTTTCCTTGGACTTGCAGAGAGACTTGGTCAAATCGTTCATATCCTTTACCATCAGTGTCAGCCACTCCCCCTTCGTATCCTCCATCACCGTCACCCCCTTCATATCCTCCATCATTGCCACCCCCTTATTCTTAACCCTCCCAATTAAATTCTAAAACCAACAATTTATTTTTCTATTCACAAGCAAAATTATCAACCTTTCCCTACACTCTCTAGTGGATGATTTCACACCGCTCTTAACAATGTTCCTTCGCATTGGAACCTAACTCTTGAGAATAATGCATTGGGGTTCAGTGTCTTCTTCTTTCTACATTCTTCTAAATGAAGTTTCTCTCTATCTGAAGATTGTGAGATTGTGAATAAGTAATAATAAGCGAAAAAAAAAATGGAGAGAAGACAAACTCAAAGGAGACGAACTCTTGTTGTTGCTTCTGAAATTTTTTCCTCTCTTCTTCCTCTATTTTGCTCTGAAATTTAACCATCTACAATTAACAAATAAAGAACAAACAAAACATAAGTATAGGATATAAAAAAGTAAAGTTAAGAAAAGAATGACATACCTTCTCTACATAATGCTATCTGGTGCAAACCCACAATTTCTATTTTGAAGGTGGTCTCTTGGATCTGAAATTTATAAAAAGGTAAGATGATTGTACTATCGAAAAGCAAAACTTAAAAGAAAAAAATATAGAGGAATAGTAGAAAGATAAATGGTGATAACAAAATAAAAAAATCATATTGGAAGTAATTTTCCTGTAAAACATGAGAAAATGATAATATATTTTAGTCACTCTCCACATTCAAAATTTAAAATTAATAACTGTTTTTTACAAAATGATAGAATATTAATTTAAAAAAATGCAATTAATTATAAAATAATTAGTTATTTATTAAATATTTAAAAATAATGAAATGATTGAAATGTTTAAAGAAAATAATAAAATAAATATTAATATAAGAATAAAATTATAAATAACGAGAATTGTCATTCATATAAGTATAAATTTATTATAAAATATTATATATATTTATTATAAAATATGAAGTATGAAGAAGGTTTAAATTGGCACGTTGGTTCATTTCAGTGTCAGTTGTAGACGCATGAACAACCCATTTTAGTTGTACATCCACTCACTCCAGTCACGTGTAACAAAAACAGATCTCATAAACAAAAAAAAATTGCCCATTTTATAGGTAAGGTTCTTCTTATAATATGATATATTTGGAAGAGTTTTCCATAAATACTTTTAGAATAATTAAAATTAAAAAAACCATAGAAAAGAACCTCAACAAATTAATTTATACATAAGTTAGTTTTAATTTATGAACAATTAATTTTGTTTCATAATTTAAATTTATAGAAATTTTATTTTCAAGTCCTTTTGCTTTATTTTTTTTAAATTATGAAAAAACTTATCCATTACAGTATTTAGTTTTAAAAGTTTTCAATTGTGATTTTTTTTTCCATAAAACCTAAATAAAATTTTATTAAATATTCTGAAGTAAGTTATTCTCATTAAGCAGATAGAACATTTTGCACTATTTGTTTATGTATTGAATTTTACAGTGTCAAACAATTAAAAATTATCTTATATTTTAAAACATAATTATAATAAAAAATAACACTTTTTTTATGGAAGGAACCACCCCTCATATATCAATTAATATTCAGGAGAGAACACCATAGACATATATAAGTTATCACAGCAAACCAAATACATAAAATTGTAGATCTAATATACTCATAAATCACTTTTTAACACATTATTTTACAAAAAAGTATGATGTTATTTGGGAAAAAGTTCGAAAAAGTTTTCAAGAAGTAATATCATATATATATATATATACTAGTTATATTTTATTCTCAATATCATATTTTATTTTCAGAATTTATTGTAATCATTGACTTTTTAAATTATTCAATTAAAGTTACAATCAATTTTTTTCTCATTGAATAATGTCATTTTTACACATTAAGTATTTTTACCAACACATCCAAAAAGTAAAATGAGGGGTACCTGAAAGCAAAGAAAGAAAGTGGTTCTGAAAATAATACCTGGACTTTCGGACTTTCAAAATTGTCATCTCTGTTTTGTATTAAATTAAATGAAAAAATTAACTTTTTTTTAGTTAGTTTGATGTAGTTTAGCATTATTGTTAGAGTTATTTACAATAATATTATTTGTTGAAAATGAGGATACTTCTTATCAATTTAAAATTAAAAACACAAAATAGAAAATATCATTTTCAGGTTTTAATATAATAACTATTATGTCTTTTTTCATTATTGTGTTATAGGATAAAACTTTACTAGTTTTTAAATGACTAATTTGATAATTTTTAACATATTTGTTCATCAATAAGATTTAAATTCAAGTTTTTGCTTAAATTTGAACTCAGTTCTTTCTATAACAAGGAAGTAAATAATATGCTTTAATTAAATGTCTTTAATTTGAGCTGCTTAATTATCAAAAGTTACCTCATGAGATTTGTTAGTCATGTTAAATTAATAATGAGTGGTGTATGATTTAGCAATATTAATATTAAAACAATAAAAAATGTTGAATACCAGAAATGTATCCCTACTTATTATCTTTTATCTACGTGACTTGAACTATAATTAAAATTTGATTCTCAACCAATCTATCAATTTAATATTCATCATATACTTCAAAATATATCATGTATTAGAGCATGTGTTTCGTTTAAAAATTATATAAAAATAATTAAATTAATTTTTTTGTTATTTGAGAGAAATATTGCTTGAGTGAGAGATTTTTGTTTGAGCAAATTCTTGAGTAAAAATATTGATATTGATTTATTTTTTTACTTGTTGTTATAATACTCCTTAAACATTACTAGAAAATCATTAAATAAAAACTAATTTTAGAGATATCAAATAATAAGATACCAATTTATAAATTATTTATCAATAATAGAAATTAATTTAAAAATCAATAATTTTTTTAGTCTCTAAAACGGTACCTAATTTAGTCACTATAACAACTAATTATTTTTTGTCTTTAACATTGATTTTATTTAATGATTTTCTTGTAGTGTGAGTTTGATTCCCTCTAACAAACAAATTGTTAGTAATAATGAAATTAATAATAAATAACAATGATAATAATAAATAAAAATAATTTTCATTTCCTTAGAAAAATAAATAAAATATAAAATTATGATAAAAAGTATAATTTAAAAAAAAAAACTATTAAGATGTTTTATCTGAGTTCCTTGAAGTTTAGATTGCTCTAGTTGCTGAATTTTATAGGATTATACATGCTATGGAGGAAGCTCAAAAGATGGGGCTTACTAATGTTTGGTTGAAATGTGATTTTGCTTTGGTTTGCGTTGCGTTTACTACTAGGACAAATGTTCCTTGGATGTTTCGGAATCAATGGAATACTTGTCTTAATTACTATGAAAAATTCAGGTTTTTGGGTTACTCATATCTTTCGTGAAGGGAATGCGTGTGCTGATAAGTTGACTCATTTAGGATTTATTCATAGAGAATCATTTCATTGGTATAATAAGTTTCCATCTAGTTTGTTCTTATAATTCTTTATGTATCGATTTTGTTAACATATGAGTTTTGACCTAGTTCTTCCATATTTTTGTATTTTCTTTCTTTTTTAATAATATTTTTTTTCATGTGATGGCAGACGATTGTTGTTACTTGAGGTGTCCGCCTAACTGAGATATTAAGTTGCATATTGATGTGTAACATAAAAAACATTTTTATAAAAAAAACGATTAAGAAGATAAAACATAAGAAATATCCAAAATATAAGAAAAAACTAAAGTCAGAATATATCAATATTTAACATTTATTACTTGACTTATGAAACTTCTTGTTTGAAAGATTTTGAATCACTTATATCCAATGAAGTATAATAACATAATTCAAATATTCTCATTATAAAATATCACTTGAATGGCTAAACAAACACTTAGTGATATAAATTGTAGCAGTGATTGTATTGGAGACATGTGCGATGTTAATTATATTTGTTAGGTATGCCATAAATTGAATTGTTTAAAATAGGAAAGGAATATTAAAGATTAAATATGGCATATGGCATAAGAGAGTGTGATTAGATGCGTGTTATTGTCGATTAAAACAACAGAGTGATTTGGTTGGATGTTCAGAAATGACGTCATGAATTAAGTTAAAAGGAATATCTTAACAAATAAATACAAACACAAAGTAGTGGGGAATATTAATATTCTTTCTTCTATAATTGCCAACTTCAATCAAACAAATCAAAGCATATCATAATGAATACCTAAACATACTTCTACTTATAATTTATCCCATTTTAAAATAATACTTTTATCTTCACTTCGATTTTAATTTCTCACTATATTCCTTTCAACGTTAGATAAATAAATTCGTTTTCTCTTGATATTGTTTAAACTATTCCAATTTTTTTAAAGAAAAATATTTATATTGATTGAATATAAATTTGGGTATAGGTGATATTTATTTTTTAAAATTGGATATATGGAAGGAGATGCACATGATATATTTGTTTTGCTTCTCATCTCATACTTGTTATCTTTAGTTTATTAATTAATTTGAAAAGTTATTTTTATTGTATTTTTTTCAATTCATTTTAAGAATTATTTTTGTAATATCCAAAAATACATTTAACTATTACAATACAGGTTCTACATATTTTTATACAAGCTTATAGTTTTTCAAAAATTTCCTAATACATGATTAGGACATATAGAAATACAAATATTTACAATATAAGGTTAAAAAGAATATCCTAAAGCCCTTTAAAACCTCCAACACTTTTATGATCATCTGCTCGTGTACATAATACAATCATACATTGCAGTTCACAACACAACAAGAAAAACAATAGTAAGCTAGTGAAAATAAAATTTTATAATATACACAATTAAATCAAAAGAGAAAACCAAATTACAAGGATCAATTTCTCAATTATTTGATCTTCTTCAAATCCTAACATAAAACATTCACATGGATCTACACATCCAGGATATTCAACAAACATAATAACATTTGACGCCTTCCAGAAGACCCATATTAAGTAAGTCCTACCAGAGATTAACATCTGATCCAAAGATTACTAGCGAATCCAATATAAAAGATTAGAGTAAGTTCAATACAACCCAAGTCGTGCATCTCATATGTCACGGTGTGCATGAACTCCCCCATCAACTTCTCATCACTTGATATCTTAGTCTATGTGACTTAGATCATTAGTGAAACTCGGAGATCTCTGTTACCACATAGACATCAATATTTAATAAACAACAAACATAAGTTCATACATTATCCCAAATGTATGAATTCAATTCCATACCATTTTCATCATACAATATCATTCAAATGTGATATACAACATTCAAAAGTCTATTTAACATAAAAAAAATACTTAAATACTAAACCATCAAAATCTAATATTTCTACAAGTTTAAATAATATATAAACAAACAACACAATATATAAACACACAACATTCATGTAAGAGAAATTGAATACTGGGACCACATCCAGATCTTCTAGTCTAGGGTGCTATAAAAATTAAATTTAGCTTCCCTTACCTTAATTGTTTGTTTTACAAACAACCTCTAAAATTTTATCCTCTTAGTTTGGATAAGCTTCAATATTTAAGGGCCTAATGCAAGCTATCCAAACAAAATAAAATTCAATATATAGTAGAATAAGTTGAGAGATTACCCTTTTTAACTCCTCAGTTACAACGTGATCCAAATAGATTCTAAAATAGATGAAAATCGGAAGAGGAAATTAAGAGAGAAGGAAGAGGATTAGAGAGAGAAATAAAAGAGAAAGTAATTTTTTTTTATTCATTTCCTTCACACTCTTTTTTTCTAATTTTTATTTTTCTTCTTCACTTTACTTTCTATTCTAACTTTTCTCTAAATTTCTTATATCATTTCTTATCTTTGTTTAATAATAGATCCTATAAACCAAAAGATAACAAAGGATAAAGGATGGAGTAATTCATTTATATTAGAACTCAATTAAAAGTATTTTTTATATAAAAAAATCTTACTACTTATAAATTTTTAGTTTTATTTGTAAATGTTTTGAGATTTTACTTCTTCTATGAGTTGAGAAACAATACTTTCTCAACTATAGTATAATCTTTTAGTTGGAATTTTAGATAATGAAAGTTATTTTTGTTGAACCAAGTGGTGTTCAATGTTTTGAAGAATCCAAATCCTTTGAAGGATGATGAAGCCTTTGCTTTGCTTGATGCTGCTGTGCTGGTTTTAGCCTTGTTCTGGGGTAGTTCTTTGTTGTAATCAACACTTAGATTAAATCTCAAAGCAATTAGCATCTCAATTTTAACAAAGCAAAATGTTTTTAAAACTAAGTTGAAACAACCGATTGTTTTGTCGAAACAATCGATTGTTTACACTTAGATGTTTTGAAAAAGTTTGAAAACTGTTTTTGAATGATGTATTTTGTTAAGTAACAAAACAACCGATTGATTCGAGGAAACAATCAATTTTAAATGCAATTAAGAGTTTGTTAAGATTTGATAACAAACTATATTCTTAGATATATTCTGAAAAACAGTTTTGATATATTAAGAATCTTAAAACAAAGTTTTTCATCTAAGAGTTTTTCAAAGTTTCTGAGATTGCAAAAGAGTTGAGAGATTGATCAAAGTGCTGAATAGGATTCTCTTGTATTGATTTCAGATTTCCATCTGTAACAAGTGTAATCTTTTGTAAACTGTTGAACAATTCGTTTGTGTGTGTTGCTGAGATTGGCTGTGTGTTCTTGAGGTGTTCAAGATTAACAATCTTAGTGTTGGCTAAGGAGAGTGTGTTTCTTGAGGTGTTCAAGGTCATTCTCTTGGTTGTGGTGTAAGTGATCAATGTGTGGTTGCTTAGTGGATATCCTCAGGGTTTCTGAGAAGACTGGATGTAGCTCTAGTTTGGAGTGAACCAGTATAAACAACTTGTACAATCTTTCTATCCCTAACTCTTTAATTTCAGTTTGTTTGTTGTTTGCTGGTATAAACAACTGATTGTTTCGAAGAAACAACCGATTGTTTTTTTTCTGGTATTACAGTTTTGCTTGCTGTTTTGGCTAACTGAATTGCTGAGTTAATTGGTTTTTGAAATAAGTTCATTCTAATTTAAAAAAGTTTGCGAAAACCCCTTTAAACAATTTACCCCCTTCTAGTTTAAAGTCATCTTTTCTAACAATTTTAAATATTAAGTAAAACTAATTATATTTTTTAACTATCTTTGTTTTCAGATTGAATAACACTAATTTGGAAATCTTTGAATTAAAATGGTGCATTAATACGTTTTTGTCAGATTTGAACTTGAATTTTTAAGTATAATATTAATTTTACCATGCGAAGTAGGCTTTATATATGTTATTTAGTGCAATTTATACTGGAATTAATGAATTGGTTAGTTTGGAATTCAAAGCTGAAATTTTTTGTAAAATTGTCGATTATGCATAATCTACTCAATAGATGAAATTTTGGTCAACAAATCTCACCCATCCAGATCTAGAGTTAGATTTATTTTGTTTTGATTAGCTCAATAAATTGGTTCAATGAATGAGATCATGTCCATAACGTCTTAACCAGAGAGTAATAAAATAAATTCTTATTTTGATCAATTCAATAGATCGAAATCTGCTCAACCATTTGATTTTGTTTCAAAATATTATGTTTGGTTTAATTATATGAATTTAAATAATTAAAAAAGCATGTATATCCACCACATATATGAGTATTGAGGTTATTTTTTTAATTTCACTAAATTATGCATGGTGTGTTATAGAATTGGAAAGGTTGAGTCACATATGTGAAACCATATGTTATCCTAGTTTATGATTTGTATTATTAAATTGAAAGGGGACATACCTTATTTTAGTGTGGTAAAAATAATGTAAATTAAAACATTAAGTGATGGGAGATTGAAGGAGCATTCTTTATGGAGTTTATTTTGACTTATGAGGTGATATCTATAAACAAAATGTGTTTTGTTTAAATCAAATATTAATTTGTAGTTAGATATACTTAATATAAATAATTCAAAATATATTTGTTTAATATTATTCTTGTATCTATTTTAGGCTTAAGTTCATGTATAAATCTAAAATGCTTTTAAATTGATAAGATATAATTTATTGAATTTTTGTTCCAGTTGCATATAATTGATATGAATATTAATTTTATTCAATATAACATCTCTTTCTTATATTTATCGTGTGACTTTTTATTTTTATTATATGTTATACTTAAATACATAATTTTATATAAGTCTAAGAAACACATTTTCTAGGTACACAGAACGCTTTAAATTTTATGCTCATGTTGTCAACAAATAGTGCTCAAACCTACCAACACAAACAAATAAAAAATGAAAACAAAGAACTCTCAAGAACACCTAAACGGTTAAACAAAAAATTAGTAGGAAATAAAACACACATGTTTCAATTCAAGTCTGAATGAACTTCTATCTATATCCACTATCAAAATTTTACCTAATAATAAATATTACACTTCAAGGTTTCTCTCGAAGTAAACTGTTAACTCTAAGTTAATTATTACAGTTCATACAATATCCACTTTATTAAAAAAAAATAACTGTCAAAATTAACTACAATAAATCATGTTAGATCAATTGAAAAAGACATGTGAACACTACTTCATAATAATATGAGCTCAAAACATCAAACCACACGAACTCTAATAATAATAAAAAAAATTACAACTTGTATAAAGTAGATGGTATGATATCCTCTAATATTTTGAATACATAAAAAAAGACAAATGATATAGTTAAAGAAAGAAAATCTTTTACCTCTAGATATTTTTAAACTATAATATAGTATATTGCATTAAAGAATCTAAAATCCTTAATCTAGATTTTCCTAAACCAATTTTAACAACATCTCTTTAATTACTTATGTTTGTGTAACCGGATAGTTTTATAACTTATTATTTAAATTTAACAGAAAATTTGGTGCATGTTATGAATGGGTGTCACAAAATGTTATTCATCAGAACCACCATATCAGTAAAATGGTTTGCTGAGAAGTTAGGAGAGACATGTTTTAGTTATTGAATATTTGTGCTATTTTTTAATTGAAGGTGTAATTTGCTGTCTATGTAAAATTGGATGATTAATATTAATTGGTTAAAAAGGATGAATTCCGAGTTTAAAAATCTCTATATTGTCGAAGCCACTTTTGTTAAAAGCAAAAGCTGTAGCTACATTTTTCGTTTTTCGTTTTTTAAAGAACGTGATTTCAAAGTCTCATTTTAATAGCGAAGTAAAAAAAGTTATATTTAAAAGGTGTGCCTATATATATATAACTTTTACCTTTTTCTTTTTCTTTTTTAAGTGCGGATTCATCTTTCACTTTTTTTCACCAAAATCCTTTTCTTAAGAACAATTATGCATGTACCAATTTATATATATATATATATATATATATATATATATATATGTATGTTTGGGTATAAATCGATGATAATAATATTTCAATTTGTATAACTATTTTTTTTTAACTAGTATTTTCTTCTTCTTTCTTTATCGGCAATAACTAGTATTTGCTTACAACATAAAAAATAATGACAGCTTAATATATTTAGTTATGCGTCTTACTTATTAAGGTCAAAATGAATGCATCTAATTTTTTTATATATTGTGGTTGCAATCAGGTGACTATAATTTTTTTTGCAATTTTTAATGATGTTCATATCAAGAAAATGTTGTTCAATTAAACAATAGCTCGAAGTTGCCACATAAAAAAAGTATCACAAATTTAGATACAGTGTTATAATAATAGATACCACTAATACCATTTCTCAACCAAATTAATTTTTTTTATTTTGAAAAATATGTTGTGATTATAAAACTTTGAATCCGATTGAAGAATAATATCAACAGATAGTAAAAACACCACCATTGACTACTTTATGCTTAATATATGTATAATTTTTACATAATTTCTTTTATTTATTTTTGTTCCGATTTCAGCTAAAGGCAAAAACAAAATTCACTAATCTATATATTCTTCAAATAAATTTGGAGTACCATCTTAAAAATTAACATCCGCATTTTTAAATATACATGCAATATCTAATTAACATATAAACATATATAAATTGTATCTCAAAATATATTACTTTTCATATGAATTTTAATATATACACAAAAGTTTACAAACAAAACATTCAAAAATAAAAATATGTGTTCCTCTGGTTGCTCATTGGGGAACTATATCACCTACAACTTCATCTGCTCCTTTGGAAATTAATATTATCATCACAGATTAAAGAAAAAAACATAAAACAAAGAACAAGGTAAACTAACTATTTTTAAAAATTCTAATATAAATTTGAGTTTTAAGAACAAACATAATCCATCAAATTCTCATAATTTATACAAAGTCATTAAGTGCCTATCACATTTATCTTCCACATTATTCCTGTTAGATTTCTACTGACTCACATACTCAGACGTTTGACTTTACTTCCGAAGACTCGTGTATTGAAATTTGCATTCAGAGACCTACACCTGTCATACTACTCATTGTGAATCCACACAGTCATGCACATAGTCATCTCAATATCTCATCATCTCATCACCTCATATGACAGAGTAAATCCATTTGATTTGCTATGATCAGTTCTTTCAAACCTCAGACTCAGCCAAATGAACCTCCTTCGACTCTCACCAACTGAATAACTTCATCTATGTAATTTCATTATATCATTTGAGTCAGGATCATCTCATTCACAAGACACTCACAAATCAATACACCCTAGTAACAAATCTCATCACAGTATTTCCTTTCCTGGAAATACCATGTCTTAATCACACTTTCATATCATTTCATACCTCATGTAACATATCAATATATCATTCAATCACATAATATTTTAAACTTTTCTAAACAATCCAAATATCTCAAAAATCACTTAAACATATAATTAGGTTTCTTTAATCATATTTTTAAATAAAATTTAGAATTTCCACTTAAAAGTAATAAGCAATAATACATTAGGCTTTCAAAAGCAAAATTAAAAATTTTAAGTTTTTTTTTACAAAGAGTCTAGCTTGAGCGAGAATTCGCTCGCTTGAACGAGAATGAGTCTCGTCCAAGCAAAAAATTTCTCGCTTGAGCGAAATTCAACCTGAGAGTGGTGACTTTTTACGGTAAGTGCACCGTGTTTGCCAGAAGTAATAATTGTCCCTAAGGACGGATATCGATCCCACAAGGAACAGTGAATATTATCGAGTACAATAATCGCTAAATATAAAAACAGAACAATTAAAAGAGTTTTGAATTAATTGTGTTGGCACTAATCAATAAGAAAACAAACAAAGAATTAGTTGCTTTAATTGGAAAAATAGCGATTAGGTTTCATCTCTCCCACTCTCATGTATTTTGATTAGCATGTTAATATTGAGTTCTTTGATTGAAATTGATGCCCGTAGAAAATTCATTTATATCGATCTCTCGCATATAAAATCCTTAAGAATGTTTCCTAAATATCGATCCCTCACATATTTATAAAAACAACTTAGAATCACACTCTGACGTTAATGGCAATTAACATTTCAAGTTTATCCCTAGCACTTAAATATGCTAAGTATTGATGTTTAGGTTCAAACCCTAAAAATACCTCTAGGTCAGATTTAAGATTCTCAATTTGTTACAAAAAGTTAAAGTAAAACAACAATACCAATATCACCTCAATACTCAATACATAAAGAGTTTGAGCAGATTACTCCCGATCCCAAAGAGCAGAATTAGCTACGCATACTTCTAGCACCTTCCATTCTTCCAATTGGTTACAATTCACTCTATGGTGTTTTCCTCTCAATCTGGCACACTATAGTTGAGCCTTTAGCCCTCTATTTATCCTAGTTTTCTAGGGTTAGGTTGCTTCCTATGTCGCGCTAATGGAGTAAATGATAAAACATAAAAAAGGCTTAATCTTTCTTTGCATCTTTTTTCATTCTGGGACCTTCTATCTTTATCTTTTTAGCTCGAATCATTCATCTTTAATCCAAATCTCCAATCTTCCTTAGAAATATGCAATTAACACCAATTTTGGGAATAAAATACTCTTATTCAAATAAATATCATAAAAAATATAAAAAGGTATAAGTTCATAAATTATGGATTATTTCATATGTAAATTAACAATAAATCCTCATAAGTGCCTATATTTTAATATGAAATATTACTGAAATTAGACACTTATCAGAGAGCATCCAGAATTTCATGATATGTCTCGCTTAGGTGAGATTACTTCTCACTTGAGCGAGAATGGACCAAAGAGTACCTCATTTTTTCACTTTATGCTCGCTTGAGCGAGATATGTAGAAACATATGCATAAATCAGTTATATTGCTGAAACAAATGTCCTTCAACCCATAATTTTAATAATCTACACATTAAATTAACAATTCTTACTCATATAAGCTTTCTAAGTCAATCATCATTTAAGATCAAACAACAAATTCTCATTTCATTTTAAGTAATTCAACAACTATTCAAATCCAATTCAATTCATTTATATTACCATCCAAACACTTGCAATTATCAATCACAAAAACTTTCAATGACTTATTTGCCTTAAATCAATATATAGCATTCAAAATCAACCATTTCAGTACATATATTACTTTACTCTTAAAAGAGACAATCCTACACGCAAAAATTGAAATTGATGACCACATCACCCCCACATTTAGATCTTCTAACCTATGGTTCTATTAAATAAAATAATACTAGCTTTCCTGAACTTGAGTAGATGCTCACTAAGAGCTCCAAATCTCCAAAAGCTTAAAGATAACTTAATCTGCACCATAGAGCCCAAATAAAAAAAAAATCTAATTATAACAGTAGGACCTTGAGCCAACAAAGATTAACCCTTAAGCTAAAAGAGTCACATGCAAAGCATAGACGAAGACAACCTAACAAGTTCAAAATTTGATTCAAAGAGAATAACAAAAATGAACTTACTATATTAGAGATTATGATTGGGCAGTCGTGTAGTCTTCACTGCCAGGAGTCTAATGATGGACTCCTATCGTCAAACGGATGAACAAGGAAGTCAAAATCTTATAGAGAGAAAATGAAAAAAGAAACTTCTAGAAAGATGACGCTTCTTTTGAAATGAAACCTGAATAACTGAATTTTCTATTTATATGCTCTTTTTATTTTAATAATAAAATATTCAGATTTCATAAATATATCACTTTTATTTTATTCTAAGGTTATTTTCTAGATCCTTAAAAAAAATATGTAATAAAATTTAAATTTTTAAAGTGAAATTCTAAATTTAATTTTATAATAACATAGATTATAATTATTCTAACCAAAAAATATGATGACGTCAATTACTAAAACACAAAATCTGTTGTGTTTTTTTTCTTACTATCAGAGTTATAAAAAATAGTGTGGTTTGATGATCCAATAGATCAAATGGAGATAAACTCATAAAATATTACTTAAAATAAATCGGGTTAATCTAACTTCATTCGACAAGTTAAATAGGCTAACTTAAGTCTGAAAAATGTTGGAACAAAATTATTCATAGAACTATACAATCTAATTTTATGATATATTATTATTTTATTTTATTATTTATCATTTTAAGAAAATACTTAAATAATTTTTTTTAAATATTATTTTTCTCAAATGACTCTACCAACATTATTATTTTATTTTATTATTTATCATTTTAAGAAAATACTTAAATAGATTTTTTTTTAAATATTATTTTTCTCAAATGACTCTACCAACATTATAACAAAATCCTATAAATAGAACAAGAATAAGAAAGATGAAGGGAGAAAAAATGAATTACTTCAAGTCCAAGAGATAACATTGATAGATGGTCAATCATAGCATTTGAGGTATTGTCCAGTTTGGAGGTTGGTGTTTCATCATGATTTTATCTCACTAAATTGAAGGAGAAAGAAATATATAAATTACTTTTGACCTCAACTTCTAAATTATGTGGGACTATATTAACCTACCAAAACAATGATTACATTTTTAAAATTATTTTATATATTCTTCTTTATACTCTCATGACTACTTAACTTGTCGAAGTCTTGAGTACATTGATTTAAAGACCAACAAGTAAATATATATAGTCTAAAGGTCGATATCCTATAATGAATGATCCATTTAATTAAATATATCTAAGTATTGTTTTTTTTATTTTTTTTTATTTTACTCTTTTAAAGGTATCATCAACCAATTCACATTGACAAATTTCAATTAAAAAGAAATACAATATGAAAATTACGATGATAAGTGGAATACCTAATAAACTCAAGTGACACAATTGAAATCTAAAAGACTAAAAACGCATCAGAAAGATAAAAATATAATCAAACCAATTATTGATTAAATTTGATTCAATCGAAACACTATTTTTTTAAATTATTAATTGATATTACTTATGATTGAGACTTTGGTTATAGAAAAAAGAAGAAGCATAAACCAAAATCAATTTAGGATTGTCTTAACATAGGTTTTCGAGATTTAACATAGGTCTTGGAGATGTAACTGCGTCAATTTTAAGGTTATTGCCAAGTATAAGATGCTAGTTTCTATTTTTATTATAGAAATACTTTTTATATTATAAAGTAAATTTTCGTTGGAAACTATAAAATCACGACTTTCGATAAAAAAAAGAGATACATATATAAGGAAAAAATGCTTGATAAAACAACTTTTTTAGAGATAAATATTGGTTTTTACAGTTTATGCCTAAATTGATGTGTGTATACATATATATATATATATATATATATATATATATATATATATAATGCACAACTTTTTTTGTCTAATTAGAAGCTTACAAGTAAGAGGAGAGTTTAATATATGAGATAAAATAATGTAGCAGTAACTATTAAATCTAAGTTTATGATGCAAATTAAATTGTACCTTCTGCAGTTACCCATGTCGCGTTAGAACTACCACAAAAATTAACATTTAGAAAATAAATAAATAGTTATTATTGCCTTGCATTAAAACACCACAAAATTAATTGCAAAATCTTAAACTTTGAAACTGGATTGGAACCTTACGTAAAGCCTAACATTACGTCAACCCAATCACACACAAATTGGTGAAAAAAATATCTCTGTTTTATTCATTTTTTTTCCAAAACACACACGATCCAAAATAAAAGGAGAAAGGAATGATCTAAATAAATATTAACATACGTACAGATAAAATTCTGATAATATATTACCCAAATATATATTTGGAATTCGAAATTATAATAATAGTAGTAATAATAAAACTTATGTTAATGTAGAGATAAATATTATATGATGTAAATGTCAATACATTAAAAATATAACTCTTCAACTTCTTTATCGTAACTCATTTATTCCAAAATCTGATTTGTAGCTGAAAAGTCATGAAATATTTATACCGATAAGATTTTTAAATAGAATAAGTTCATTTTTACTCTAAAGATCATTTGATCTCTGTTTTCTTTATAATTTAGCCATCAATCTTGATGGAGACAGTTGAGAAAAATGTTCATCTCAACCTATTTTATCATATACTAAATTTTGATGATGTTTGGATAACTTATTTTAGATCTCTAGATTTTAGAGAAATTCCTTTACTTGAACAAGAATTTTCTCGGAATAAGAAATTACAGGTAAGGGATTTTTTAATAGAATCTTAGATAACTAATTTAGATAATATGTTATTCTAGTAACTATATGCATGTTAGGTTATAAAGTTAGTTAAACTGAATTTGATTATGAATTTATATGAATTTGATATATATATATAATATTTATTTGAGAAATCTTAAATTATGTATGTATGAATGATTGATATGCATTGTATGTGAATGATGTGTTGTATGTGAATGATATGTGTTATATGTGATTGATGAAAGTTTGCATGAACTTGATGTCATACATTCGGGGTAATGTATGAGATGTTTTAGTACATTAAGTATGAGAAGCCTATGAAGAGAGATTCTTTGGCTTCACAAATAATCTAAGTCACATAGGCTAAGGTATCACTTTGTAAGAAGTTGGAGAGAGAATTCATACACAATGTGATCGCTTCTAGTCACACAATATTGATGTTAGGACCTACCCTGATCTGATTGGAGTAGATTAGATGTTAGTCTCTGGTAGACACATACTTAATGAGTCTTCCGAAAAAGAATCACTACAAGAAAATATGAAATTACATACCGATTATTACATACGGATAAAAATTCGTATATAAAGTGAAAGTTACATACGAATATTTACAAACAGATTGTATTCAATGTGCAAATAGACATTACATACATATTTTTCTACATGTAAACCAAAGATAATTACATACCATTATAATTCGTATATAACTTTGATGCCATGAAAAGGAAATAATTACATACGTATATAATTCGTATATAAGATATTTAAAATTTAATTAAAATAAAAATTATTACATACAGATATAATCCGTATGTATGGTATTTAAAAATTTCATTAAAAAAAACTATTACATATGTATATAATTTGTATGTAACTTATTTTAAATTTAAATAAAAAATAATAAAAAATGTTACATATGAATTATATTTATATGTAATGCATTAAAAATTTAATTAAAAAAAATTGTTACATACTGATATAATTTATATGTAACTTATTTTAAATTTAATTAAAAAATAACAAAAGGTGTTACATACAAATTATATCAGTATATAATGTATTAAAAATTTAATTAAAAAAATTGTTATATACTAACTTATTTTAAATTTAATTAAAAAATAAAAAATGTTATATATAAATTATATGTAATGTATTAAAAGTTAATAATATTAATAATATTTATAATCATTACTGAATTGATTCATGCTTGAAAGAAAATCTAAATCTTTCACGCTCTTGAATTGTTTGATGTGCCACTCATAACGAAAATAAAATAAAATGAAACCTTTTATGTTGTGTTTGGTCTCTTATATTTGGCAGTTTTGTGCTTGTGTGTTAAGTCAACCAAAGGTTCTAAGTCGCTCAATTGAATTTCAACATTATATATATCATGAACCGCCAAGTATGTTTGAAAACTTAAACTCTTTACGTAGTATAATGTGCCGACATTATCTTGAGATTTTCGGTCAAAGTAACTAAATACTAAAATAAGAATATCTCAACATCTTAAAGGCAAATAAAAAGATAAATTAGACAGACTTGTACACAATGTCAAGATTAATATGAAAATTAATTACTAAAATTATATTAATTTAAAATTTATAAACATGAAAATTCAACTCGTCCAAATAAATATTTAAATAATATTATATTAAAATATATTTATTAATATTTATTACACACTCTAATTTAAGAGTAACTTACTTTGATTCCTAACCGAGACCCGAGAAGTGAAGTGGACAATAGAAGACAGAAAACGATTTTCTACTGTTCTGTGTAAGAACAATTTAAGCATAACCTGTAAATAAGGCTACGGAATTAAGTTTTTAAGGTAATTTACCTCTTTATATTATTTTATATTATGATGACTTTTAAGTTTAATTTAATATCATTTAAGGGGTGAGGTTTGCACCCACCCACTTATATACAATGAATTGTCTTTATCTCTAGTCGATGTAGAATCTTCAACACAAATCCCTCACGTCAATGTGACAGTTCATGTGTGGGATAACATATTGTGGGTGATCCAATAACGGTCCGATAGTGGGTGACCTGATAAGTCCAACAAACACTCGATAGGATAGACTTGAAAATAGCTCTAATACCATATTATGAAGTGGACTTTAAGTTTAATTCAACCTTATAAAACCGACTCATGAGATGAAATTTGTATCCAATGAATTGTTCTCATCTCTGATCGATGTAAGATTTAAAACACTTTAGCTCTTTCAAATTCCAATGTGAGAAACACCAGTGAAAAGAGTGATGGAGTACTTTACTTTATCATCATTGGTAAATCGAAGGCATGAGGAAAAAGGCAATTAAGTTTGTATTAAACTCCATGTTTGCACGGCTGCACCTCATCAACCCCTGCCATAAAAAATGATGAGTTGAAATGTCCCCATTAATGGAGGTTGGTTGTGACATGTCCCCTGGTAGAGTTGGTAAGCAGATTTTATCAATCAACCCCATAATTTGTACTTCCATAGCATTTTCATTCAGTTCCTTTCCAATTAAGAGAAGCATTTGCTTTACATACATAGAACAAGTACTCCATTCAGATTCAACCTTAATATACATACATCTGTTTAAGTCATCATCAGCTTTTGGCAATTCATTTTTTTAATTCATGCTCTTTGTTGCATGCATGCTGTGGCAAACTTTGGCAACAACCTTTACCAATGCTGGTTATGTTGACAGCAGAATTATGTAATCATGGTTGTTGCTAGTTTCATTTTTTTATCCATGGTTATGGGTTTTATCTGATTATAATTGTCACCAGCATCCTCCAATCATTGTCTTTGCTAGGTTTGATTAACATTTTCATCAGTACCCTCCCATATATAATGCCTTTGCTGCCATCCTCTTGTCACTCTCACTGTCACTGTCTCTATTCTTTAATTTCCCATCATCACCACTCAACCTTTGCCTTTCTCATCGCCAATTAAGGGATGGATGACTCGGATTTACATAACAGCAAACAATCATAAAGCTTCAATTTTATTATATATATTTATTGAAATGTTAACTGTATTAATAGTATTTTTTTCAAATATTAGTACAAAAATACACAAGATAAATTTTACTTAAATAATTAACACTTTCCAGAACTTTGGTAAATTTATAATAGAAATTTTATATTTGTCTTTTACAAAAATATTAGTCAACAATCATTAGAACTTTTTTTAAAATACGTTGAAAATTTATATATATTTATGTTGTGCTAATAGTGATTGTCATGAAACACACGATCACGTACCTCACACCCCAGGATTAAATACACTAGTTTCTCAATGTCCAAAAGCAATAAGAAAAAATAGAGTATAATTTTTTTGTAAAAAGGAAATGTTTACCTGTGTCTCCAAACTTAACTTTAAATATGTAATATATCTATATTTAAGGCTGGTTATTTGGGATTGTTTTAATAAATTAAATAGATGTGTATTTTTTTTTTATGTATTTATTCATTACAAGAAAATCATGAAATAAAAATCAATTTTAAAAATAAAAAATAATTAGTTATTATAGTAACTAAATTATAAACCATTTTAAAGACTAAAAAATTATAGATCATTTTAAATGATTTAGGGTTTAACTACCAATTATTTAGATTCTAAATTTAATAACAAAAAAACATTGGTAGCTAATTAAATACCAATGTAAAAACTATTTAACAATAATAAAAATTAATTTAGAAACCAAAAGTTTTTTTAGTTTTTAAAATGATCTCTAATTTAGTCACTATAACAACTAATTATTTTTTATCTCTAAAATTGGTTTTTATTCCATGATTTTCTTGCCGTGGTCTAATTTTATTTATTATGCACTTTTGTTTATTTTCATAAACAAATCCCATTTACTTATTTCAAAATTATCTATTTTAAGTTTAAACAAAGATTAGGTGATAAAAAAATTGAAAGGTTTTCGCAATAAAGACTATAAAAGGAAAAATAAAATATTTAATAAAATAATTTACATAATTATAGTTAAAACTATATTCTTTAAAAATGATGATTGCATTCGTTTAAACAGGAATAATTATATTGTTTTCAGCAAAACATCATTTAAAGTCTACGAGGACAATGTACTTGAGAAAATAAATTCTACTGAAGTATGCTTTATGTATGTTGATAATATTAGTAAATGTTTTGTATTTATAATACAAAAAAAAAAAAAACTATCCTATATTATAAAAAAAAATATGCTCCCAGCCAACAGGGCATTACGTTGTAGAGACACATTTCTATAAACTGTGACCATCCAAAAAAAAAAGCCTAATTTATCAAAGGAAATTCTGACATATCTCTACTGTAAATTATATTAGTAGTATCAGCATTATCTTAGTTCGAGTGAATTTGGATTTAGATAATAATTAAAAATTGTAAGGATAAAGAAAATTAATTTTAGAGTAAAATTGGTATAATTAAAATAATATTTGAATATTTTATTATTAAAATAAAAAAAAACATATAAATAGAAATTCAGTTATTCAAGTTCCATTTTAAAAAAATCACCATCTCTTAGAAAGTTTTTCTCTCTCTCTTCTCTCTAAGATTCTGACCTCCTCGCTCATTATATCAATGATTTGAGTTTGTCATTGGACTCCTGACAGTGAACTCTACAAGATTGCCCGATCAAAATCTTAGATAGAGTAAGTTCATTCTTGACTCATTTTCTTTGGAAATAGTTTTGATCGGGTTAGTTTTGATCTGGTTAGGTTTGCCCTTAGTTAATCTTGTATGTGATGTTTGTATCTTCAGAACTAGTCTTGTTAGCTCAGGTCAGGATCATAGTGGTATAGTTAGATTTGTGATCAAGACTCTTTGGTGCAAGTTAAGTGACCTTGAAGCTTTTGGTAGATTTGAAGTTCTTAGGGAGCATCTGCTCAAGTTCAGGTAAGGAAAGCTAGTCTTAATTTCCAATAGAACACTAGGCTAGAAGATCTGGATGTGGGGGTGACGCGGAAGTTGATTGAGATTTGAATGTGAAATTTGATATATGGTAGATGTTATAAAATTATATTGTTGTTGATTTGAATTAGTAAATGAATGTATTTAAATATTTTGATGAAGTTTGATGAACCACTTAAAGGATAATGTTGTTGAGTATTGGTAGTTTGATATTGATTTATAGTAATTATTTATCTACAGCAGGGACTTTGTTATTTTGGTTTGGTATATTTGATAAAATAACAATTTGAATGAAAATATTGGGTGCACTCTGGTGTATTTTAGCTCACACTAAATTTTTTCATTCAAGTCAATTTGGGTGCACTCTGGTGTATTTTAGCTCACACTAAAATTTTTAGCTCAAGCCAATTAAAAAAATATATAATTTACTATTATTATTTTAGCATAATTTATTTTGGATTATTATTGTTAAATGAATTTTTGTATATATTTGGATGGTTTAGAAAGTTTAAAATATATGTTGTGATTGAATGGTGTATTGATGTGTTAAATGAAGTGTGCAATGATGTGAAAGTGTGATTAAAATATAGCATTTTCAGGAAAGAAAATACCGTTTTGAGATTGTTGTTATGGTGTATTGATCTGTCAGGTCCCAATCCAATGAGACGATCTTGACTCTACTGATATAATAGAATCACATGGATGAAGTTATTCAGTTGGTGAGAGTCTATGGAAGTTCATATGACTTTGTTTGCGGTTTAAAATATAATATGGTCTTTCGGGTCATATGAATCTACCATGTCATACAAGATGATGAGATAATAAGATATTGAGATGTTTATGGGCATGATTATGTGGATTCACAACGAGTAGTATGACAAGTGCGAGTCTCGGAATTCTAATTTTAATACACGAGTCTTCTGGAAGTAGAATCAAGTGTCTAATGTGTTGTGAGTCAGTAGAAATCTGACATGAGAAAAATGAATATTGAATTTTTATAGACACTTGATAGTTATGTGAAATGCATGAGAATTGATGCTTTTATGTGAATGTTTAAAATAGATGATATTACAAGTGATAGAGCTCCTCAGTAAGAAGCTGGATGATGAAAATATTTTTTTTTTAAATAATATATTTTTTTAAAATAATATTTTTTTTATAAATATTTAAAGTCTTATGAAGAAATATATGTTTTAAAATATTATATAAAAATGATAAAAATATGTTTATATATTTATTTTAATATTTTATATAAATTATGGTTATTAAATGTGGGAAAATATTGAGATGTTAAAAAAATCATAAAAAATCACGTAATCAATTAGATTTTTCCGTTTGAGAGATACTAAATATTAGATAAATAAATGAACATTTTAGATTTATAACACGGTAAAAAAACTTACGTTAGGAATATTGTATACTTTCTAAGTTTAAAACTAATTATTTATTTTTTAAAATAATAAATCTGCAATTCTATTTGATCTATAATTAATACCTTCTTTTCCCAAAAGAAATTAAATTTGGTAGTAATTTCCAATTCATCAAAGTTAGCATTACAATTAAAGAACTACTTTATAATTATAAATTTATTTTATAGTTGTGATCTAATAGTTAATGACAGTAATAATAATTAAGATAATAATATCTTCATAAATAAAAAACGATAGTTGACAACACCCTTTAAATAGATCAGGTGTGGCAAAACTAGCCAATACAAGTTTATAGCTAGTTGAAAGATAAAAACTTATAAATTAGTCAGCCTATTAAATTAAAAACGTTTAGTAAAATAATTGATATGCATAAAAATATATATTTATATTTTTTTTATGTAAAATCAAATTTTATTTTATAGACTAAATTACATTTTTAGTTTTGATAGTGGTTTAATTTAAAAAAAAAAATCTAATTCTATTTTTTTAATTTTAAAAATTAAAGAAGTGTATTGAAATAGTGAAATAGAAAAGCATAACAATATTTAAAAGATTAAATTAACACAAAAAATCACTAAAAATAGCTGAAAATTAAGTACAAGTTAAATGCATTTTCTTTAAGAAAAACAAAACAAAGATAAGAAAAAAGAATAATAAAAATAAATGACACATAATACAATGATTTTCTCTATTATAACAATTATTTACTTTTTTTTCTCTCTGAATCACACAACTCAACTAAATCCAGCAATGAAAAAAAGAACTCACCCAAATATCATCATTATCATCCTAATTTTTCTTTCCATTTTTAGTACAAAACAGCTCATCAAGGATTTTTTCAAAGAATATTATTTCCAAATATTTTGTTTGTATGTGATTATGATAATGCTTTTGGTAATCAGGTAATTTGATTTTAATATATAAATATAGAAAAGGAATTGTTTAAAAAGTGAATAGAAACAATCGAAATATGTATTTTGTAATGTAGTTATTAATAAAATAGTGGAGTGATTGCATTAATATAATAACGTATAAGAATTTTGAAGAGTAAAAAAAAGGCGTTAAACAGTGGGGGCGGTGGTTGAAGGCGGTGAGGTGGCAGAAGAGACCAAGAATAGAGACGGTAGAGACAAAAGCAGGGGATCAAATCCCAATTTAACCACGGAACAGTACAACTTCTTACACTACCGTATTTTCTGACACCAAGATTAAGCCAAACCAAAATGCTAATCCTTAATTTTTTGTTGGGCTTCTTCTTTTTCTTCCTTCCAACACCAACAATAATAAATTAAAAAAAAACAATATCATATAATATTATTAATAATATAATTAAAAATTAACATCAGACGCCGACGACCAACCAAACCAAGCCTATATTGTCTGTCGACTTTTCTCTCTCTCTCTCTGGTCTCAGCTACACAACGTTACTCTCTCTCTCTCTCTCTCTCTCTCTCTCTCTCTCTCTCTCTCTCTCTCCCTCTCTCTCTCTCTCTCCCCCTCCGATTCGGCTTCTTCAGCTTCAGAGAGATTTAGTTCTAACCGTAGATCGTGCTCTTGTTTTTGTGCCGAAGAAGCTACTTCTCTACTTGCGGTTCTTCTTCTTCTTCCTCAATTTGATTCGATTCGCTTGTTGCAAAATTCTGTGAGCCCACCTTTTCTCGACAATGCCTTGCTTTTTCTTTTAGTTTTTAAATGACTGTAAGGCCGCGTTTGGCTGTTATATCTCCGTTCTTCTTCATTTTCCTTGTTAATTTTGAAGCTTGTTCGGTTATTGTCTGATTCTCCAAGTTATTCTGAGCTTTGGGGTTATTTTGTTGTCGATGAGGGTTTTGTCCTTAGTTGGATCTGAGTACAGTGATATAACAAGTGCGTTGTCGAGTTAATTTAAGAGATACTCATTACTTACACTTGATTAATTATTGATGCACCGTGTTTGTTTGGCGTCAGATTAGTTGGTTTTTGAATGAAAGGAGTGGGGTTTAGGAATGAATAAATGAGATCTTAATTTTGAGTTTTGGCTGAATTTTGTAGTTAAGTGAGGGAGAGGATGTCGGGTGGCACGCAGAAGAGTCTGAGAAAGGCACTCGGGGCACTTAAGGACACCACAACAGTCTCATTGGCTAAGGTCAACAGTGATTACAAGGTAGACTTATTTGGAGACAGATTCTGTTGGATGGGATCTTTGGATCAGGTGTTTTGTGTTGGTTCTCAATGGGTTTATTGTTTTCCAGGAATTGGACATTTCTATAGTTAGAGCCACAAATCATGTTGAACGTCAAGCGAAGGAAAAACACATACGAGGTTGGTTTTCTCCCTCTCTATGATTCTTTGCAAAGAAATAATTAGTGTGGTGAATTTACTGTTCATTTTATGTTTATGCTATTTGTTATATATTTATGGATTGTGGGAGGAATAATTGTTGGACAATTTAAGGTTTTGATTCCTCTTGTTTCTATGCTCTGTCTTGCAGCTATATTTGCAGCTATCTCAGCTACAAGACCTAGAGCCGATGTTGCCTATTGCATCCACGCTCTTGCCCGGCGATTATCAAAGACACATAACTGGGCAGTATGTGCACCTGTCTTAGATCTTGTGCTAAATATGACGTTTTTTTATATGGACATGAAATCTTGTCAGTATATTCACTCAAAGACCTGGAATGCGTGATGAAACTTTTATGAATTCATTATCTGTTGCTTTTATTCTTTTGTTGCAAAGGTTGTTGAAATGAAATATTACATTCATGAGTCATATACATGAATTATAATGCGTCCCTCACTTCTGGAGGTTGTGCTATGATTTTCACTTTTGACCTTGTTGGCAAATAAAAGTGGGATAAAGAACAATACCAAGATAGTAAATGTTAACGAAAGTTCACCAAGAATGTGTTTAATGACTATGACTATCAGCATTGTTGCAAAAACAAGATCATTTCATCTAGTTCTAAAGCTACTGTATTGTGTGCGCTATATTTGCATGGCAACTTCTGCTGTTCTCAGCTAATTCTTCAGTTGTCTTTTCAACTTCTGTGGTTGTCATGTAAATCACCTCTGAGCATCTGTGTTTTTATTTTGCTTATATTTGGTTGATTGACAAGTGTTTAACTTTAGGTTGCATTGAAAACTTTAATTGTTATTCACCGTGCTCTAAGGGAAGTGGATCCTACATTTCATGAAGAACTCATTAATTATGGGAGAAGTAGAAGTCATATGCTCAACATGGCTCATTTTAAAGATGATTCCAGTCCAAATGGTGCCACTGTCTCTTTCTCATTATTGACTTTATTTTCATTTTCGTTATTATGTTTATTGACTCTGTAGATGTCGATTATTGTTTCATTACACAGCATGGGATTATTCTTCATGGGTGCGCACTTATGCATTATTTTTGGAGGAAAGGCTGGAATGTTTTCGTGTGTTGAAGTATGACATTGAGGCAGACCGCCCTGTAAGTAATTTTTCATTTTATTTTCATAAACTTACCAATTTAACAATTCAGATTTTTCACTTTGAAATGAGTAGTTGAATTAACTGCGTATTATTTATTAATGGGTATTATTCAGTAATAATATGATGGTAAAAGGCCCTCACTTTTCATTGCTATCTCATTAAATACATAAATCTAAATTAGGAAACTTCATTTGTGAATTTTGTCAGAGGACCAAAGATTTGGATACCGCAGAACTATTAGAGCAGTTGCCAGCTTTACAACAACTTCTCAATCGAGTTATTGGATGCCAGGTAAGCTTTTGATTCAAATAGTTCAAGATAGATGAAATTTTTACCTAAAGGCTTGATTGAATGAACAAATTTTACAATGCTGGCATCATAATAATTGTTCAACCTGTTTTAACTTTTATGTGGTGCAGCCACACGGGGCAGCTGTAAATAACTTTGTCATTCAGTTAGCACTCTCAATGGTAGGTCAATTATATAACCATACTATATGCTTTAGTAGTTTTTCCTTTTCCTCCTTTCTAAACGGACTTTGTATTGCATATAGGTTGCTTCAGAAAGCATTAAAATTTATCAAGCTATTAGTGATGGCACAGTCAATATGGTTGACAAGGTATATGTGGTAATTATATTCTTGGATGTGAAGCTTGATGTTCAACTTTCTATGTATTTATGAGACTATTGTAACAGTTTTTTGAGATGCAACGCCATGATGCTCTGAAAGCTCTTGATATATACAGGAGGGTTGGGCAGCAGGTATCTGTAATGGTGTAATTTTCTTTTTCTATTTTTAACTTAATCTACACAGTTACACTAAAGATCCTTTATACAAATCCAGGCTGAGAGACTTTCAGAGTTTTATGAAATATGCCGAAATCTTGATATTGGACGTGGAGAGAAGTTTATAAAAGTTGAACAGGTTTTGGTTTGTTTATGTCTGACATTTTAGCTTGATTTTTCAATAGTTCTTTTGGAAAAACACATACTAAGTTTTTGGTTGGTGATATGAAGCCCCCTTCATCATTTCTGCAAGCAATGGAAGAGTATGTCAAAGACGCTCCCCAGGGACAAATAGTTCGAAAGGATCTGGTATGGAAAACATTGCATAACTGTTTCATGCTTTGGATGTCTCTGTGGCTTTATGTTAAGTTAAGGATGCAATCATAAAAGGCAACACAGAAGAGACACACCAGGGAAGACCCTGTTGGCTGTCTACTACCTAAAACAATGATACAATTCTTTCTGAAAATTTCATTTTCTTTTAATTAAAGTGGTTCAACCATTGTTGCAACCTGGAAAGTCGGTATATACTGAAAATTCAAAATTAATACATTTTGATTGTTCTTTGAGGTATTTATAAGGCCCAACAAAACATTTGGAAATCTTTTCCGTTACCTTAAGAAACATTCCATGTTGATTTTACACACACTACTTTTTCCACAATATTTCGTCTTTCTGCAATGGATTTCATATATTTGTTGTATTTTAGCTTTATCTGTTTGTCATCAACATACTTTTTCTCCTTCCATTTGTTTCAGGAAGCTATGTGTTGCAATGTTATATATAGGCCATATAAATATATTTTACCAACCAGTGGTTCCATATTGAACGCAGGCTATTGAAAATAAAGAAGTTTTAGCTATTGAATATAAAAAGACAACAGAAGTGCAAGAGGAACGCCCACCCTCACCTTCACCTTCACCTCCTCCACCTCCTCCTTCTGAACCTGTGAAAGTGGAAGCACCACCAGTACAACCACCACCTGATCTATTGGTAACTAATTTTTTCTTGTGTGCGTACTTGCCCTGTTTTTTATATAATTCAGATTGATGACTGGTTCTTCTAGTAATGCTTTTGCTGCACTAACAGTTTTTTCTTTTGCTTACTAACTAGAATTTGGAGGATCCAGTTCCAGCTGCTTTAGAGTTGGAAGAGAAAAATGCATTGGCTTTAGCCATTGTTCCCATTGGTAATTTGTTGTTCCTTATCTTCCATTTCTGGTTAATTAATACATTGCATAAAAGCACTTGTGAACCTTAAAAAAGAATTGACAGTAATAATTGGCTCATAGAATTGAACTGAACTCTTTTTCATTTCAAGAAGTGTGATATTTGAAATTATTAGGATTAAGCCTCTTAATATTAGTGGTAGTCATGTGAGTTGCACTCCTGCATTGTTTTCCTTTTCCTGCACTTTGTTGGCAGTTAAGACTAGAAGGTTCAATTTGATATCTACTATTTAGAATATATGTAGGCATATGTCTTGGGGTAAATGTGTATGATGTCTTGTTAATGGTGGTTTTCAGCTGTTGAACAACAACCTTCTGCTGTTTCAAATCCAACAAATGGAACTACAGGATGGGAATTGGCACTTGTTACTGCTCCTAGTTCAAATGAGAGTGCTGCAGCAGCTAGCAAATTGGTAGGCTCTCTTCTACTATGAATTGGTCTGTCTGTCTCAACATTTAATACTTCTCTAGCATAAACACACAAACTTTTTGCATAAACACGTCCTTTTGTTCTTCTGACTATGAGTGATGACCTACTTGGTATCAGGCTGGAGGTTTGGACAAGCTTACTTTAGACAGCCTTTACGATGATGCACTCAGGAGAAACACCCAAAGTGTGAGCTATAATCCATGGGAGTCAGCGCCAGCGGGAAACGCGATGCAACCAACAATGCATGATCCATTTTTTGCCTCTACTGCAGTTGCTGCTCCACATTCTGTTCAGATGGCTGCTATGTCCAACCAGCAGCAAGCTTTCATGTATCAGCAGCAGCAGCAGCAAATGATGATGATGGCCCCTCAACAACAATCAGTAAATCCTTTCGGAAATCCTTATGGAGCCACTGTTCACCCCTATGGCTCAGGTATGCCTGTTCAATCATACAATCCATATACAGGTCTAATCTAGGCATTTCCTGTGGAAAAGAAAAACAAATCCTTAATAAGCTGTTGGAAGAAAAGAAATGAGTACTCTGATTACTCCCAGCTTTTGGTTGGGAAAGAAGAAGAATTGACTTGTATCATACGTTGTGTGTGGCATAGTTAGCTAGAGTGAAAATTCTTTTTGAATAATTAGCAGAGGGAGGGTTTTGATTATATGATTTTTTATGTACAAGGTAAATTGATAATGAGCTTTGATTAAAACCACTTAGTTTCTTATGCCCCTGATTGATCACTTCAACGCTTTAGCAGAAAATTTGTTCTTGATATATTGGAACATATTGTTCTAAGTTGCCATTTCCTTTATACGGTGGTAAGTATATTCATTATGTGATTGTTCTGCAATTTGTTCAATGAAATTATGTCAAAGTCTAATAAATGTATAATTTTGGTTTGATGAACTATTTTTTTCTTCATAGCCATGTGCAATGTTATATTCTGTAAGACGTTTGTATAAATATTTAATTTAATTTATACTCATTTTTTCCTCGAAGGGTGAACTATAAAGAAATCATATCTAAAAGACTAAAACAAACAAAAACACTGGTCAATTGTGTCATGGTTTAACACAATCATACTCGTAATCTTTTCAGATGTGTTGTGATAAACTGTTCCTCAAGTCTTTGACAGCTCTACTGTTTTTTCTTGATAAAGTCTTCGCTATATCATTGTTGTTATGCCCTTTTTTATCTTTTCAAAGTGAGACAGTGATGGCTTCCTCACCTATCATTGATTTGATATAAGATTAAGCTTATGAGACATCTTAATTTAAATTGAAGATGGATAAACATTTACTTTTTTTATTTCACGAGTTTTTTCAAGGAGAATATACGATATTAAAGTTTGTTATATCTACCTGATTACCACAGGTTGTGCACTTTATGTTTCATTGTGAAGATGTTAGATTTAACTAATTGATTATTTAATTTTTAACTATTAATACTTATTCATATTTTTTTGGTTAATGATAAATAAATTTAACTTCTAATCACTGAAAAATTATGTTAATTGTTTGTATAAAGTATTAGTAGCTCCTTCCACATAAAATTTATTAAAATCTTTTATTTTAATTTAGGCTACTTATTTTTCGTAGTTTTCAACTACTTTTCTCTTTCTATATTAGAGATAAAAACATGGAATGGTTACTATTTAAGCTCAAATACGTATGACTTTAAACGTTGTTTAACTATTATTTTGTAAGTTATCTCAAAACCATGTTAACAACTTATTCAGCTCGAAATTTTAAAGCTAGATAGTCATCACTTAGTTGGGTTACTGCTGTAAATAGCATTTTATTGCATAACAAAAACAACAATTATATTCTTAAATATATTTCACATCTATACAAAACTTATTTGATTTAATGTTTGTAAAAAATTTATTATTTTTAGATTTTTTATATTTTTTTATCACTAATTATAATTATTATAGTGCTAACACGGTGAACAAAATGAATATTACTAATTTAAGATAGGTAATATAGTAAAAAAATACTTTTAAATAGTCTTTTTGATACATATTTCGATTAAGTAATGTATTTATATTTTTAATATTTTTTTTATATAAGGTAATCATCTATTTATTTTTTTTACTTTTCAATTCATCGTTTTATTTTTAAAATATTGTACATTTTTTTAAAAATTATAATGTATACGCTTATAAGTTATTTCTAATACAGTACTTTTGTCTGGAAACAAAATCGCTGCTTGTAATGTATTAAAAGTAAATTATATCATAATTAAATAAAATTGATGAATTGAAATGTAAAAATAATACAAAGTATTCTCTTAAAAAACTATAAGTACCTAAGATATAATTTTTTTTAAAGGTGTAATGTTAGAAGTAAATTAAAATAATACACCAAAAGCAATAGAAACAATCTAAATAGTATACTAAAAACTAAAAAAAAAAAATATAAAAATAAGTGTATGTAATTAACCTCATACATGTACATGTGTACGTGTGTGTTATAATGTAAATATATTACTTAAGTACATTACTATATATAATTTAGTTATTTTAGTTATCTTGATTATATTATTTGTAAACACTAAAAAAGAATATTAAGAAAAATAAAAAAGGATAAAAACTAAAATTAGACAAAACCATATTTACATACATTGAAACATATTTATACCTTAATATTATCATATTAAAATATTAACTCAATTTCTTAAAAGTATACTTTACTAGTTCTTAAAGTCATTGGCCTTATGTAAAGGTTTATTACTATTAATGAAATTGCTGCCCCATGGAAAGGCATTACTATAAATTGAACTTTGAAGAACATTTTTATTCTATTAAGTTACAAATATATCAATGTTTTAAAAAAAATCATACACGACTAAAATATATATTAAAGAATATTTTTTATTATATTTAAACATTTAAAAAAAAAATATTTCACGTTAAAAGTTAGTAAAAACTTAAAAATATAAAGGTATTTAAGTAATTGGAATGAAATTAAGTTAGTATCGAGTTACACAAGTCTTCCAAAATCCATTTTTAAGACACTTAAACTTTGTTTTGAACTTTAACTTCAGCTTTGAAAAATAAGTTATATTTGTATAACCAGTTCCATATTGGATTTTGCAATTGTTTATATAGTTTGATGATTTGAGTTTATTGTAATTAAAGTAATTATTATTATGATGGTCATTTATCTTTAAACCACTTCAAACTATATTTGATTTGGTGTGATGGTCATTTATTTTCAAACCACTTAGAATGATGGTGATGATCGCTTATTTTCAAGCGACTATGATATGATGTGGCAATTGTTCAAACAATTTCAATTTATGATGATGAACTCTTATTTTCAAATGACTTTGTATTGATCTGATGTGATGATATTTTATTTTCAAGCAATCTCATGGTCGTTTTGTTTTCAAACGACTTTGTATAGTTTTGATCCAATGTAGTGACAATTTATTTTTAAACAATCTCGAACAAATTTGGATTTTTTTTCATCCGGTGATCGTTTATTTTCAAACAACTCCAGATAATGATTATTTATTTTCAAATGACTTTGTGTTATGATCTTATGTGATTGTTGTTTATTTTCAAACAATCTTAGATAATTAAATTTTTTATCCGATGTAGTGACCGTTTATTTTCAAACAATCTCACGGATTATCCGATGTGATGATTATATTTTCAAACTACCTCAAATAATTTTGAATGTAATTTTTTATATATGAAAAAAAAAATTATTTCAAGAATATGTCTCATTAAAACCTTACTCGAAAACATACTCCTTAGGGACAAAATTCGAGTTAAGAAGAAAAAGTACATAATTCCATTACAACAATTTGAATTTGAATAATTTATATTACATGTAGTATTATTCATGACCTTCGTTTCATCTTCTTCATCGGTTATTGCCATGTCCCGTTTGCAGATCTCTCCCATGGCTTTTGTCATCCTTCATTACTTTATAATGTCACTTTCGCTCAAGCTTGATGAAGACCTACAGTGGGTGTCAAATGTTCTTGATAGAGATTATCCAAATGTTCTCTACTTCTCTATTGATGGATTGTCGTGCTTTGTTCGATGAAGATCGGATCTATTATGAATTATTGTGTTTTGTTTGATGAGGACGAGTGAGTTATTCACTTATAAAAATATTCGATATTCCAAATTAATATGAACTTAAAAATGTAAGACTATCTCGATAATATGAAATATTCAATAAATTGATTACTAAATATTGAACAACAAACTAAATATATATTATATTTTCATTATTGATTTTAAAAAAGTAATCCTATTATGTTTTATATGTTATTTATATATAATAAATACAGCAAATTTGAAAAGACAATCCATTAATAATCTCTTTTTGTTGCATTGCACATCAACGTTTCATAATTAATAAATGGGATCCCACCCCTTATTATTTTCCTGTTTCTAGCTAAATAAAATAAATACAAAAGGAAATATATAAGTTTCAGTTTTTAAATATTGAAAATCTTGGCTAAATAATATTAAAATATTTTTGCTTAAAAAATATCCAAAATTGATTTAATTTAAAATAATGCATGAAAATAAAAATATAACAGTAACAAACCTTAAATATATTAAAATGAATGTTCCCAAAATAAGAAAAAAAAAACGGTAAATATAGTTAGTTTACTTGATCAATCAGTTTATTGAATTCAGATCAAAATGTGAACTATCAATAACAAACTAAATAAATATTATGGTTAGAATTTGTGAAATCAATATAAGAAATATTTATGCTTATATTGTATATTTTTTTTTCATAATTGAAAATGATTAAATTACAATTAAATAAAAAGTAAGAGCTATTAAAATTTATAATTTTCAACGAATGCATCAGAGATTATCGGTTTGAGTTGTTTAAAGTTTTTTCAGTTGAACTTTGTTGTATTTTTCTTGGTAGTGATTATTTGGAGGAAAACAAAAAAGATAATTGATACATCAAACCACAATATATTATAAAAAAACAAAAAAATTCAAGTTTTTTGTTATACACTAATATATAAAAATCCTAATAAACTATTTTTTGTTTTTCATAATTCAACTTATAATCTTATATAACAGCATTATTTTCTTTAATATAACTAAAGTCAACCGAAGTTAGAAATTAATAAAAGACATTAGGTCAAAGATATAGAAATTGAAAAGGCAGTTGCAGTTGTGCGAGATTTACGTTGTACCTACGCAAACATTTAGGTATTTATCTAATCTTAATTTATAATTCTCCCATGACAAATAGTTTAGTTATTTCAAATACAAATATTTTTTAATTGGAAAATAGTATAATTAATTATATTTTATAGAGTTCTTTTAAATATTTTTAAAAATATTTCCAGGTGTCAGAATATTTTAAAATATATTAGTTTTTTAAATAAATTTTGATATTAAAAAAACAGAAAAAATTAAAAAATTATATCACAATATTAATGATTTATCTTTTTAGATATATATATATATATATATATATATATATATATATATTGAGCTGGAGAGATAAAACAGAAATACAGTGTTCTTATGCAAACCCTTTGAAATCGATTTCAATTGTTGAACTCAACAACTACTTCCTTGGTATCCAAAACTGAGTTACTCATCATTCTGCAGGAGAAAACAACACGAACAATTCAGAGACACAAAATAATAGAAATAAAAAAAAATGTCTTGGCTCTTCAAGTCCAACGATCCTGACCCTGAATCTTCTCAGCTCAGGGACCGCACCGTTACCCAATCTTCTTCTCCGCCGCTTCCCGCTGCCGATCTCCACGGCGTCAAGGATGACATATCCCATATTTTCCGCGGCGTGGCCAACTTCCTCGCTCCGCCGCCGTCCTCTTCTTCTTCCTCCTCCGCTGATTCCTCATCCTCCTCTCAAGCTCTGAGTGGAATCCGGAACGATCTCGTGGAGATCGGTGGAAGTTTCAAGAACTCTCTCTCGCTAATTTCCACGAACAAAGCCGTCACTGGAATCTCCAAATTCGCTTCTCAGTTGTTGCAGTTGGAGTCTGATCAGCAACAAAGTAACGACGACGCGGTGCCTGGAACGACGGAAGATGTTGTGCGTTTCGTGAAGGAGATTTCTGCGCGGCCTCAGTACTGGACCGAATTCCCCTTGCCGCTCCATAACGGTACTTCGAGTTCGTTTCGATAATAATACATGTTATTTGTTAATTGTTTTGATCATGTTTATCTGTTTTCTTAATTGAATATTATCCGTATAATATGAGAGCGTTTGTAATTTAACCGTGTGGTCATGAAGTTTGTGTGGTCATGCAGTTTTTGCAGTGGAGCCTCTCTGGCTAATTGGCTAGATCTCATGAGTCCGGTGGTCATTTTATAAGCTTATAATTGCTGTGGTAACTAACGAGTTATTACATTCATGCATGCATCGTAGGCAAAAGAAAATTGAAATTGGTATAGCTTATGGTTTTGTGTGATTTCATAAATAAATATGAATCCTGAGTAGGTTAAATTGAGTGGAGATATAGAGATTGTAAGGGATGTGTGGTTATCATGCTCTTTTACTGAGCTGGTAGGTCAGGATATTAACAAAAAAAACTCTAGTCTCTCCTATGTATATGTGAAAACCCCTTAAACGATTTCATAAAAGAAAATTATTTTGTGGAGTAATTTTTGGGCATTTTCTTCATTTATACTTGACAATGGAGGATCTATTTGTTATTTACCTGATAAGCTCTTTCCCCGTTTCTGATTTTGCAGAACTTAATCTAGTTCACACTCCCAGTCATTACGAAATCCTAAAACTTGTCTGCTAACGATAATATCTCTTTTTTAACTCTTAAGCAAACTTTCTTTTAATGAAAGTGGTTTTTGAATTTTTTATTTTTGAGATAGCATGAGTCCAAGAAACCAAAACCACTCATTTTCTTTTATTTATTCTAACCGAATTTGTATTGAGATTGGTGGACCTTAATTCTGAAATTTGACTTGTTGCAGCAGATTTTAGCATGTCCAATTCTCAGAGAGAACATGCATTGGCTATAGAACGGCTGGTACCTGAATTCGTTGCACTAAGACTGAATCTTTGCAGTTACATGAACGTGGAGAAGTTTTGGATGATCTATTTTTTGTTAATACTTCCGAGACTAAATCAGCATGATCATGAGTGCCTATCAACCCCCAAGGCAAGTCTTTCTTTACCAATATTGCCTTATTGAAGTTCCCTTAGAACTTGAAGATGTGAATTATTCATGCATGCTAGTCAGATCAGTCAATATACTTTAGGAAACCTTGTTATTTCTAAATTACAAATGCAAAACTTCTATAGAACTACTAAAAATTGTTATAGCCAAGAGAATACAGAGCAGTGATACAAGCTATACTTTATTCTATTTCTATATGCTTAATTGAATTGATCCTCTAGTCTCTCCTCCCCCACCCCCTTTGATTATACAGCTTGTTTATGATACATGAGTGAATAGCAGACCAGTATTCATGGGTCTGGTAATCTTTTTGATAAATTATGTCTTCGGCCAGAAGTTTTAGCATTTGTCTTTGTTTATTCTATGACTTTCTCTCCAGATGTGTTGGTTCTATAAACAACTTTTCAGATTATCGTTTACTGCACCCAACAATTATGGGATTGAAGATAGAGTCATGGATAATTATCTCTTTTAGTCTGTTGTACAAGTTTGGGTAGAGACAATCTCTAAATGATCGCCATATCATTCATGTTCTCCCATTTTTTCCTTTTGTAGATTGTTGACGCAAGAGACGTGCTTGTCCAGAAACTTGGAGAGAGGAAAAATTTGCAAGCTGAAGAAAGTGGAAAACATGGGACTGTGGATTCAAATCAAGAGGTTAGGGAGAACCGTGAAAGAGAAAGTATCTCGTTTGAGCAAAACCAGGTTTTGACTGAGGTTACAAATGCAGTAGAAGGTTTAGAAGTTAATGACACAGTTAGTACTGAAAAATGGTTGGAAGATACGGATATTGATGCTAGTTCATTTGCTTCCTGTACAAAACTTCAACAGGAGGAAGAGGATGTGTCATTCAGTGACCTAGAGGATGACGGGAGTTATAGCTCCGATAAATTATCAAGCTACAGGGAGACGCAGGACATCAGGGGTTCATCCCCTGAAGGTGCTACTACTAGTGACTGGGTGCAGCTGCATGAAAGTTCTGTGAGAGATGGCAGGAAGAAGGCTATTCCTTTAAAAGGTAAGGATTCAGAAGATGAGTCAAATGATTGGCTCACTATTGATGATTTTTATTAGTTAGGCTTTCTTTGATTCACCAACTTGTAAAGGTTCAATATTTTTCAGTTATCAATGGCTCTGTATTTAGGGAGTACGATTATATAAATTAAAGTATTTTTGTTTTTTTATTCACACGTACATACTTTTTGTCAGTACAAGACGGTTGTGCATTTGGTAAGACATCATTCATTTGTTGAAAGTGTACCATGCAAACAAATTAAAGATTTCAACAATAATTTTAATTTGGAAGTTTCTGTTAGTTGATCAGTAACACAAAACGTTGACGTCAAACTGTGTGTCGTAAAAAATTGGATTTGATTGCAATGAGTGTTACTTTTGAAAATAATTTATCCTTATAAAAATTTAGATGTCACAGAGAATGAATTCTTTAACGTACGATTGAATAATACAGTAAAAATGTGTGGTGAAAGTACACTAACATGAATTTTACCACGAAAACGATGATTTGAGTTTAGTGATTAGGGAGTTATTGCAATAAAGAAATTTTAGGAAAAGTAGAGTTTAAGTCATGTTATCTGTACTTTTAAGTGTTTTATTTTCTACTTAAGAGTCCCTGACCATACTAAGATTGAGATAGAGAGAAAAGTAGAGACGAAGCAATAATAGCATAGTGGAAGTTGTAAAATACACATCCACTAATCGGAAGCACAAAGAATGGGGTTTGGTTTGAGTGTGGTACATTGCTTATATAGAAAGGCCTCCACAGAGAAACATTATGGGGAATCTGGCCCCAACAAAATCCTGCCAGAAAACATGCAAACCCCTTACCCCTTACGAAGGTCGTGCGTAACCTCCAATTCCCATGGATTTCTCCGAAGAAGGATGCTCCCTACAGATGAGACAGACATGTCTGGTCTCTCATGAGAGTTACTGCAGTTCTTAACTGATTACCATTTAACTCTGTAATTCTAGTTTATTTATAAACTTGGTATCTAATACTCTACTCAGTCATAATAATGTAGGATCCAATTTATAATAAAATGGGAGACCAAATTCAAATTTTGGTGATATTACAGTAACGTGAAAGATGCAACTAAGCTTTAATTTCATTTCGCATTATCTTGTGGGCATCTGCTGAGTTGCTAAAACGACTTCGATTATATAGTAATAATAGATGACGTAATAATAGAAACGATGTAATTTTCTTATGGAGTTATTATTTTTCAAATGAGAGAACAAGGTAATATATATGAAGATACTAAACTGACTCTATCAGTTTAATATGCTAGGATCAAGATAGTGGTGGAGAGTTTGAAAATTTGTATGAGTTTTTAAATTTAAATATAGTTGTCACTATTCTACACACAAAACAATTTGACTGATAAAAACAATCATGAATAGTAAATACAGATAAAGAAATAACTGAAATAAAGGTCAATTGGATGGAAAGGAATTGAGTAGGTTAGAATAGAACAAAAAGAAAGTTACTATTTCATTATGTTTTAGAATGGAGAAAAACAAAATAAGTGCACCACCCAATATAAAACTCTTATGAAACCTATTACAAACCTATTTGTTTCTTTCAACTCTTACATCAGCTGAGTAATTTATGGCCATAATTTATAGCTATGTCAAATACGATCGTAGCAAAGATACAGTCATAAAATAAAAATAAAATATAAATGTGAGTTAATATTTTGATTAAATATCTAATAATAATAATGATATATCAATAGTTCAATATTATGTCTATTAAACCCATGTAATACAACCATATCATATTAATTAAAATTGAATTTGTTTAAAAAACTAGTAGTATTAAATTCAGGTTCAAATACTAATCCATATACCTCACCATTTAAACATCCTAATACATATTTTATGGAACAATCTCTCATACCTAATGATTTTATATTTATAATCGAGCATCACTTACTCTCACCCTCAATTTATTTACTATTTAATATATAAAACATCTATCGACTTTTCAGCATATGGCACATTTGTCAATTTGACTTAAAAAGTATAATTAAAATCTCAATATCTCTTTAATAACTTTTAATTTAATGCTGAGAAAAAAAACTTTTAATTTAATAGTTATATCACATCTCAACGTGTTAATTGTACTTCCATGATAACTACTAATTTATACATAATTTATTAATTATACAATATTAATTTTCATAAATATACATATTATATATATATATATATAAACTTTAAATCTCAATATAAAATCAAAGATATGTCACCAGAGTGATACATTCTTAACGAAATTATAGGACATTGTTTAACATGATTTTTGTTTATTATCGCTTGAGCGATACTATTATCACTTGAGCTAAATTCTCCCAGAGGAAAACAAATTATCTCAACCATTTTTCAATGAATAAATATGCAGAAAATAAATATCTCTTTAAAGTTCTAACCGTTCCAAAATCAATCAAACCATTCTAAAAAATCTCTAATCTTTTTTAACATGTTTTAAGAACAAAATTCAATACATTAATTTTCCACTCTAACAAGTGTAAAAGTCCATTCTTACTCAAAATGACTATTTGAAACCCAAATGCAACTTAACATATAGGAATATTTTTGTAACAGCATTTTTTTTAAAAATACAAGACCCCCACGGAAGGTTTCTTTCTTTTTCTTTCTTCCTTATCTCCCTTTCTCTCTCTAACTCTCTTTTTTCTATTAATTTCCTTTCTTAATCTTCATCTATTTTAGAATTTGATGTGACCACTTTTTAGCTGACAAGTTAAGAAACATTTCTATCCAATCAAATTTTTAAACAAAGTAAGTTCATTTTTGTTCTAAAAATCTTTTGTTCTGTGTTTTTTCTTAGGATTTACTTATCAATCTTGGTGGGATCAGTTGAGAACATTAATCTTCTCAACTTATTCTACTACATACTGAATTTTTGTTTTGTTTGGATAACTTGCATTAGACCCGTAAATCTTGAAGCTTATCCAGATTGTGGGGAATAAAATTCTAGAAGTTGCTTGGAAAGCAAACAATTAAGGTAAGAGAAACTAAATTTAGTTTTTAATAGCACCATAGGATAGAAGATCTAAATTTAATTGATGGTTTAGTATTTAAGTGTTTTTTTTATGTTAAACAAATTTTTGAATGTTGTGGATCACGTTTTGAATGATATTGTATGATGAAATATGTGGAATTGAATTCATACATTTGGGATAATGTATGAACTTATGTTTGTATGTGTATTAAGTATTGATGCCTATCTGATAACAGAGATCTCCGAGCTTCACTCATGATCTAAGTCACATAGACTAAGATATCAGGTAGTGAGAAGCGGATAGGGGAGTTCATGCACACCGTGACATATGAGATGCACGGCTTGGGTTGTATTGAACTTACCCTGATCTTTTCTGTTGGATTCGCTGGTAATCTTTGGATCAAGGGTTTGTCTCTAGTAGGACTTACTTAATAAGATCTTCTGGAAGACGTTGTTTGTTGAATATTCTGAATGTGTAAATTCATGTGAGATCTATGTGATTATTTTATTGTTGAGATTTGAAGAAGATTGAATAATTTGATAAAATTGATCATGTAATTTGGTTTTCTCTTTTGATTTAACTGTGTATATTATAAAATAAAATTCTATTTTCAATAGTTTACCCTTGTTTTTCTTGTTGTGTTTGAACTGCGATGACTGATGTACTACATACACGAGCAGATGATCTTACAGGTATCGGAGGGTCTGAAGAGCTTTAGGGTACTGATTTTGAAACTTATATTGTAAATATTTGTATTTCTATATGTCCTAATCATGTATTAGGAATGTTTTGAAAAACTCTAAGCTTGTATAGAAATATATAGAACTTGTATTATAATAATTAGATATTATTTTTCAGGGTGTTACAATTTCAATACTACCTCAGTCAATCTTTATGTATCAAACCAACAATTAAATTCCACTTTAATTCATAACAATAATGCATTATAATACATTTATGACAAATAGAATTCAATTCTAATGCTACCCTCATTCAACATGTAAGATTATTTTACTTCAGCTAACACCAACATTAGATAGATAGAGTAACTCTCCATCTTTCACTAAACTTATGATCCAATGAATCTAAACTCAATTCAACACAATATCTATTCAGAATCAATCTAAAAACATCCAAATATCAAAAATCAAAAGTTGATATTAATAAAGCATTACCTTCTCAACTTATAAACTTGTGAGAATTCAAAAATTCATATGAACCTATAAAAAATTAAATAGAGTTTATAAAATAGAAAAGAACTTATAAAAGAAATTTGATGAGTCATAATTAATCATTAATCATCATCTTGCTATTGTCTCACTCATTGATTTTGAAATGATCTCTACTAAACACAAAACCAGATTGTTTTAATCATGTCTTAAATTAAAAGCTTTGAACAACTTTGTTATTGGGATTTAGGTTCCAAAAGGTTCACTCAAGATGATATATTTCCTTGGTAAAGAGGTTACCTATATGCCTGATTTGATAGAATGTGGTATATAAGAAAGGAAATTGAAAAAGGCAATTACACGAGCAATCGTCAAGAGGGTAATTTGCAGAGTCATCCACAACAAAAGGCTTCATTACTTTCTAAAACATGCACAAGCCATTGACAATATCTGATGAATGATTGCATAGCAAACAAATTATATTCCCTTTTTGATTGACCCAATATTATTATTCTCAAGAACTTTATAAGCATTACAATGACTGAAAAAATAATAATATTCCCTTTTTTGTTGCCTTCACAGCTTATCTCAAGCAATTAGTCAACAAGAGACCACGGCAGAGGAAGGCGAGTATAATGTAAGATACAATGACGAACACTATAATAAGTGCAACCCTGCATCAGGAAGAGACTCATCATAAGACATTCATGTCATTTTAAATCCCTTTTTAAATTATTTATGCTCAAATTTGTTCTTAAGTTCAACATTAGCATGAAATCAATTATATATGCAAATTAAGATATGAATTTATTGTACTTACGTTAACCTAATGTTACTCCACCACAAGTTATTTTTATAACGACGGGACTGCCTTTTGAAACGAAGCGTATTGTTATTCATTGCTGAAGTTTTCTCTACCAACAGTTCCAACCTCCCACCTCTCTCCAATACTTTTTCAATGTTGTCCACCATCACAGTTCTCACCTATTATCATCACATCATAAATATTCAAAAACTACTTTACAATTTCAATATCAAATCAATAATTCTAAATCATGTTAAAATGGAACACAGTATCCGTTATATATTACATTTAGAATTCCCTAATTGGTGCCATAAACTATTTATTCAAGCATCTTATCACATATTAGTTTGAAATTTACATTACCACATCAAATACAACACTGGAATTCAAGTTTGAGTTTGTCATATCAAAATCAAAAGAATCATAAGGTAAATTAAAGTCATTCACCCAAAAGGTTTCTGCTACAGGATCAACCTAAAGAGGTGAACTGGAGCATTTGGAATTGAAAAAGTTAGACAAGAACTCCTGAAGAGAAGCAATTATAGACAAGGATCGAAGTGTATAAAAATAAAAATGTGTATATTTAAACTTGCCTGAGTCATTTCACCTTTGAGACGGTTCAATCTATCAGCATTTGGGTCATTGGAGTAATAGTCCATCTGCTGGCTCAAGATCCTTGAGAACTCATCATTCATGGCGTAGGCAGGAGATGAAAGAATCGCACGCCCATATGTCTTCACAAATTTTTTATGAATATCTTCAAGAAATGCAAAAGGGACCATTCCTGCAGTGAGTCAAAGAGAAGATTCATTACAGCTCAATGAGGAATTGCAAACTTTAGTGTACAACAAATTAAACAGGAATGTTTTTCTTGTCAACAGTCATTATCTCATATTGCATTCTGTTTCAAGTTCACCGGATTTCAGTGAGTTCAAATGTGATCTAGTTGTCATTGAAAATCATTTCACACTATTAGTATGCAAAGAAGTGTCATGTCACTGTAGCGACTAAGGACTTTCAGTCGCAATAAAAGCTTTCAATAGTTTTAAAATAAGCATGCATCATACTGTGTATTGAAAGTCTAAACTCTAAAATGATATTCTCTTACAACTCACTCCAAATAATTAGTCACATATTTTATAGTGTAGGGAGTGAATCCTCCCAAGAAGAAGGCGTGGAGGCTCTCCAGCATCACAAGTTACAAGAAACCAGCAAGTCCAAGGTGAGAATAAATGTAATGAATGTCATTTAACTGGTCAAACAGAGGTGTGACATGCATGTGTCCTTAACGTAAACCTTGGATTATCATAGTTAAGCTATTAGTATCCACCCTTCTATAAAAAAAAGTAGGGTAAGGGAAGGGACCATGAGCAAAATTGGCCCCATATGAGTGTGTGTGTCTTGGCGCCAGCAGTTTTCCACGTTCGCTTTTGCATATGGCATTCTTGATTATTATCACATCACATATAGCCTCAACAAAAGAACTGTAATTTTGGGATAATATCCAGAGTTTTAAGATCAGAGCAAAGTTCACTCTAAAAAACAAAATGGTTACCTTAGATTGTCTAACAGTTTACTCATGATTTCATTGCCTTTCTTTACCACTAATCAAATTATGAATACCATGATTGGTTCAAGTGAAATTCCTCTTAAGCAGGTCTCAAGTTTCAACCTAGAGCCAGCCCCGCCATGGTATAGATGTTTTCCTAGCCATGTGATCTATGTCAAACAACTGACAACCTATGACCTATGTCAAACAAATCACGCGATTGCAGTATGTGCCGAGACATTCCAGACACTTTGACATCATCTACAGTTAAAGATAAATGAAAGAATCTGAATGGTGTTAAAAATAGCACCAATTCACACACGCATCGATAGATAGATAGATAGAAAAGAGCAACGAGTGAATTGATCCATTATCACCATCCCCAAAAGGCCAAAACAAAAAAGTAAAACAGTTGATCAACATTGTTTCATCATTGAATAATTAGATTCAACAAGCCAAACACAAGTAACCTAGAAAACATTATTTTAAAGAAATAACAAAAAATATGAAGAGATAGATGGATGGATGGATGAATGAGAGGAAGCTTACTTCCAAATGCATCATCAGCCATGCAAAGAACCGTGAGGCCATCTGTCCTCTTGACATGAAAAACATAGCGATCATGGGAAAAAGAAACATTGCTGTCGTTGTTGTTATTATCCCCTAGGTTCATCTTGTTGAGTATCTGTTTGGCTACGACACTAGCATTACTCTGGGTGGCGCTGAACTCAGCCAGAACAATCTGTCCCCTTGCCACCATTCCATACAAAATCCCCATTGATCCTCAAAGGGCTCCTTAATTTTTGAGTGAAAGGTGAAAGGGCTTTGTCAAGATCAAGAAGGGTAATCTCCCAAAGGCCGTTCCTTGTTTTTGTGTGGCTAAAAAAGTGTAAAGAAATTGGTTTTGGTTTTGGATTTGGAGGTGCAATTACACCAACACCAAGACAAGAATGAAGAGAAATCAAAGTGTCCATTTGATTTGATTTGGTGTCCAAAAATGGGGTAAACGACATCTGGAAATTTAAAAGGGAACTCTACCTTATCCCTTTTCATGCCTACCATGGCATTTTCGGTGCCACCAAATTTGCCGGAAAACATGGACACACATCCTACGTTAAACAAAATCGTAGTTGTAATTTCTAACAACAATTATAATCATTTTAAAGAAAAACAAATACTATTGCATGATTACTTAGATTCTTATATTATATAATAATCATAATTTATTCTCTTGACTTGTAAATTAAAGAAAATGTTAATTTCTCTCATTCATTAAATTAATACTACTTTCCTTGCAAGTGAAGAAGCATGTGTGTGAGTGAACGTTGAATCCAATACCTGGAGCTATATAATAAAAAGGGAAGATTTTTTTTTTATCAGCAAAAAGAAATTAAGTTTGTTTATGAACTAAGGAACAGAAACACATCATGATGCATTGGAAGGGCTAAGGCAAGAGGGGACACGTACACGTTGGTCTCAAGGGTAAACAACGAGTGAGTGTATGATTAGCAGTTATGGGCAATAGGGTAGGGTGCCCTTTTTATTTAAGTACATCACATCACCTGGCTCCAGAAAGGCACCTAAATGCCCCACACAAAAGATTATAACCTAATATTCATTGAATGAGTGAGTGATACTAAGATAATATAGTTTTGTGGTCGTCGTACACTTTTATTTCAAAAATCACTTTTCAGCAAGATCACGTCAGTCCACACCCGTGAACGTGACCAAAACGCGTTTAAATTTGTGTTCTAATAATTTTACATAAAAACAAATTCAAGATAGTGTGAAAATAAGTTGGACGTCTTACTTTTATTTTTTAACTATACAAGGTAGTAAATTAGGCTTTAAATACGAATAAAATTGATTTTTCAATACATAAGTGATCACTCTCAATAAGTAATTATTTGTGGTGTATTGTTTAAGTCCTCCGGATACAACAGGAATTTTTTGGAAATTTTCGAGAATCAGAACTAGCAAATTACTCTTAAAAGAGTAAGAACCCAATAAAATCCAAAAAAAATATTTATAATAAAAGAAATTAATAAAGAGGGAAGGGGAAGAGAGAAAGTGAGGAAGACAGGAAGCGTAAAGTTGTGTGTGAAAGTGAGAATGAAACCCCTCCATATATAAAACCGAATTTGATATTTCTTTGGCACGTTCTCCATATATTTTTGTAAGACCATAACCAAGCAACGTGAGTTTACAATCCCCCACATATTGCAAAAGATAAAGAAAGAAAAAATAATTCAGGGTTCATTTAAGATGTAATGCACAAAGTTGATATAGCAAGCTATATGAACCAATCTTAGATTGATGAACTTAACACATAATGTAGTTGGTGTATCAAGCTATATGAACCAAGACACTTAGTATGTGTTAGAGGTTTATCAATCACAATACACCCCACATTACTTGTTATTATCGTTGTGTTGCGCTACTAGGTCATGCGCGTGCCCGGTATTCATCATGAGTGCTATAGAGATCTTGCCAAGGTCTCATGCAAGCGGCCCCACTTGACACTCATATAGGTGATTTCATCAAGTGTATGCTGCAAATCATACACCACCCATAAGGGATATGAAAATCATTAAAACTTTGTAAATCGTTAAAACTCTTTTACCTTAGAATTTTAATCATAAAGTTTATCCTCTCGATAATGCAATATCTACCACTTTCACACACACCATAGGAATGGACAAAATTGATCTTAAATCAATATTAGTGTTAGCATAACTAATAAGTGACTTGTTTTTACCCATATGAACCTTATTCATGGGATCTCCAATCACAAATGTTAGGTTTCCATCACTTGTTTGTTTGCAAGTGGCTTAAGTCTCATTCCCCTCGATGTTTTTAAAATCAGTTTTCTTCCTATGGGTTTTGTTTGCAAGTGGCTTCGGAGGAATTTTGTTGAAGGCGAGTTGTGGAAACAATTGGTGTAGGTAGAGGGTTGGAAGAGGTCATGGTTGTTTTATGAAGAAGCTCTCGAATGTATTGAGTCTAAGACAAATGCATGTCCCCTATAGAGGTATGGGTCACTTGAATTCCCAGAAAGTGGTGGATATCACCTAGATCCTTAAAGGCAAAACATGTGTTAAGACTTGAAATGAGATTATTGATTTCAGAGATAGAGGATCCAGTAATAAGAATATCATCAACATAAACCAAGATAAAAAATGATGTGGGAAGAAGTAAAACGAACAAAAAAAGAAGTGTCGCTTTTAGTAGGAGTGAAACCAAAAGCATGTAAGGTGTGACTTAGCTTAAGAAACCAAGAACGTGGTGCTTTTTACAAGCCATAGATGGCGTTGTGAAGCTGACAAACAAGTTGTGGATGGACAGAGTTGAAGTCAAGTGGTTGTTGCATGAAAACACATTCACTTAGATCACCATTTAGGAACGCGTTGTTGACGTCAATTTGCATGCGCAAAAACAAGACAAATGGTAGCAAAAATCTTGGAAGTTAATTAGATATTATTAATTTTATTTTATTATATTTATTTAATATTTACATAATATTACATTTTTTTTACATATTATTATATTAATTTTAAAAAAAATATAGATTTAAATTTAAAATATAATTCAAATTTTTTTATAAAAAATATGAATTTGATTTAGATTTAAATTTAAAATCCAATCCAAATATTTTGATATAAATTTCTAAAAATCTAAATATTTAGATCTGAATTTATAAAAATATAAATTATTTTTATAAAAAATATAAATCTTAATTTAAAATCTGATCTAAATATTAAAATTTTGATTGAATTTTTAAAAATCTAATTCATCACCACAATGTTCTAACATTTTTTTCCCAACGGGAAACAAAACCTATAATATAAAACCAAAAAAACATCTAAAATATTAAACACGACATTCATCTCATTATTGATTGATAACATAATTATACTTGAATAATAAAATTTTAAGTTTTAAACTAAATTATAGTATATCAAATAATATACAATTTCAATATTAATATTTTTTTTTATCAATAAATAAATGTAAAAAATGAAGCAGTTAATGTCTCTCCATAATTCCAAAAATCTTACGAGCATCCTTTTCTCACCAATCCCCTGCTCAACAAAAATTACAGCAGTAACATCAGACACAAAAATGGTTGACCTTAAATTCTTAATTATACAATTACATACCAAAAAACACAAGTGCAAAAGAAGCCATAACCAATACAATCATAATAAGCAGTCCCAGAATTAAAAACATAACCACAGACCAACCATGATCTGGATTCTGATTGATTAGCCCCCAAGCTGTTAGTGGGTTGCCCTGCAAGATTCGATGTTAATATCTTATTTACAAGGAATTTTCCTAGAGATATTACAATGTTTGATTGAAATTATTTGAAGTTAGGTGTTCATATGATTCAAATGAATTTATCCTAATTCAAGGATTAAAACACATCTAAAACTAAAACTTCACGTTTGATCTCACTAAAAAATACTTCACTCGTCTTTTGAAATTATATCCTCTTATCTCAAACCAAAGTGTTCCGTAAAGTAACCAGAAACTGAAAAAAAAGTTTTCATCTATTAAAAAAAACAGTTCTTTTGATCCCTCGCTAATCACTTGAATACAAACTTCAACAACACATTTTAAGGGTAATATGTCATTAGAAAATGAATTTTAGTATTTGTAAAAAAACATGAAAAATAAAATAATAGATATAAAATGGGTGTAAAACTTATTAAGTGTATAAGGTTGTATCACTTTAAGGGAATGTGATAAAACTCCAAGAGTCATATATGCTATATAACTAAAGAAAAATTATACTATGATAATTAAGGTATGAAGTTGTATATAGTTTTGATATGACAATTTTAAGAAAAAATGATAAAAAATAAATTTGTAATTAAATTATGTAAAAAATAATTAAAATAATAATATTGAGGATTATTAAAAGAATGTTGAAAAAAAAGTGTGTTATTAATATATCATACTCATAACTAAAAGTAAATATCATGGTTCATAACTAAAAGTAAATGACCTTAGAAACTTCTCAGCCACCACCAATCATACTTAGGATGCCACAATCTCCAAGAACACATTGCCTCAAAATCAGGCTACGTATATTTGTATTTGAGGTTTTGTTCATCGAATAAAAATCCACTTCTGGATTGCACACCTACATGATGTTAGTCTCATTCTCCCTGCATTCGATGATTTTGAATGGACAACAATAGCATATTTTAATGAATTTGAAAATATCTTAAGTGTATGATATGTAAACAATGTCATGCACCTAACCCTATTCTTCTTCTTCGTTTGTGCGTGAACCAGCAGCCGCAAGCGCAACCATCACCGTCAGTCACCTTCGTCTCCATTTGTTTGCTTCACAGTCAGTGACCTTCATCATTGCAGGCAAAGCAACAATCGCCACGGTCAACTTCGGAAGTCGGAGAAGGAACCATTGTCGAAGAAGTCAAGGTGTTTTTATACTTGTGGATAAAAACTTGTCGAAATTTTATCCGTAATGGAATTTTTACTTGTGGATATTTTTATCTTAAATTTGTTGTTGTTCTGCGAATATTAATATCCTGGATATGTACATCCGTAAGCCAATTTTCAGTTATGGACATGGGCATCCTGAAACAACAAACCAACCTTCCGGATTTTGACATCCATAATGCAAAAATTAGACTTTCGGATTTTGGCATCCGTAATGCAAAAATCAGACTTTCGAATGCCGATATCCGGGACCAGCTTAGTTCGTACGAAACACCAGAAACGAGTTCAAATGACTACTTACCTCATTAACTTGGCAACCACACCTTACATTGAACGTCCGTGCACAACAATGAATGTAAACCTTCTCTGCTGCAGCTCAAAGCAAAACTTCACTACAACAATGAACTTTCTCTACTTCACCATACACTATTTTTCAAAGTGAAAAAGAGAAGGACACAATGGGAATTTTAAAAATTCATCAGATGCCAGTCATAATTGATTGGGTGCAGGAAGTTGAACAATCTCTAAAATGAGTTTTCTTAAATATTATAAATATGTTTTTAGTGCCTCTATCTCTTACTAGCTTAAAATTTATAGTATCACATGTATAAATTCCTCCAACAAATTTATAGTATCACATTTATACTACTATCCACCCTCCAACAAATTCCTCCTATCTTCTAATCAATCTTTTTAAAAAAATTGAATTGATTATTGACTCAGTTAAATATAAGATATTGTGTTAACAAATTATTCATCCAATAATTCTAGTGATTACAAATTCTCTCATGTACTAAGTGGAGTTGAGTTTGATTCCACTCAAAAAATTGTTAATATTAACTTTAATAACTTATATAATAATAAATCATTCATCCAATAAATTAATTGAAGTTTCGTCTCCTAATTTTAAGAACATAATGATTAAGTCGCATCAATTTATACATGATTAAAGACAGAAGGGATTGAACCCATGACTAAGAAGAAAATGTGTTCTAATAGATACATTTATTAGTCATTTGTTACCTTTCTTGTTTAAAAAATCTATTGTTCATTCTATTCTTTTTTATTTAAAGTATAATCAAAGTAAAATTATATAATAAAATATTAATACAGATAAAATAATCTTTTTAAAGAAACAAATTTAAATAAGTTACACAAGAAGGTATAATTTTAAATAAAATTTATTTTTTAAAACACTTTTAATTTCATAAGTTTAACGTAATTTTCTAAAATCATACTCTAAACACTACTTTAAGTATTAATACTTTTTCATTAATAATTTTAATTTGATCACTTAATTTTAATAGAATCCAAATAAAAATTATTAATGATAAATAATGGGTATCACTAAGCATATATATCATTATATTTCACTTATTAGTAAGTAAATAATTAAAATACTTATATACTTGTGAATTTATTCAATGGGTTCACTTTTTTTATCATCCCTTGCAAGTTGCTTCTGTTAGGCTAGTTGTACCATCTATTTATGAACAAGAGATGAAATATATATATATATATATATATATATATATATATATATATATATTACAAGAAAATCATGAAATAAAAATCATTTTTTAGAGACCAAAATAATTAGTTACAATAATAACTAAATTAAAGATCATATTAGAAACTAAAAAAAAATTCTAAATTAGTTTTTATTATTGTTAAATAGTTTTTAAATTGTTATCTAATTAGCAACTAATGTTTTTTTACCAAATTTATAAATTAAATAATTGTTAATTAAAATATTAATTGCTAATTAGATACTAATTTAGAAACTATTTAACAATAATAGAAACTAATTTAAAAATCAAAATTTGTTTTAATTTATAAAATGGTCTCTAGTTTAGTTATTATTATAACTAATTATTTTGGTGTTTATAAATTAGGTTCTATTTTGCTACAGTGACAAATTCATATACAACATTCAAAGGAGAAAAACAATAAAAAATAGAAGATAATTACTGAGAGTAAAATATTGGAGATCATAAAAACCAGAAGAAGAAAAAAAACTTATGCACACAAGTCCACTTCATCCTTCCCCAACAATTTTAAAGAGGAATTGCTTCAACCCACATTCATATGAAATTCTATTGTAAAGCATCCATTGAGCATTACAAAACTGAATTTGATTTTAAACTTCCTTCAATCCATATTGCCATTGTGATGGGTTCAACTCTCCAATCCAGGTCAAATTTTAAAACACTTATTGAAACCATTCAATGACTAATAATTGAAAACTCTACAACCCCTACACTTCTAATCCTTTATAAAAAAATCGTATTTATTATTTATATTTATGAATATTAATTGAAGCTAAAACCACTTAATTATTTACTACATGTTAAAAGTTTAATCAAGTTATTTGTAAACACTAAAATTTCAATATAATATTTTATCAAAACATAAAGGTTATGTTTTATCTTTATTTTTTAGAGAAACATGTGGATTTTTGGCAATGAGAGTTGGGAACATGGAAGACTTTTACCTTTATTACTTGGAGAAACATGTAGATTTTTGACAACTGTAAGAGTTAAGAAATATGGAAAGATTTTTAAAAACGACGAGACATGAGAAGCATGGAAGATTTTTTAACGCCATGAATCAATCATATAAAAAATTATGACACCACAATCAATACAAATATTAAGATAATAAATATGTGGATGTAATTTTATTTATATATGTTTACTCAACTTTATCATTTTTATTTAATATTAAACTCAAACCGATATTTCAATTCTTAAATATATCTAAATGTAAAAAATATTTATATTTACATTTATATTTTAATAATTATTATCAATTAATAAATAATATTTTTAAAGAAACAATACTTTATAATAAATAATTTTTTTTACTAATATTTTTTCTTTTTTAACCTAAAACATATATATTTTAAAAAATACAAATAAAAGTAATTTTAATATTATTTTTTTTATCAGTAAGAAAGAATAAATAATTTTCAAAATTTAAATTTTTTTCTATTTCAATTTTATAAATATATAAGTTCATTACAATTTTTATAAATATTTAAAAGTTAAAATAGTATTATCTGAGAGAATAAAAACAAAAATATATTAGATAAAGAAATAAAAACAAAAAGATACTTAATAAAGAAATAAAAGTGAAAATACTAATATTTGAGAAAAAAAAAAGTCTTAAACCTTTATATAAATCGAAAATAAAATTCTTAACTCTCCCCTGACAAAAATCAAAAGGAACAAACCAATAACGTAAAAACAACATTTAATTAATCTCATACAACATGAGGATGTATGTTATACTAAAATATATCAATATCCATTTAATCAATCAAATAATCTTTACTTTTTCTTTATAGTCCCTTTTGTTTCCAAATCAATTAAATGAATGACCCAGTTTCTCCTCTTTCCATCCAAGGGAAAAGAAAATCATAAATTAACGTTTGCAAATACAATCTCCCAAGCAAATACGAAAGAAGTGTATTGAGAGTTAGAAGCTATGTATTAATTCAGATGACAAGATCATATCATATATTATGGTTATCTCAAAGAAGATGAGATACATTTGCTTACTGGGGCCATATAATTCAGATATATATATATGCCAAATATATACACCCATTCCATTTATAAACTTTTGTAGGTCATCATCTCACTCTAACATTTTGCCTCATGACACTTGCAGAGACAAATAATTTCCATCGCAAAAATATAATATTATATGAATCATCTCTTAGCCACTTGCACCCCATCCCCATGTGTCTATTTTACAAAGGAAAAATTTCACCAAAAATCAAAAACAAAATAAATTTTGGCTGCACTTAACCCAATTGCATGCACGGTCACTGGTAAACCACTAAATCAAGATTGAATCAATTTGAGTCTCTGTACATGGCAGTACGTACGTTGAGTCGCAAACCATTAGCTTCAGGGAAAACACCACAGCCACTAGTTTTTGCTGCAAATTTAGCATCTATATATTTCGATGCTATTTCTCTGACTTCGGAGGAGGCTCTTTGACATCACAGACGACAAATGCCAATTAATAGCTAATAAATTCAATGTCTTTCTTGTAAGAAAACAAATTTAGATTTTGTAAACGCTCAGACAACTTTCAACATCTTACTTCATTTTCAGATATAATATTAATTCACCACCCTCCATTTGCGTAACTGTTTCAGACAATAACGTATTGGTTTGCTTAGTTACCTTCCAAATTACTTAACACACTTTGCATTAGTTGGTTCTTGTAAGATAGGCTGTATAACAGAGAGAAAAATAGGGTGAGATGAGAGAAAGAAAGGTGGTTCACGGATGCAGAAAGATACAAAAAAGTAAAAGGTCTTAGAAGGAGCGAATCCCATCACGGACAGGCAAAGAGCAGCATTACACATCCCCATCATGGACATGCTGCTATCTCTCTCTCAATAATCATTTTTCTTTCTCATCCATCCCACACTCTTTTAACCACTCTTCTCACATGCCTGCCAAGCTGTTCTGTTTCCCATTCCCACTTTCCCCACACTACATCCATCTCACACCACTCTGTAACCTACTTCTCATCACATCATTGCCCTTCTCTTACTCTACCACAAAAAAATTACCACTCCATTGCCATTCATCACTAACTGTTTTTTTTTATCGACAAAAAGAATATATATAAACCTAAGAACATTAAAGTTACTATGTACACTCACATTCTATAAACTAAGCCAAGTTTCTCACATCACTCTTTCTGGAATCAACAAAATATATCCTATACAAATGGAAGATTGGTTGTGATTACCCTGCTTGTACTGTTTTTCTCACTATTTTGGTCCTTTGCTCCTATATGACAGTTACCATCTTGCATACTTGATTGTTGTTATCTCCAAATCCTCCAATTGAAGTGTCAAGTACATCAAAATGGTCCTGGGAGGGGATATACAAATAAAAACTTAAAGCAACAAGTGTTGGAGAAAAGTTTTATGTACAAATTAAGTTTAATATACAGCAATGTTTTAACTTTATATAAAAAAAATAACATATTATGAAAGAAAATAAATCTGGTAACTATAAAAAAAAATACAATTATTATGTTTGTTTTGGTGGTATTTTTGGTCGCATTACCTATACAACTTTTTTTTATAAGTGTTGAACATATCTGAAATAGTTCATTTAATTTTACTTATTCTTTTCTGAAAAAATGATAAAAAAAATACAAAAAAAATTAAAATTGTTGTATATATATATATATTTTTTAAATATCATTACTATAGCATGTTTACTTTTCTAGTTTTCTCCTTTTCAAATATCCTCTCTTTAATTGTATTTATTTTCCTGTATTTTAAATAAAATGTTTTATAATTACTTCTGTTAAATGGTAACTAATTTTTAAATGTTTTTAATTTAGGTTTTCACGTGCCATTCATTAACCTATATAATGTTTTAGTATTTATGAAATTGTAAATTTCTATTTACTTTCTTATTATATTGATCAAGGATGTTTATATCATGTTTTTGGGAAAAATGAATAAAAAAAATAGTGATTCAATCGGATATTTTTTTCAAGAAACAAAACTAAAAGAAAATTAGATATATAGATTAATGTTTTTTAGTTATTAACGAGTTCTGTTATTATGTTATTAAGTGGTGGTTGTTTAGGCAATTCATTTTTTCTCGGGTAAAATTTTAAGTTTTAGTTTTATATATTTGTAATTGACTATCTTGAATTGAATGAAGAATAAACTATTTGAGTTCTATAAAATAAAAGAAAGATTATTAATTTCAATCATTGATAAATAAATAAAAGTTATTGTTGGTACACTACAAGAAAATCACGAAATATAAACTAATTTTTAGAAATCAAAATAATTAGTCGTAATATTAACTAAATTAGAAACCATTTTAGAAATTAAATAAAAAATTAGTTTCTAAATTAGTTTATATTATTGTTAAATAGTTTCTAAATTGGTATCTAATTAGCAACCAAGGTTTTAACTACCAATTATTTAGTTTCTAAGTTTGGTCTCTAAAACCTTGGTTGCTAATTAGATACCAATTTAGAAACTATTTAACAATAATAAAAACTAATTTAGAAACCAATTTTTTATTTAGTTTCTAAAATGGTCTTTAATTTAGTTACTATTGCAACTAATTATTTTGGTTTCTAAAAATTAGTTTCTATTTCATGATTTTCTTGTAGTGGTATTTTAATGCATTAAAAATTTATTATATATAATATCAATTGTTAATTTTTCAATTAATAATTATAAATAATTTATTTTCTGGATTACTAGTTTGAGAGAGAAATGGAATTCTTGAATAATTGTCTCTCCTTAAAGAAATTCAAATTCGTGTCGGCAGGCATTTTTTAAAAGAGAACTTGCCAAAAAATTAGTATAAATGCTGCCCTCTTTACTACTTAAACCATAAAGGTGATAAGTCAATTTCAATTTTGTTATATTTGGTTAATGACAAAACAAAATATGGAGGAATATGAGTGGTATAATCACTCAACTTTTTGTTAATAAAAAATTATGAAAAATGTTTTCTCCTCAATTACAAAAATATTGGAAACATAAAATAAGTGTACTTATTTTATTTTTTTTAATCTCACTTTATTAAAAATATAAATATTTTATAATATATAAATGAATGTAAATATGATTCAATTTTAGTCAATGCAATTTTAAATTTATTTAATTTTTAAAAAAAATAAAAATTTCTAGTTATAATACCACGACCTTTTGTCTATAGAAAATGTATATATCCAGATAACTTTATCCTAAGCTCTGATTTTGTGTGATATGCTCATTCTTGACTTTATCATCTGTTCATCCATCCATCATAGGATGCCTTGAAGATTAAAAAAATATATGTATGTGAAGCGTTAAGACAAGGTTTTATTATTTGATGGAAAAAAGTGATTATGACATACAAAAATACACAGGCTAACACATACAAATATAATCAATGCAATGCATATGCAGCTTGCTAAGTTGGCAATTGAACTTTCACTTTCAATTCAAAACCACACTCTACTCTCTTTCTAAAACTCCTGAACCTTCTACTACTTTTGACATTGTCTTGCCTTAACTCTTAGCTGTTTTTCACTTTTTTCTTTTCTTTAGCCTTCTAGCCCTAAAAACCAAAGTTTTTAAATGCTTACTCTTTCTTTATGTTTATCAAAACAACTTAAATATATATCACACATTCTAATTACAAGGTGATAATTTTTTTTAACAAAAAAATAATAGGAGTATTTAAAGGATATCATAATCTGAAAAAATCAAGATCATAACATTCATAGTAATTCTTAGACCAAAAACTAAAACCAACATATATTTACCATATTCCTACAGCAAAGAACATATCACAGAAGAGGGTGATAGTTGTTATGAATGAAGTAACTTGTCAAACATTCAGTGCAGTAATATGATCTATACAAAAGAAGAATGATATGAAATGATGAAATCTTTAAAATTAAAAATTACTCTAGTTATGGAACTTGAGTCGACTTTGGTCATTTAGGTAGGAGACCGATGTAAATGAATAATGTAAAGAAAATAACATAGAACAGATATTTGAATTAATTAGCATTAACCAGATATTAAAGAGAGAATCATAACGGCAGATACGGGATTAAGACTGACTCCATATATACTAGATAAAACTTCACAGATAGACATATCACAAATTAGGTTAAAAGCACACTTATTCTTAATTATCTTGAATGTTTTAGATTTAGGTACTGCTTAGAACAATTACTAAAAAAATAATTAAGTTGTAAAAGATTATAAATACTTTCACAAATAATGGTGAACAGTGTCATGACAGAATTACCACACTGTCTCTTCATTTACAACATGAATGAATACAAAATTAGTATAAACAATAAAGAATAATAAGAAAACTAAAAGAAAGTAAATGATAAAAAAACTACGTGAATGTGACACACCCCATGCAGTCTTCTTCACCTCCTCAAGGCTTTTTTCCTGTCACCATCACGTGGAATGTACTTGCAGCTTTGTATGATTAAGCATGTACCATGTGAATTGTGCTATAAAACGAGTACATTTAACAAATAAATGTTTCATAAATGAACACTTACCTTTCTACCAAAGTATTCAATTCAAATCCTCTGTTTGTTGGTGCTATAGGGAACGGAACAGTGTAAAAACATTGTTCAGAAAAATAATAACCAACTCCAATCATTGCCAGTGAAAGTCCTATAATATATTAATTACAGATTATGATCTTCACTTACCATTGGCGATGATACAATACAAGATATCATTTTGAATTTGGAAGTAATGGGGAAATGAATCAAATGTACCTGTCCCATTATTTAATTTGAAAAGGCCCACACATATGACACTGAAAATAATATTTTAAGTAACAGTTATACTAAGAAAATTTGAAAATTTACTTAGATCGCAAACACTTAAAATATGGAAATGCAAAACATTTCCTGAATGCCCACCAATTCAGGGACATTCTTTTACACAAAGAAACTCAACCTCTTGCAAATAAAATCATCCCCGATATGAATCTTACGATGTTCTAGTATTGAAAATTATTACTAAAATATCAAATAATTAATTAAATAACAATATATATAAGAACTTCTATACCTAACATTCTTTTGGCTAAGTGAAAAACATGGTCACTTCTATACTTTAATGTTGTGAGAAGCAGAAAACAAACAAGCGAGTTAACTGGCTTTAATAGTTTCATTGACTCCAATTTTTTACTTGATATACCTCTGGTTGGTAAGAAGTTTACATGGTTTAAACCTAACGGAACGGCTAATAGCAGAATTGATAGAGTGTTTGTTACTGAAGATTGACTACAGTTATGGCTCATGAGTAAGCAGTATGTCCTTCAGAGGGAAGTGTCTGACCATTATGCACTGGTGGTAAAGTCTGTGGAGAAGGATTGGGGTCCTAAACCCTTCAGAACCATAGATGCATGGTTACTGGAGAGGGGTTTTAGCAGGATGGTGAAGGATAAATGGCAGTCCTACTCAGTTCAGGGGAATGTCATAACGAAACTCAAAGAAAAGCTGAAACTCCACAAGTCTGATCTGAAATCTTGGAACATGGAAGTGTTTGGTAACCTTGACACCACCAAGAGGAGGATTCTACAAGAGCTGGAGGTTCAAGACTCCCAAGATTGCATTGGGGGATTAGAGGAAACTGAGAGGTTGAAAAGATTGGAGTTGGTAAGCCGATTGAAAGTGAATGATAAGAAACTGGAATCCCTTAGTTGTCAAAAGGCTAGAGCAAGTTGGTTCAAGAATGAGGATTCTTGTACTAGATTTTACCACTCATCTTTAAAGTGGAGAAGGCTCAGGAACGAAGTGAAGGGCGTCCAGGTGGGGGACCAATGGTGTGAGGAACCAAGTACCGTATGTCAGGAGGCGAAGAAGTTGTTCGAAGCTAGATTTAAAGCAACGAAAGATCTAGGGGTAAGATTGGATGGAGTCAAATTTAAGTCGATAACCCCGTTTGCTAATGAGAGCCTCCTAGTTGAGTTCTCTGAGGAAGAGATAAGGGACGCAGTGTGGCAGTGTGAAGGTTTTAAGAGTTCTGGACCTGATGGCTTTAACTTCAACTTCATCAGGAAAAGCTGGGACTTTATAAAAGATGAGATTATGGCAGCACTGTCCCTCTTTCATAAGACTGGGAGCATCCCGAAGGGTCGTAATGCCTTCTTCATAGCTTTAGTTCCTAAAGTTAGGGACCCCTCTGAGCTTGAGCAGTATAGACCCATCTCATTAGTAGGAGCCCTGTACAAAATCATTTCTAAGGTGTTGGCTAGTAGAATGAAGAAGGTGTTGCCCTCAATTATAAACGAAAGTCAATCAGCATTTGTAAAAGGAAGAGGGATCTTAGATAGTGTGTTTTTGGCTAATGAAGTGGCAGAGGATCTCAGGAGAAATGGGAGAATAGGGTTATGCCTAAAGGTGGACTTTGAAAAAGCTTATGACTCGGTTAGATGAGAATTCTTATATAATATGTTACTCAGGATGGGTTTCCATAACTTATGGATTACATGGATCCGAGGATGCTTGGAATCTACCTCTGTGTCTGTGCTAGTCAATGGAAGTCCTACGGAGGAATTCAAGCCAACAAGAGGGTTGAAGCGAGGAGATCCCCTAGTACCCTTTCTTTTCCTAGTGGTAGCTGAAGTTCTTGGTGGGATAGTAAGGCAAGCTAGGAAGACCAATTTGTTGACGGGCCTAAAGATTGGAAGAAAGGAAATAGAGGTGTGCATCCTTCAATTTACGGATGATACTATATTCCTCTGTGAAGACTCCCTTAACAATGTGGTAACTCTAAAGGTCATCCTGAGGGGTTTTGAGTTAGCCTCAAGTTTGAAGATTAACTTTCACAAGTCAAAGCTAGCAGGCATAAATGTTCAAAGTAATGTTTTTGCTTGTTACACAAAGACCCTGAACTGTACCCAAATGGGGATATCGTTCAAATATTTGGGCCTTGAGGTGGGTAAAAACCCAAGGAAGAAGCAGTTTTGGGAACCGGTTATTAATAAGATAAAAGCAAGGCTCAGTGTGTGGAAAGGGAGATTTTTAACCATGGCAGGAAGAATTTGCCTCATCAACTTTGTTATAACTGCTATACCCTTGTATTACCTCTCCCTGTTCAGAGCACCGGACCCACTCTATAAAAGGATTACCAGCATACAGAGGAGATTCTTATGGAGATGGGGGAGTGTGAATAAGTCAATCTCCTGGATAAGTTGGAAAGATGTTTGTAGACCTAGAGAGGAAGGAGGTCTGGGTTTAAGAGAAATACATAAGTTTAATCATGCTCTCCTAGCTAAATGGATATGGTGTTATATATCTCAAGAGGTTGGAAGGTGGAAGGAGATTCTGGATTCAAAGTACAGTTTGGAGCTTGAAAGTGCTCAAACATCTGTCAAACTCCATTCTTGGTGGTGGAGAGACCCTCTAAAGTATGTAAGGAAGGAGGAGGAAAATGATGGTTTCAAGAAGAACTAGGATGGGAATTAGGGAATGGAGATAAAGTAAAATTATGGGAGGAAGTGTGGGTTGGAAATGTTGATCTCAAATCTATGTTCCCTGTTTGTACTCTTTGTCCTTAAATCAGGGTCAAACAGTGGGCAAGGTTAGCAGCTGGGTTCAGTCGGAATGGAGGTGGAGTCTGAGATGGAGACGTACCAGATTTGAATGGGAATCTTCATTGGAAACAGATCTTTTTACGCTTTTATCTAGAGCCCTTTTGAAAAAGGATGTCAAGGATGTGCAGGTGTGAGGGAAGGAAGTACCAGGGTTATTTTCTGTGAACTCTGCGTATGGGTGTCTAGCCAAGCGATCTAGAGGTCCTCAATCCGAATTTTTTAAACTTTTTTGGAAGGCTAAGGCATTCCCAAATGTGTTAACGACAGCCTGGAGGGTGTTGTTGGGTAGAGTTCCTACAAGGGTGTGCTTGAACAGGAGAGGGGTGATGATGAACTCTACATTATGTGCAATGTGTCAGTCAAAGGAAGAGTCATGCTAGCATCTCTTTCTGGAGTGTAAACATGCACAATGGGTTTGGTCTATGTGCTTCAAGTGGATAGGTATCTCCTTTGTTCAACTTAATGACTTAAATATGCACTTTCTAAGCTTCCATTTGAGCCAAGCCAGTAATAAGGAAAATCTGGTATGGAAAGGTGTCTGGGCAACTGTTATTAGATGCATTTGGGATCAAAGAAACTTGATAGTTTTCAAGTAAGGGGTAGTAGATGCGGAGGAGGTGTTCCAGAAGGCTCAACTCAAATCATGGCTCTGGATGAAGCATAAGGTGTCGTCCTTTCACTACTCCTTCGTAGAATGGGTTACTAATCCAATGATATGCATTAGAAGCTATAAGTAGGGCACAAATGCGTCAAGAAATATCATGTCACGGGTGCAGTATGATGGAATGGGCTGGTCTGAAGTAGATGCAGGGGTTTTAGTGCAACAGTTTATGTCTCATGCTGGAAATGGGATCTATGATGATGTGTATGTCGGTGCAAGTGCTGAGTTCTGGCACTAGGTTCGGAGGGAAGTGGAGAAGATGGAGACACAACACCTAGTCAGCTCTCTAGATGTATCACATGTGCGAACTACATGTGCTGCTTGTGAGGCAGATTCTGGTTTTTCTGGCTTAAGGTTTTTTCTTTGAATGAGAAGCTTATGCTTGGATCATTAGGAAGTCACAGCTGGTTATTGCATTAGGAAGGCTATCATGTTGGGTTTATGCATGTTGTGAGAGGTTTGTAGTGTTGGAGGAATGTTAGAATATACAAGGTGTCATTCCCAGCAAAAAGTGTAGGCAGTCGTGGTGTTTTGAATGTGTAGCAATAAGAGGAGATCTAGTAGTTGTCACCACACCCTCAACACGATGGACAGCAGTGGAAAATGGATGGAAGAATTCAAATTGGAAGAAGTTTTGGTTGTTAAGAAGTTTATTAAGGTGTAGACTGTTAAGGAGCATTGTGGTATCTAATATGGTACCATCGTGAGCACACATGAGTCACAGATTTGTCTGTCAAAAGGTTGGTGTGTGTCTGCAGAACAGTCGGAGTAAAGTGGTTTAAGCATAGTAAATAAGGCAATCTGGAGGCTGAGGGCTCGAAAGAGACATTGAGGATTATCAGGAGCCTATATCACTTGAAGTAGATATCTCAAGTCTGCGGAAACAGTATGAACTCATATTCCCCTGGTTTCTACCCCAAGTGGCCGGTATGTAAAGGTGGGTGGGTGCAAGGGCCATCCAGGATTTATGGCCTTGTTAAACCTGAGCCTTTTGGAGAGATCATATCAGTCTTCTAATGCTGAGAATCTAGTCCTCTATGTGCTTCTCCTAGTGGCAATGTAGGTGTGAAGACCTATGGGATCTATACTCAAGGTTGTTCTTATAGCTTCTTTTTTGCTTGCCTCTCCTTAAGTTCCCGAGGAAGGTTTGGTGGTAGTTAGTTCTAGGTTTACCTGTTAGAAGCTTTTATGTATGGTCCTGTTAGTATCCATCAGGAGTGTAATAGTTTTGGTTCTGTATACGGTTTGGGATACCCCTGAAGTATCTCTCTTAATTTTATTTATTTATTGCTGATAAAAAAAATTGTCACCATCACCAATTTTCTTACTACGACACAATATTTGAAACTCCTATTTTTCACCCTTCATAAACGCTACTTCACCTCCTCTGGCATTTGTTTTGAGAAATATATTTTTTCATATATGTACTATATTTTAGACAAATTATATCATTTATTAAAATGACAATTAGATATGTAAAAGATAGATTATTCTATTTCAAATCATGATTATGATAGGAATACAGTTATGCTTATACCTGATACATAAATGTAATTATTCTATATCTCATTCATAGTTGTAATTAAGGAAAACAAGAGTTTTTTAAATATAAAATGAGTTTTTTTTTGCAATTTCTTTTTGGAATAGACTATAAATTTGCTTGACGAATAAAAAAATACCAGTCAAGTATAGTATACTTAACTAATATTTCAAATTATTTTAAAGATTAAAATGTTTATTTTAATCTAAAGTACTTAATACTATAAATATATATATATATATAACTTATATTAAGGATGGTCAGAGCATTATCACCGTTACAAGAAAATTATTAAATGAAAATTAATTTTAGATATCAAAATAATTAGTTACTATTTAACTAAATTAGAGCTCATTTTATAAATTAAAAAAAATTATTAGTATCTAAAGTAGTTTCTATTATTAATAAAAATTTATAAAATAGTTTTTAATTTGGTAGTTAATCATTAACTAACTACCAAGATTTTAGTTACTTATTACTTCATATCCTAAATTAGTCTCTATATATTGCCTAACATGAAAGTTTTTTATAAAAAAAAGATATTAGTCTCTACATTAGTTTATTAGGGAGACTAATTTAAAATCTAAAATATTAGTAGATAAAATCTTGATAGATAATAATAATTTTTTACTAAAATAGTATCTAATTTAATCAATATAGTGACTAATTATTTTTTGTCTTTAAAATTTGTTACTATTTAATTATACGAATTTTCATTTTTAAAAAAAGAAAAAGATTAAAATAATTAATTTTGTGACATGAAATAAGGAAAAAAATGAACCAAATATTGTAGAAAGTCTTGCACTTAGTTCAATCAACATAAAAAATTTATTCTAACTTACAAAAACTGTCTCCAAATATTTACAATATATTTTGACAACCATCATGACATAAATGATACATTTTCTTCTAATATTATTAGTGTAAAAAATACTTTTTTATATTATTTGTATGACTATTATAAATAGAGCACAAAGTATAAAATTAAAAGAAATAATTTTAGCTTTGTTGATTTTACATTACTTTATTTAACAATTTATATAAAAAGTGGATTTCTTACGTATAAATTTTTATTCTGTACCTTTTTACATTAATTGCTAAATGAACTATAGTATAAAAAGTTTAATGTTAAATAAAAATTTTGAATTACTTTATTTAAAAAAAGAGACATAATAATATAAAATCTACAAATTCAAAACAGTAGAATTAAAGTATAAAATAATAACAAAATATATCATTATACGTAATCATGGATGAGAAGGTTTTTTTTATAACAATAAAAAATAAATTAATAAAAATATTTAAGGGATACTTAGATGCTACTTATCCCTACAAAAAGTTTTATTTACTGATAAAAAAATCCCTACAAAAAGTTACTTATATGTAGGTTGTTGTCGAAAGAGGTGGGAGAACTTTGGTTTGGTGTAGGTAGACAGCAAAGGTTTTGGGGGCAGGTTCCACTTCAAATATAAAAGATCTCAGTTTCTACATCAATTATAAAATTAATTTATGTAAATACATTGAAATAATTATAACAATTTTATTGTGTTTTTTTAGATAATTTCTAAAATAATTCATTATTGATGTGCAAGCTCACTTAAAAAATGTGAAAAGTTGTGTTGAGACAACATCCAACAACTGTTTGAACATGACTAAAGTGTTTTATTCTGGTGTCATTTTGGCTAAAGTGTGTAAAGATGTGTCGATTTTCAAAACAATACCACAACTTGTATTAATTGTGGTAGTTTAAATATTGAAATTAAATTCAAATATTTTATAAGTTAAAGAAAAAAATTGTTTTTAGTTAATAACAAAAAAATTAAATTATATCAATTTCGGTGGTAAGAAATATAAATAATAAAACGTCACTATATTTACTAAAAAGTTAATTTCAATTGATATAAATATGGTTGTTTCGCAAAGATAGGTGAAGCATAATGATATCTTAAATATGTTTCAATCAAGTTTAAAGTAAAATAAAATAAATTTAGATAAATGTCATTCATTTTCAATATAGTGTAATTATTGTTTTGAAGCATAATGATACAAATAATAGAATAAATAATATAAATAGTTAGCATACTAAAATAAAAAAGTGAAATATAGAATACTAAAATATAATAAGACAAATAAAATAAAATTATCACCTATTAATATCAATATCTTAAAATATAACTCTAAAATAAATATTATAATTAGCATAATTTTCAAAATAAAGATAGTATAAACATCAAATAAAAAAATCTATTATATTATCATTTTTTTGTGATAAATAGATAAAAAAAATGTACCTTATTATAAAGATAAAAATAATAATGTTTTATTTTTTGATGAGTGTAAGAAAAAAAATATAAAATAAAATCGTAAAATAGAAAACGATAAAAAAGAGTCTAGTAAATATTTTGAAATATATATTTATAAGTTAAAAAATTTGAAATTTGAAAAGAAAAAAAAAGTTAGATGAAATTCCGTCCTAAAACTTACTGAAATAATGAATGCAACATAACATATATTATCAATGCATTAAATGTTAATATATTATCATATTATGCACATAAATTAATTACAATGTATTTGGTTAGAGAACGATCATATATATATATATATATATATATATATATATAAAGATAATATGAATTATTAATATCTTTTGATTGATAATAACTTTATTTATTTTACACCAAATGATTTTTTTTCGTGTCTGGATTGAAGTTGGATTGAATATTATCTTTACATTTGTAAATGTACTATAACGAGATAGTACTTCCGAACGAGATAATAAAAAAAAACATTTAGATCATACGGCAATATATGTAAATAACAAGAATTTAAAATTATATATCTTTAAAAAATGTCACTTAATTAACATACATATTTTAATCTTAATCGTGTTATAAGTTTTAATAGTCAATATTCATTTCTTCATGTTTAAGGGAAAAAAATCACAAAATAGGTGTCATATAGTACGAAACTGGTGAGAGACTGTATCTATACGAGAAATAGAAAGGAAACCGCGAGTAACAATTCCGTAGACACGGAAAAACAAGGTTTGTTTGTAAAAAATGGTATTGGAGATTTTATTGATTTTTAGTAATATATAATGAAATTATACAAGAGTCGCGATAGGATAGGTTGTGAATGAATTGTTTCATATTATAAGTAGAAAAAGAAATAACATTTTAACGAAATATGAATATAGAAATAGACGAAATTTTTTAAAAATTTGTAAATTTATTTTTAATTATATTATTTTGATAACTGCATAATCAATGACACTAGATTATAATTTTAATTTATTCAAACTCATATTTCAATCAAAGATTATTTCTCAGGAATTTAATATTCTCAAGTATATTTGTCTCTTATTTTTTTATATAATAAAAAAGCATAGCCGTAGCTTAAAATAATTTTGATTTTTTTTATATTAGCAAAAGAATTAAATTAATAAAACATAATCTTATAATACTAAACAGAAGACAAAAGCGTGAAGAATGTTACTATTTTCCTAACCCTATGCTTAAGATATTGATGATATAACAATTAGATTTTGAAATAGTTATATGATGATTTTCATCATTAAGATAGCATTGTAGAGTGAGATTGGATTATCTTAAGGGTGAAGTCTGAAGCAGGAGAAAGAAGACAAGAAAATAGCAGTAGGAAATATTTGAAGTTAACGCGAAGAAAGTGGTGCGGATCCCCAGCGTGAGGAAGATGAAGGTAGGGTTTTGACGGGGTTTATAGTTTCCTTTTCCCTCACGGCCACAGTCGAGTGAAGAGTGACGGCAAGTGGAAGCGGGGTTAAGTCTGTGCAGGAAGTGAAGTAGCCGTGTATGTGTGTGTGGAGTTGTAAGGTGTGCCAGCTTGCAAAACTTGGCAGCTGCCTTTTTAGTGTAGCTAGCCCCATCTTCACGTGATCTGCTCTTAGCCTCTTTTGTTTGCTTCTTCTGGTTTCTGTTCTTATATATCACCCTCTCTTCTTCTACATTCTCCACTATATCTCTTTCTTTCTTTCTAACCATGGAGTCCTCAAAGATCCATGCTTATCTCTTCCTTTCCATGCTCTTCATTTCCTCTGCCACTCCCATTCTGGGCTGTGGCTACTGTGGGAAGCCCCCCAAGAAGCCAAACCATGGTAAAAAACCAAAGACACCCGTGGTTAACCCCCCAGTCACCCACCCTCCGATTGTTAAGCCACCAGTCATTGTGCCTCCCATCACTGTCCCTCCCGTCACTGTCCCTCCCGTCACGGTCCCTCCAATTGTGAAGCCACCCATTCCACTGCCTATTCCACCAGTCACTGTGCCTCCCGTGCTCAACCCTCCAACCACTCCAACCACTCCGGGGAAGGGAGGGAACACTCCATGCCCACCACCCAACTCTCCTGCACAGGCTACATGCCCCATTGACACTCTCAAACTGGGTGCCTGTGTGGATCTGCTTGGGGGGTTGGTTCACGTTGGTGTCGGAGACCCAGCTGCCAACCAGTGCTGTCCAGTGCTTCAAGGACTCGTTGAGCTTGAAGCTGCAGCCTGCCTTTGCACCACTCTCAAGCTCAAGCTTCTCAACCTCAACATTTATGTCCCTATTGCCCTTCAGCTCCTTGTGGCTTGTGGCAAGTCCCCTCCTCCTGGTTACACCTGCTCTCTCTAAACCAGTTAAGTGCACCTCCAACCTCCAACTCATAACTCTTTTTTCTTTCTTTCTTTCCCAAAATCAATTTCACAAAATCAACCTACATCAACACTACTACCTTTTTATATACAAATACGCTTTTATTTTTCTCTATCTTCATTTTTTATATCAGATCATCATGTCATTTATCATATTGTCCATGAGCTTTTTCCTTTCCTTTTATTATGAGCTGCACTGGAGCACCAAACTTACTTCTTTCTGCAAATCGTGCTCAGTTTTCTCCTGATGAACCTTTAATTTAGAATTAGAAATTGAAGTTTTTGGTATTCAAGCATTTAACTTCTCTTTACCTTTGACCATGCAAGTATATTTCTTTTCGGAGCTAATTCCTTTATCACCATGCATGGTTATCTACTTTGTCTTCTATTATTTTTCTTTTTCAATCTCTTCCTCGGGAAGCTAATTGTCATGCATGTTATTAAGCTTGTGACCAAGAGCCTAAAGTTTTTTTTTTCAAAGTAATGATGATGACTCGATGTCGTTTTCTAAAACATTATTGGAGATTGTTGACTATGTCATAAGGAAGAAAAGTTTCCAATAACCTCCTATCCACTAAAGCAGAAACTGTTAAATTAATTAAAAGATTAATTTCAATGTTTATGATTCTGTTTGAACAATTAATTCCATAATAACATAAACCCGACATTCTTTTCTCCAAATTTTCCAAGCAAAATAATAACTTTTTTTAGTAAAGATGATTTTTACAATCTGTTTGTTGGTGTTGAGCAAGCACAGTAATTAAGTAAATCCCATGGAATTGTGGAATGGTGATTTAATTAGCAATTGGTATGAGTAAAGTAAAGATATATGGTCCTATTTTGAACCCGTGAACTTGAAAGGTTTGTCTGATTGTATGTCACGGCCTATGCTTTGCAGGTGAAAGGATTGAGGAATATATGGTCAAAATCGACATGAGAGGATGTCGAACCAACCACTCTGTCTCTCTTCTCTCCTCATTGGAATTGCTGTTGTTTGTTTTCCTATCATTTGTAAAACCATTTGTTTTCAATTCAGATTGTTATGCAAGTATGTTTTAATCCTAGGCAAGTAGCAGTAAAGATGTTTTTTGGTGACATTTTCAATTATTAATTTATATCAACTCTGCTTTGTTCAATATATCAATTTCGTGTTTCTTTCTATTCTTCTATAGCATTTGCTTCAATTACAATTCCAGATCTAGCTGCTCTTCAATCTCAAATCTCCCTAGAACAAAAACAAAATCTTAACCATGTTTTTGTGTGGACATAGATCATTTCTCGTTTTAGCGAAACTAAATAAAATATTTACCTGTGGTGTTTCATTTTATATTCGCTTTCAAAAATAAAGTATATTACATTTATTTTAGAACTAATAAAAAAAAGTACAAAGTATTAAGTAATAAAATGTATAATTTGTACGGGCATGTAATTTCCTATTCATTTTATAATATTTGATGCAAATACAAATTTGTAATTCAAAAATAAAGTATTTATTTTAATCTCAATAATGTGACACTAAATTTATTACTCTTATTTTATACTTATTATTATTTTTCCCTCCATCGGTAAATCATTGGAGAATAGAATGATACATGACTAACTCAGTCTGATGTGTGATTTGAAGTTATTTTTTTATGATTCATTTGAAGTTAATTTATGCAAAGGTTTTGAAAATCATATTTTTATGATGAATTTAAATTGTATTTTAATTCAGTATAATATTTATATTAATATAAAAGCTTTTGATGAATAGTATTCTACAGTACATGTTATAATATTTATATTAATATTATTTATTTTAAAATATAATATTTGTTTAAGTATACAATTTAAGTATATATAATATTATATTGACATATTATATCAATAAATTCAGTTTATATAATTTAGTTCTATATTTTTTTTATCAGAAAATAATATATATATATATATATATTTAGATTTAAGAGAATATTTCTGTAAAAAGTTTCATTCGAATAAGAATATTATATATATATATATATATATATATATATATATCCTATGAGTAATAGCTCATTAGTTTTTTACTTGGATTTGTATCAGATCATATATAAATGTATATAAAAAAATATAAATTTAAGTTAATTTTTTCCATCGTTATTTCCTCAAAAGAAAATTATGATGAGGTTATCGTTGAAGTTTCTCAACTGATATCAGTCAATAAAGTTAAAAAATGTTTATTAAATATAAATTATTAAATATAAATTATTATTTTTTTAAATAATAATAATTAGTCATTGTTTAAATTAAATATTATTTTAATACTAAATAAATTATTAATATTTAAAATATTTTTTATTATTAATAATATTTATAAACTAGTTTTTAAATTATTATCAACTAGTTATCAAGATTTTAATTTTTTTATTTTTAAAATACTATCTAATTTATTTTATATAATAATTAATTGTTTTTTTATAATTAATTTTTATTTTTTGTGAAATTTCATCTTACTATTATTATAAACGTATGAAATGAATATTCAAAAGATAGATATTAAAGATTCAATGACTTTAAAATGACTTTTGAAAGATAATTATTAAGTAAACTCACTTGAGAGTAATATTTGATATTAGGGGTAGTTCCTGACACATACTTAACAAAATATCATGCAAGAATGTTAATCGATTTCTCATTACATACATTAAATCATCAATATCATTTGGGTTATTCATGACACGTAGATATATTAATTAACTCTAAGTATTGTAACTGTAACAGTTAATCGAATAAAAGTAATTTCCCATATAGAAAACATTGTAAATATTTAAGTTTAAAGTGTTGTTGTAGCACTCCAAACATTGATTAAGTACATCAACATCGTGGTCGATTGAACTTGTGATCTTATAACTCCAACACTCTCATTAATAGCATTAAAAAAATTTTAATGATCTTGCATTAAATCAATTTGAAGACACTATGGTACATGCATCAACAATGAGGTTCAAATCAGCCTCAAGTCATGATATTCCAAAGTACGTGTAATAAGAATGTTGCATGGCACACATTAGTTTTGCATCTTCTCTTGTGTATTCCATTATATGATTAGAGCAATTAATTTAAATCTTACTTTTTAAGGACACATAATGTTTTACATCCGTGACTATCAACAATCAAATATTCTCATACAAGGAGTTCACTACAAGAAAAATCCAATTTCTCTACGGACAAAATTCGTAGGTAACAGTCAAAATTCGTAGGTAAGTCAACATTACCTACGGATTATCCACGGAAAAAAATCCGTATGTAATGTTGGGGTCGGTAATTTACCTATGAATACTATGTTCGTGGTAACGAAAATACCCACGGACTCCAAGTCCGTAGGTAATGTTAATATACTTTATTTTTAAAATTTTAATTATTATTTGAATCTTTTTTTTTTCAGTTATTATGTACAAATATTATTTTTTGTCAATTTTTATGATTATTATTGATAATTATTATATATGCTATGACAATTATAATTAATATTAGAACTAAACTGCAGCAGGTGAGACTCGAAGCCAAGTCCCTTGAGGAATGTCCATAGAAGCTTTAACCATTACACAGTCCAGTTTTGTTATCATGTTATGATTATTATTATATTTATGAGTATGATTATCAATATTAATATAATTAATAAAATAAAAATTAATAACATTCTTCATATATTTAATATCATCATTATTATTAATATTAATAATAATATTATTAATATTATATATATTATTAATATTATATATATTATATATATAATTATTATGATAATAGTTGGTAGGTAATAGAGATCAGTGGGTGATAGTTCGTAGCTAATAGAGATTTGTGAGTAATAGTTGGTAGGTAATAGAGATCCGTAGATAAAAGTTGGTAGGTAATGCTGAATTTACCTACGGATTCTGAATCTGTGAGTAATGTCCGTAAGTAATGTTGTTCGTAGGTAATATCCGTAGGTAATGCTGAATCTACCTACGAACTCAAATCCGTGGATAAAAATCCGTAGATAACACTGATTTTTTTTGTAGTGGTCCTGCACAACACATATTGGTGTCAAACAAATATGGACAATAACTTTACATTAATTATTGTTGCTCTTGTAATTAGTGAGTTGCAATAAGAATGTTATTAGAGTGCTTGATATTATGATACAAAGTTAAAATTAACATTACACTCATCTTAATCTAAATTGTATTCACACTCTTTCTTTTCTTTCTTGTTTATAGTATTTTTAGTCTCTTATATTTTTTTTATTTTTTTATCAACAAAAATAAATAGATAATAGAGATATTTTAAGGATATCTCAACCCTTATATAAAAAGACATAGATAAATCTCCTTATATTCGAGAGACAAGCTTCTAAAACAAACAAAACAATATAATATAAAAAAACAAAAAAAAAACTACTCTACCATAGCTTCTATTGTCGATCACATGTCTACAAAACACACAACACTAAACCCCTACAAGCCCTGCGCCTAAAGTTTTTTTAATGGATTTCATGCAAACCAGCAGCTCAAACACCAATCCGAATAAAAAATACATGTTACACGTAACTTCGTTGTTACCCATGACCATACATTCAATTGTATCATTGTAAAAACTTCAATGTGATCTATCATGTCGTTCTTAAATATCTTCTTATTACACTGCTTCCACATTCTCCTACTACTGTTATCCACAAACAACTCCAAAATTGATTAACTGTTTCACTAACATCCATTATCTTAAAGTGTGAGAAATGTTTTTTTAGTTCTGAATGACAAGCTCACTATGAGTTGAAAGATTTATTAACTATATTCTTTTAATATAATTCTATTTCAACTTCAAGTCTATTGAAATAACATTGTTAAGCTCAATCACTACATTCGAAATATTATATATTTTAAAATTTAAAGTTTTTTTAGCTTTAAAAATACCTCAAAAAATTAAAATTAAAATATATTTAAAATATCACTCTTATGGGAAACTATTTATCATACCAAAACAAAATTTATTTATTATTGATAAAAAATATTAATTTTTCTCACATTCTTTCACACGTGAATATAAAGAGAAGCATGTAAGTGAGTGTGAATTAGTAGATCTTTTGGTGAATCCGTGAGTGGATTAATTTGGGACATAGAATGACGTATGGTTCCACCTGATGGAGATAGAAAGGCAAAATAGGAACCTGGTTTTGCTTTTCAATGGGCTGTCAAAGATTCCGCGGATATTCAAATATTCTATAACACGTTTAAAAATATAACAATATCTTAGTTAAAACAATTAAAAATATAAAAAAAAATCTTTAAATATGACTCGAAATTTACATTTAATAATTCTAACTAGTAAAAAGACATTGTTAACTTTTTTTATATTTTTTATATTAAAAGAAATAAAGAAAAACAGAGGGCTGTGGTAAAGGGGAAAATGAAAAACGAGAAATGAGAAATGAGAAAATGGGGTATAATTGTCCCAAGAGACTTTAAATCAATATCCTAATTCAGTGTATATGTGTGGTGTGTGTGCCCCCACACTCCCACACTTTCACTGCACATACTCAATCTGTCTCTCATCTCACAATAATCACACTGCACTTCATGCAAAAGTCTGTGCAACTTTTTTATGCACCATTCTTCGAGATATTCTTGTCTCGATACAGTTTAAATATTCACTGTTCAACTATCTTATTCAATTATATAAATATTTAATAAATATAAAATTATTAAAATAAACATCCTGTCATCTTTAATTTATTTTAATAAAATCTATATTTTAGAGTATTTATAATTTTAATCATTGTAATTTTTATTCGTATATTAATTGCTTACATTATTTTTTATTTTCAATTATCATATTTTTATTGTATATTATACTATTTAACTTGTAAGATCTAGAAAATAAATAGTATAATTAAAATAATATTTTGTTATTAAAATGAAAATTGTATGTAAATAAAAAAATTAATTGTTTAAATTTTATTTTAATATAATCATCATATTTTTAAAAAAAAAAAATTTTTAAATTTTGATCATCTTCTTTGTCAGATTGATCATATGATGTCATCACCAGACTCTTGATTGTAAATAGAACAAAATTGTTCAATTAGAGTTTTAGTTAAAGTAAAATTATTTTTATATTTTTTTTTCTAAGCTAATTTTGAGTTTTCGTGTTTACATTTTTTAGCTTCAAGATAAAGTGATATATTTTTATTATTGATCAAAACTTTATAGTTGAGGTTAAGTTATTAATGTATTTAAGAGTTGAAGTTATTTGTCTAAGGAAACTAGTTTTATTTTTTAATAAAATTTTAATTTAAAATATTTAGATATAAATATGACATGATCATAAATTTTAAATATTTTTGTTGGATTTATTATTGAATAAATTAAAATATTTTGATTGAGATTAATTCTTAAATTATACAAATGGTATATTTTGTAGATTCTATAAAATTTATGTTAATTATGATCAGATAAAATTCTTTGAATATACTTAAATTGTAGTATAAATCATTTAAAATATAATTAATTTTCATATCAGTTGACAGAACTTAGTATTAATTGAAAATCGGATAGTATTAATTGAAAATCGGATTACACTGAAATGATATAAAAGTAATACCACTTATTCATTTCAATAATTTTTAAAATTTTCTTTATTTTAATAATTAATCTATAAAATTACTCTAAAATCTTAATCTCACATACCTAAAATGACTGGTCATTTTCCAACCCATTGATGACAAGTCAATTATATACTACCAAATTATTAGAGTGATATATAATTTATTAATACACAATTAAGTATGATGATTAATCATTGTTCATTAATAATTTTGAAATTAAGTCATTAAGTTCTTGGTCTGAATTATGGAAAAAGTGTTTTCTTCTATGATACGTAATAATAACTATGCCACCTTAAAAAACAACATCTTAGCCCCACTGTCACTAGGAATTGAGCAAGATTCTTGCACTTAAAGAACAATCTGATCCAATAACTGCAGAGACAATACATTTTTATTGTTTATTTATTTATAGATAACGTGAAAATAACAATGTTTTTTTACACAAATACTTAGAAAGTTCTAACCATCTACTATTAAAATGCATAATGTATATCAACAATGCAAACTGGAGTCGCAGTAAACTTTTATATCATTAAAAAATAATTTTAAAAAGTATTCTTATTAAGCTACATAATTTATCCAAATTTTATTTTAGATATATTTCTTTTAATTGCTAAATTTATTTGGTTTAAATCTTAATATATTGTATCAAAATGAAGATATTTTTATGCAAACTAAATTTTATGATATTATAATTTAAAAAAAAAAACCTTAATTATTCATATATTATAAATTACTGCACATATAATTCTAAAATAGTTTAGTTATGATTTTAGTTTTTAAAATTTGAGGCCATTTTTTTCTTTCAGGTGCTCAAATTAAAAATATATATCTTAGTTTCTCGAATTTAATAAAAATGAATTTAATTAGAGGCTTAAAATTGAACCAATCTAAAAAATATGATAACTAGTTTTTAATTGTAAAATTATGTAATTTGTTTATGAATATGAGACCACGATCAAATTATGATTATATTAAATAATCATAAGAAAATCACAAAATATATTTTCGTTTCACGATATTTTATTACAATATGTTAACAGTTTTTTTAATTACTTTCGTAATTTTATAATAACAAAAATCAAACCGAAAAATAATTCTATTATTTTTTTCAAATTTAGTATTAAGGACTAAATTATTTTTTGTTTATTTGGAAAGACAAAAAATAAATTTGAATAACGAAAACTAAAATTTTTCTAAATTTTAAGAATTAAAAAACATAATTAAACCTTCTAAAATATTCAAATAAAGGGTTTTGATTTTATTTATTTTGAACCTAAAACCAACTAAATAACTTATACACTTCTGAGCTTTAGAACCATAAAAAACTGGTCTTACGAAATTAAGATAGAGTGTTTCTAATTATTTGATGTGTAGTACACAATCCCCACACATACATGCATCCTTGTGGATAATACATTTGGATTTAATAGTTTAAAAGATATACAGTTACTACTTATTATCTCACAAGAAAGCATTCCAGAAACCATGGAAGAGAACAAAACAAGTTGGAAGAAAAAAGTTATCTGTTATTATTCTATTATCAGACTTTTATAGCAGCTTCACCCCAATGGTGATGAGACCAACCCTTGCCAAAATCATATTATATATATAAATATATATATATATATATAATATTTTACTAGGATGAGAATAAAAACAGATCGAAGGGATATTTGCTGGCGTGTACTGAGGTTCAAGATATAAATTTCTTATGTGTATGAGTTTCTCTCGTTAGTAATGAATCAATAAATATGTAAAAGTGTTACTAAAATAATTTGATGCAAATCCAAACATTTGTATTCTTTAAAATTTCAATATCAAATTATAAAGGAAAAATACTATTACAAAGCAAATCAATTATACTCATTTTAACTGAACATGGAAAAAAATTATCTCAACTTTAGATTAAGAATTTTGCTCAAGTATATGTTAAGATAAGTAAAAGAGAAAAAAAAAACAATTACTATAAAAAAATATTAATTTAAAAAAATCATTAATCATCATAATAAATAATTGTAAAAAATCAAAGGGGTACCAAAGGGCCACCTCGCATGGCTCATAGATATCCTAATCCAGTAGTAAAAAGAACACATTCTATACAAATAATCGTTACCATGATAAAATACGAGCGACACCGGCCAGTGCACAACATATATACATTAGCAAAAGAGCAACTGGGAAAATGCACAAGATACGGGATCATAAAACCCGCGGAGTGAGTGAGGACAAGAAAAGACGAACTCCATAGGATTGAAAATGGAATTCCGAAATAACTATCAACCTTTCAGTTTTTTCAATATAAGCACAAGGACATGACCTCTATTCTTGAATATAAAGCAAATTAGCCTCTAAAAAGTGAAAACACAATCCGAATCTGATCTACACCTCAAATTTCAAAGGTGGGCCCCAGCACTAACCAAAACACAGCCACCACCTGTAAGTGAACCCTAAATTTGAGAATTATAAGGAAAATGAATCATAAAAAATTATTCTCTGAATTGAACTTATATATGTTACAAATGCTATGGAAGGATTAAACTACCTGCTAACTAACGCTGAGACGTTGGCCAGGCACAATGACAAAACCCAAGCATACAACACTCAAGAAGATTTATTCAATGTTATTCCACTAGGAAGGAACCTAATACGGCTACAACGTTTTAATTTGGTCAGAGCTTCCTGTGGCTTACCGAGCAAAAGATCCAAATAAACTGCAGTAATTGTGGCTTCTGGACTGTTGGGTAATATGGACAATGCCTGTGTAATCAAAATACTGGATTTCTCAAACTCACCCTGCATTGCGGACATTACAGCAAAATTTGCATAAATTGTTGCCCGCGCCTCCTCTGGCTTGAGGAAAACAATACTCTGAGCACCTTCAAGAGAAGAATTGTTGGCAGCAACGGATCCTACATTCACCTCTTCAAATTCGGCAGTCCTCTCTGGTTGCCATTTCTCACAGTCGTCAAGGCTGAAAGGCAAGTCAACATTGCTTCCCCCAGACAAATAAAATGACAAGTGCTCAGCCGCTTCCTTTGGTCTGTTCAACAAGCAGAGTGCCTCTGCTGCATAAACATGACCTAGAAAGATGTAAATTCTGGAACATTCTGGAAGTTCTAAGAGAGATCTTGCAACTGATAGTGCCTTCACAGGATTGTCCAATTCCAGCTCCACATATGCTAAATTAGCAAGAACGGCTTGTTTAACCAATTGATTTTCTCTTTTCCGGACATTTTCATAATAGGATAGGGAGTTCTGAACAAGTTCCTGACTATTTCCTCCCTTTTGTTCTTTAGTGTCCCCATTTGCATTGACCTGACCTAAACCTACTCCTACTGAAAATGCCTTTGAATCAACACCATGTAAGTTTTTAAGATTTGAATTCTTTGAAGGTGACACTTCACTTCCATCGTTTTCCTCCACAGAAGAATTAGATGGCAAACCAGACTTCAAACAATTTGCATTGTTGGAATCCAGCAAGTTTAGAGCATTCAAGAGGCACTGCTGCGCAAGGGACATCGATAACTTCAGTCGCCCATCTTCACTTGAACAATCACCCCCTTCAGATGAGTCCAAATGTCCCTTTCCTGGAATCTGATCTTCCACCACAAGTTGCCTCCATTTTCCTATTCCAACAACACGCACTACCAACCCCAACTTCTCTGATGGGACCCGACTTGATTTGATAAGGCCCTTTTCTAAAGCCATCAAACAGCACTCTGACAATCTGAGCCACAAGAGAGGTTGTTTGTAAAAGACCAGACTTGCCTTCTGGAAACATCGAGCAGCAAGTATTGGCTTCCCGCAAGCTAAATACTGCACACCACAATTATAAATTATAAGGAGAGAATTGTCCTGTGAGAAAGTGGGTAGCTTTAGTGATTGATCCTTCCGCAGTGATGAACAATTGGTTAATGCCTTTGAGAAGAATAAAGAAGACGTCTGATATTTCCCAAGCTGATAATAAATGCAACCAAGATTGTTGTTGAAAATGCTTGAAAATGCTGTGTCAGTTCGATTATTTGATGCCATCAATAGCTTCACAGCTTTGCGGTGGTTTCCACGGGCGTATTCAAGCTGGGATTTCAAAAGAAGAGCCATTGATGAATCTCTTCCACGTGCAATGTTCATGGCCAGCTTGACTTCTCGTTTTGCCAGCTTCAAATTCCTAGTAAGAAGCAGAAACCTAACCTTGTAAAGTTGCAATTTAAGCTTTAAATCAACAGTGGAAAACCTGTCAACCAAGGCCCTTGAAATGTCATTTGAAGATGGGCCCATTGGCCTTGCTAAATTTTGTCCGCCCATATCCAAAATCATGGCTTCATAATCAAGTGTATCTTCAGATAAAGCTCTGGATAGATGATTTTCAGATGCATTTGCACTTGACCCCAAGTCAGAACTGGAAACATCAGCAGCTGATGCACTAATGGCAACAGCTGCAGACTTTGTAACTAAATTTGCAGCTTGTTGCTGTGCTGTGTTCCCACTATCACCTTGACTCACACTACTAACACCAAATGCTTTTTCCAGATAAGTCAACACATCCTAAACAAAAACAGATTCCAGATCAGAAAAGTGCACTAGTACAATTAGAGAAACCAAAGAACTGCTTAAGTGAAATTTTTAGGCCACTCACAAAACAAATCATTCAGGATAAACTAGCAGGGTAAGAGTTCAATAATTTATGCCAAGAAAGTTTAACATTGTATTTTATAAAAGAAAACCATCAAAAGCAAGTAAACTATACACCTTAAATTTTCAGTTTGACCCAAGTTAATAGAGACAATGGGGTATGGCTTTCAAACTGAAATTAGATTATCTTAGTTTAGCTCAAAACACGATCTCCTTCTTGAGATCGATGTTATCAATTGCAGATTGTTAAATATGTCAGAATGCCAATAACCTGCTAAATCATATAGCATAAGTCACATAATGGTTGAAATATATGATATATATATATATATATACATATATCAATTATATAGGTACAAAAAATTAAGTTGTATCCAAATAAAATAAAATATATAAAAAAAATGTTATAATATTAACTCAAAAGTTCAGTTGATTGGAGACTGGTCAGAGATGACAAGAGGATCAGGGCACATGTCACAACCACAACAATGATAGTGGCCACAACAGCAACCAGAGTTGCAATTTTGGATTCAATAAATTCTGCTACACAATAGCACCAATATAGTGGCTATCTAAAACTGGTTGAGATAAGTAGTAAAATACACCAGCAACTACAGGGAATGCACATTTCCTGTATAAGGACCAAATGTCACCTCCCCCATGCCTAAAGTGATGGGGATTTTATGAAACTGAAATCCTAATAAAAAATGTTACAGCCAATTTATAATCTGTAAATTAATTTCCTACCTCTGATGACCAAGCATTACACATTTAGGTACATATTCATGCATAATAAAGAAAATATTGAAATAGCTAGCTACAAACAAAGGATTGAAACAGATCAAATGGACAAATCACCATTGAAAACATTAAGTAGACATACCCAACATTGGATTGGGAAGAAAGATTTTAGTTATCATCAGATAAATGAGAGGTTCATGGTTGAACTGGTCAAGTATAAATTATGTAATAACACTCACAATATTCATTTAACATGTAACTAGCTACAGTAGTATGTAACTTAAAAAGAATAATACATTCATGAGATATGAATATCATGAAAGAGAGAAATGCATTAAGCAACAAGACTAGCAATAGTTAAAAAGTAAACCAACTAATCACACTATCAAATAGAAACTTACAGCTGATTTTGATGCATCATGGCAAGCAAGGCTAGCATCAAGCAGCAGAAGACAAATATGTAGAGCCGTTGTCTGCTTTAGAAAAGAAAACGCAATAAAGGAAAAACAAAAGCAATCAACATATCAGTGTAATATCAAAAACAAAAATAAAATCAAATAATCTGTGACATACCTCATCTATGGGTTCAATATTTTGAAAAAGAGGTTCCAACACAGACAATGCCTTAGCATAGTCATAGAGATGGAACCAAATGATAGCCTAAAAATATTGAAATAAAAAAATACGTTAACATCGATAATTAAAACACAAATACATTAAAATAAACAAAATTAGAGAAATAAATAAAATTAATATAAGGAGAAAAATGAACATACAATGTTTAGCATTGCCACAGAAGAGTCAAATTCATCTGAATACATGGTGCCAGTGATGTTTGGACCTGAAAACTGATGTGCTGAAGCACTACTTCCTTTGGACCCCAAAACACTTTTATTTCCAACATTGTTAACTGACTCCCCTTGTTCTCCCAAAGCCAGAGCAAGCTCATCATTTTTTCTCTGAATCAACTCCAGCAATGAAAAGGATAAGTACAAAATTACAAATAAATTGAGCTAAGGCTTCAAGTACAATTAATTGATCCAAAACAAAGTAAAAATAAAACCTTCTGTTTCAATGTGATCCCTACCTGACCACTTCACCAGGGGGCAAACATGAGAAATAAGAAATGAGAACTTAAAGTCAGCATAAAAGAATCTGAAGCTTAGACAAGACTTCCTGATTTTTACACTAGACTTTATTTGATAAAGTTATTCAACAAGGAAAACCTATTCAATATTCCAACCCATTCCACCACTGTTTCCTAACTTGTAATATTATTGTTGAGGTGGTGATATGTATATGTAGAGTTTCCCCCTTTAAGAATATCATAAATAAGATACCCAGAAGAAAGATTTGGGAAACAAAACTATCATCAACTATACACGCCAGGTCCAACAGGAAGTTAGATCTTATCTAAATCCTTATTCAAATGGAGACTTATCGAGAAATTATCAGAATCAAAATTTGCCTCTACAATCTTAAACACTCTCATTCACTGGCTCAAGCCAAATGCCAAGACAGCATTTCATTGACCCAGAAATAATTAAATGAATCAGTATAAAGGCTCAGAAATTAAATTTAAAAAAGCCCAAACTATGTAGGCCCAACTTCATTTTAAAATTGTTAACTTATTATAAATGGGGTCAGTGCCATGCAATTCTAGTTTTTAAATCCATAAAGGTAAAAAGAAGTGAAAATTCTCCTTCAAATATCATCCATGAAAGCTACTGCCCATAAAAAAACTGTCACTTTGCAAAATCCAAAACAAGATCAAATTTAAAATAGCATACCTTGACACCATTTATTACTTCAAGCAACCTTTTGGGATCTGAACAACAGTCTCGGAAGAATTCCGCAATTGCAATATTATGAAGTACCTGAAATATTAGGATTTAAAACCTTAACACTCAGATTTAGAAAAAAGATTGCCTTGGACAAAAAATAAAAAACAACATAGAGATAACACAACATTTGGCGGGTTATGAGCAAGAGAGGACTTGCTCATAACAGGCCTCAATAGGGATAGCATATAATTTTGTTGCCCTACAAACATAATTGCAATCTCAAATGCAATCCACAAAATAAATTGAACAGAATTTTGTTATTGTATATTTGTGCAGGAGACTTAATATGTAGAGAGCACAAAAACCACACTCGTCCTCTATGAAACACACATACAAAATGATGATAAAAGTCTAGTTATTTCCCCAATATACATCAATTTAGCAGGTATGCTTGCACATAGGACGCTCCAACTATTGAAATTTATTCATAACATGGCATATATCATCAATTATGAGAATATATAAGGAGTGTAAATTCAGGAACAAAACATTTCTAATTCCATGAAAGGCAAAACAATGTGATGCACATGGCATGGACAATGTACATCATTAAGTAAATCGTTACAGCACAAAAGGGTATTATCCAACAGCTGGCATGAAGTATACAAGTGTAAGTTCGTGAAACAATATCGTTGACTTAGTGTTGTGTGTGCCACCAGTAGCTATCCCGCTAATCATGTTAGCATCAAGAACCAAAATTACACATCATGCTACCGGTATCTATCCGGCGAATCAGGTTACCATCAAGAAACTAGAACCAAATTTAACAAAGTGACAACCAAATGTTGAACAAAGAAATATTTCCTTATCCAGAAAATGGGCAAAAAACCCCTATCTTCGTTCAAAGTTTCCTTGTTGGAACCACTCAACAGTTTCTTCTACAAGTCCAATAAATTTCTCCTGACGCCCGACACTCCAACTTGATACACACATCACATGGCGCAAATGTATTCTCATCAACGTCCACTGCAAGAAGCTCGCAACGTACCTTAAACAGCTCATTCACTTTCTAATAGAGGAAACTCAAACAAACCAGGATGCACATTCACATCAAGAATCACAGTCGTTACACTGCATCTGCAAGTGCTCACTAGCTACAGTTCCAGCAAGGTACCAGAATTGAAATTCAGCTCATAAAATAAAGAACCGAACAAACAGATCAATCACCTGACGCATAGCAATTAGTATAAAGCAAACACTAGCACCGAGCAAAGAAGCAAGAAAAAATAACACGAAGCGTCAATCGAGAACTATGAGCACGGAGCAACAGATACAGAAATGAAACGATGCCGGTCAGATCAGTATCGAGGGAAAAATGGTAAAGAGAATTCAACTACCTTGGGATCGTCCTGCTTCTTCTGCAGGAGCTGGTTCAACACCTCGACGCACTCGGCGAACTTGCCAGACTGGAAATGCAACGCAGCATCTTTGGCGAGTGCCACGGCGACGGTGAAAACACCGTCCTCGGTCTCGGTGCCGGATGAGGCGTCGCGGTTGGCGGTGGACGACGGGGATGACGACGATAAATCTCGGGATTCCATGGCGAGATCGAGTAATCGGATTGCAAATCGTTTTGGGAGAGGGTTTTGGGGAAGAGAGAGATGAAAAGCCCTAAAGTTTAGTGAAGAGATGCGAAGTGAGATGAATCTGAATTACATTTAAAATCAAAGTAAAGAGAGAGCTATAGTTGAAAATTGTGAAGTGAGAAACCCTAGGATTTGCTTGCTTCGATGGTATCTGGTTTTGCTGTGAGAGAGAGGAAAGAATGCAAGAAGGAAATGAAAACCTATTCGCCAAATCGGGGGAGGTTCAGATAGAAAGAGAGTGGAAGGTTTTTTTAATATTTTCTTTTCGGTGACTCATAAATGGGTTAAATTAAAATGAGCACATCATCATATCCGTTTATTTTACATATCTTCTTCATCTGACGTCCCCAAGGGACCATTTCACTTCTTTTTTATTAAAACAGATAAAAATGTTTTCTTATATTTAATATTTTTTATTAATATGGTATAAACACACACTGTCTCAACACTTTGTCCTGAAAAACTAACTAGTGAACTTCTCACCGAAAAAATATTTTCATCGGTAATCAAACTCGAAAAAAGTCAAAAAATAATTAGAAATTAGTAACTTTACAAATTACCTTAATTAATTACTATTTGGTTGATTCTATTCATTTTGAAAAATGGATGGATATGAACTTACACATCATATTGTTTTTTTAATTCACTGACTTTTAAAAGTCTTTTTAAGTTAAACTCAAAAATAATTGTTAGAAGTTTAAAAATATATATAATATATAAAAATCATAGAATTAAAAAATATTAATTAAAAAATATTTTGATACATTCAATATATCACATCGTTTAGGAGTGAAGGGGAAAGACAGTTTATATATTTCTTTCTTCCTTAATCTACTAAGACACATTTTAAAGATAGAATCATAACAAAGCTTCAAACTCAAAAATTGGTAATATCTCATATATTTTTATTTTAACACTAACACTTTTTTACTTTCATATTACTCAATTTAGTATTTTGAGTTTTGATTATTTTGTTTTTGGTTATTTATAGTATTTTTGTTAAACCAAAACTATTATTCACTTGTATATTTTTTTTCATTGTGAAATTATTACTTTCTTATAACTTATTAAGTATCACGTGTCAAAATAAATTTTCAATTTATAAAAACTTTTTAAAGAACAAAGTGGAACATTTAAACTAGGGGGGAAATATTACATTTGTATTTTAATATGTATTTCAATTGTTTTTAAATGATAAGTGTTTTTTTTTACCGAGTCTTTCTGAAATTATCTTATTGTCTTTGTTAATAAATAAATTTCAGTATTTTTATTAAACCAAAACTATTTTATTTGTATATCCCTTTCTCATTGGGAGATTATTACTTTCTTACAACTTATCTTATAATATGTCACGTGTCAAAATAAAATTTCAATTTGTAAAGACTTTTAAAGAACAAAGTGGAACATTTAAACTTAGGGAGAAAATATAATGTTTGTATTTTAATATGTATTTCAAGTATTTTTAAATGATAAGTGTTTTTTTTATGAAACTATTGATAACGGATTGTTGTTTTTTATGGATTAAGAATGTGATTTCATCTTTACTTTAAGATGATTACTAGTCTTTCTGAAACTATCTTATTGTCTCTGTTGATAAAGAAGTTTCGGTATTTTTATTAAACCAAAACTATTTATTTGTATATCCATTTTCATTGTGGAGTTATTACTTTCTTACAACTTATTTTATAATATGTCACGTGTAAAAAAAATTGAATTTGTGAAGATTTTTAAAAAACAAAGTAGAACATTTAAACTAAAGAAGACAAATATCATGTTTGTGTTTTAATTTATATTTTAACTATTTTTAAATGATGAGTGTTTTTTTTTTATGGAGCTATTGATAACGGATTGTTGTTTATTAAGTATTAAGAATGTGATTTCATCTTTAGAATGGTTACTAAGTCTTTCTGAAAACATTTTATCGTATTTGTTAATAAATAAATTTTAATATTTTTATTATTTTCTTGAATTTTTGACAATTTTAATTTAAATTGGTTTTCTGGTTTTATTTTTCTCAAATAAAAAAACTGCAATATTAAGTTTGAATTGTGCAAGAAAAAAAAAGAATTTGTGTTTAAATACTAAATAGTGAGATGAAGTAGACAAAGGTTAGAAAGGAAAATTTGATTGAATCTATATTTTAAATGTAGTTGAAATATTGATACATGAAAATTTAAAAGTGTGATTAATTAGAACAAAGGATTACAAAACAAAAAGGAATGAGACAAATTAAACCAAGTGAGTGTGTGAACTTTAAACAGTTTTGAAAGTTTTTACTGATGAATTCACAATTGTGGTTGCTTAATTTTTTTTGTTACATCATAACAAAACATGAAGATGATTGAAGCATTTGTTTGTGTTAATTAGGAAGTGAGGGTCAAATAGTCAACCTTTATCTTACTAAAATTCATTTTTTATTTATTATTATTGCATCATAAACTTTTAATGATATATTTTTCTACTTCTCTTATAATTTGTCAAATGTCCAAAATAAATTGATGGTATAATTAATTTGATTAAAAGAAGACTTTTTAAAGAACAAAGTGTGTGTGGTGTGGATGACGTGTTTAGGCGTAACACAAGTAAAGAGCCACTGGAGAATATACGACTTGTGAGGGTCACGTTCCAGGGGTGAGCTGCATGCATGACACGTGAACAGCTAGGACGCTCCCAGGACGGGTGACCCCAGAGATCAGGTGCACGAGGTGTCATCCCGTCAGAGGTTGCACTCCAGTTAGGGAACCCCATGCGCCAGGTTGCCTTAAGAGTGGGTAACAACGGCGTTGAAGTCCACCCTCAGAAAGCCTATTTTGGGTAATGGAAACAGTGGAAACCCTATACTATATAAAGGGAAGTATCAAACCTAGTAAGGTACGTTATTCATTTGCGTCGCTTCACACACACACATATTACACGAGATTTTTACAACTTACTTTGGTGTTTCCTAACCCTAATATTGACTTTAGCGTCAGAGTGCAAACGACCTCTAGGGCACCCTTTGTCTTTGTGATTTCAGGTGTTTGATCGAGAGAAAGACACGAACGAAGGCACAAAGAATCGAATGTGGGAGTATCGTGAGACGTACAAAGGCCCTCAAGTCAACCGGTAGTAACAAAAGTATTATCTTTTCAATATCATTCCATAACTACGAATTTATTAAATTCAACACTATACAAACACAATTAAAATTATGAAATACAACCACATGTAAACATATTCATAAATTTTTGTTAATAAACAAATATGATAAGATAAAGTCTTAATTATCCTTTTAGTTCCTATATAAAGGGCAACAATAAATTTAGTTCCTATATTTTTAAAAAATTTAACATAGTCCTAACTTTTTTTTAGAACAATTCAATGTGATCCTTAGTGTTAGATTGTATTCAACGACGTTATGTGGATAATAATGTGGCGCATATAATGACACAAATTGGTACACAAATGGATGATGACGTCAACGCCTCCCCTTCCTACACATCCCATACATCAATATAGTACAAGTCATCTCATCAAGAAAATAACCTTTCTCTGTCATCACACACAACAACTTATTGGCCTTTACCACCCTCCCCAACTTGGACCACCCAAAAATCAAAGTGTTGCAAGTAACAACGGTTGAACAAGGTGTTTTGATGTCTCCAAATCCAAGTGGAATGCATGAAGATCATTGTTGTTGGTTGTGTGTGTGTGTTTAGAGTAGTTGAATTTGTTATCCACTCTAATTGATGATCCAAGGTTGTTTGATTTTAATAATTTTGGAAAATATGTGTTTTCAAATGAAAGTGAAAAATCTACCGGTTGAAATTTCGATTCAACCAATTGTTTACACTTAGTGTATTTTGAAAAGGTATTTGTAAAGGCTTGACTTTGGTTGACTTTGCCGTCAAACCAATTGAATCGATGGTTTCGTGTTTTCTGAAAACCTTAACATAGTTATGTTAAGTGACTTTAATATGTTTTAAATGATTTAAACTGTTTTTGACTCTTGCATTAAATGCTTTAACCAACTGATTAGAGTTTAAATAAGTTGTTTTATGCTTCTAATCTAAATGAATTCAAGAGAAATTATTCAAAACAGTTTTCCAAGATTGCTAAAAGCCTTAAATCTTTTTCCAAGAGTGAAATAAAATTGTGTTGTATTCATTTTGCTTTAATCTGTGATTGTACATATGTGTACCCATTCCTTTCTCTCTTGACTACTGTATTTTTGTGAGAATTCTTGTTGTGCATATTTAGAGGTTGTTCTGAAATATGTGGTTTATTTGCCAAAGGTGGTGTGTTTTCTTGAAAGGTTCAAGATCACTACTTTGGTTTGTCGTGTGTAATAAAGGTTTATGGTTGCTTCTCAATTCTCAGTGGTTACTGAGGACTGAATATAACTCTTGATAAAGAGTGTACCAGTATAAAACTCTCTGTGTTAATTTCTCTATCATTTCTCTCTTTTAAAATTGTTTTTGCTTTGTTTTTAACACTACTGGTATAAACAACCAATTGTTTCACAAAAACAACCAATTGATTTTTTGCAATCACGTTAAAAACAATTTTGAAATTGAATGAACTGATTTCTAATTCATTGATTCCTAGTTGACTTTCTATCTACTTTCAATATTTGCGAAAATCTTTCATAACACATTTCATTCCTCCTCTTATTTAAGGCCTATAATTCTAACAATTGACATCAAGAAGGTGAAGGTTGGAGAGAACATTATTTGGAAGCAAATTCTTCTATTTCCATGTCGAGTGCAATATCATGTGATAATATTCCTTCCCTATGCATGGAAGAAATGTTCCTTGACCAACAACTACTACATTTCACTCTTTCATGTTATTGGATGCAAAGCGGCAATTTAGAGGTTGCTATTAAAAACTCACAAATTATTGTTTCTCATGTGACAATCTCATTACATGCATGGGGGATGTAGATTTTTAAGTTGAGCCTCATATCACCAAGGTGATCACAATGGTTTAATGAAAAAAACATTAATTTTTTTAAATGTCATTAATGTGAATGATTTATAATAATATGGTAAGGTCATCGTCAATAATATGGTAAAGATCAAAATCCTATAAATGATAATGATGATGTTGAGAATATCATACCCCAAATCCACCATGATTCACGTATACTTTTACAAATGTGAAGTGGTATTTAGGGGTTATAAAAATGATTAAACAATTTAAACACAATGTTTACAAAGATTTTGACAAGGTATGTCTTAGGGTTTGAGAATTAATATGTTAGATGAAAGTTTTGATTAATTATAGGACTTTTTAGAATGAGCCAACATGTTTATTTATTTTTCATTTCAGTTATTATAATGTAACTTTTTATTTTTATGATATATTCTTATACTTTTGTACGTCTAATTTTAATTACGCAATTAAACACGAAACATCAATTTAAGTTGATTATTTCAAAGTTTAATTCATTTAAATTTTTGTATTAACATTTTGAATTTTTTAAATATAATTTTATTTCGATTTCAATTTAATTTAATTTAATTTAATAAAAGTTTATTTTTTTACATTATTAATAGCTATAATTTTTTTTCTTAATATTAAATCCAAATTTACCTTTAAGCAATGATAATAAGGTAAATTTACAAATACATTAATTGAAAAGATAAAATTTAATCTATCATAACAATCAAATCATTAATAATTTTTTTACTTCTTCTCTCTCAATTTTTATTTATTCTTTAATCTAAATAACCTCTTTCATTTTTTTTCCATCCCATCTTCCCTCCTCGTTATTATGGGGGTTTATTATTTTTTATGTGGAAGAAAGAAAATTCACCGACGTTTAAATAGTTTTTTGGTGGATATAGAGATATTTTTAAAGTAAAAATCAAGTTTCAATAGTTATCTTAACCCAGTTTGGCCCAATTGAGAGACTCACGGACTAGTATGTCAAACAATATTTTTTTTTTAAATAACTTATTTAATAAGATTAATTTAAAGAGATCGTTTCAATTAAGCGATGAGAAATATATTAATAGTTTAGTTTTGATTTTATTAAAATATCAAATTTTATCGTACTATAGAAATTGAATTTATAAAATAAATTATCAACAATAATAACTAGTGGAAAATTCGTCTAAAGCTTCAATGAAGAATTATATGTTGGACTTCAACGTGATTAAGTTTTTCGGTATTAAGACTCGTAGTGGTAAAGTTCTCCGTCCTCTTCCTATTAGATGGGAATTTCCTTCACCAGGTTGGGTCAAAATTAATACTGATGGGGCTGCTAGGGGTATCCTGGTCTTGCTACTTGTGGATGTATTTTTCGTGGGAGTATGAGAGAATTTATTGGTGCTTTTTCAGCGTTTCTTGAAGTTCAAACTGCTTTGGTTGTTGAGTTTTATGGAGTTATACATGCTATGGAGGAAGCTCAAAAAATGGGACTTACTAATGTCTGACTTGAATGTGATTCTGCCTTAGTTTGTGCTGCGTTTACTGCTAGAACTAATGTTCCATGAATGCTTCATAATCGATGGAATACTTGTCTTAATTTTTGTAGGACAATCAGGTATAGGGTAACTCATTTTTCGTGAAGGGAATGCGTGTGCTGATAAGTTGGCTAATTTAGGATTTATTCATAGAGAATCATTTCATTGGTATAATAGACTCCCAGCTAGTCTGTTCTTAGAATTCTTTATGAATAGGTATAATCTACCTATGTATCGTTTGTGTTAACATATGGGTTTTGGTATAGTTCCCCCATATTTTTGTATTTTATTTCTTTTTTCTTTTTTAATAATATTTTTTTTCATGTGATGGCATATGATTGTTATTAATTGAGGTGTCAGCTTAGCTGAGATGTCAAGTTGCATAGTGATACCTAACACGAAAACTTTATAAAAAATAAAAAAATAAAAATATATATATATATATATATTTTAATTTTTTAGGAGTAATAAAAATCTAGAAAAGCTTTATAGTAACTTTAAACTTAAAATTTAATGTATATTTTTTTTTCAATAAAAACATTGTCTAACCATCTCACATTAACCACATTATTAATCTAAAATCAGTTAGATTGAAGGATTTTGGTATTGAACGACCTAACTTAAGTGAAAGAATTTGTTTCATTGAACCACTTAACTTAAGTCATAAGTTTTCAGTAGGTGATAAATAACTTATGGAGTTTAATTTTTTAACTTGAAAAATTTATAACTTTGGCCAATGTCACATTTTCCTTTTTTTTTTCTAATGTTCTTTTGGTTTTTTATATTGATTCTTAGTTTCTATTGTGTTTTGATCCGAGTGTTTTGTTTAAAAAATATCTATATTTGTTGATTGAGAATAATAAATATTATTAAATATATAATTGTTTGACTATATATATTTCAATCCTCAAATTGGTGGATTTACATTAACACAAATATTATAATTAATATTTTTATTAATCTAACATAAAGTATATAAAGTGACCTTGGTCTTGGATGTTCTATATGTTTTTGACATGAAAATGATATATCGATCCTATGTAAATCAAAACTTGTTTTTTTTTTTTTCAATTTTAAAGTAAAATGTTTTACAAGAATTCAAAATAGCTAGAAATATGAACTCGTTTGTCATGTTAGTAAATATGTTTATTATATTTCAAGTACAAAGAACATCCCTTTTAATTTGTTTATACTACATATTAAATTTAATTCATTCAACTATTTTTTTTATTGTACAAAGTTGTTAAGAACACATTTTTAATTGTCAGGATAACTTAAACAAATAACAAAGCTGTTTAAACATGTATGAATATATGAACATTCTCTATTATTTTTATGATGTAATTATATTATTTTGTATTTTATGTTTGATTTTTTTTTCTATTATTCTGTAATACATTATTACTGAACTCTAACTATCTGTAATTTTTTTGTTTTATTTGTAATGTTGCAACAAGTTATATGTATCTGATTTTTGTTTGTTTGTTTTGCATCTTATATTTCAGTTATCTTTAAAAACCAGTTCATATTTTTAAAACTTAACTCTCCAAAAATTCTCAATTTTTTTTTTCACCAATCATACTTTTTATATAGTTTAAGAAATACAGCATAAAATATTCATTTAAAAATATATTGCTGAAATCCATTTAAAAATATTTATTACATAGAACCAATCATTCATTCATTTATTATTACTAAGAAATAAAAAAATATTCAATAAAAGAGTGTTAGTAAGTACCACATTTTTTAAATACTTTTTTTTCACATAAGAGAGCGTTTTCAGAGTGGTGTTTTTCTGATAGCATTTTTAATCGATTAAACCGCATTTTTCAGTGTAAGGGTTTACCGCGAAACCGGGTTTTGGCGCGAAAGATTGGTTTCTGGCGTCTTTCTCCGGCGACGCCGATGAGGTAGTGTGAGACTGCGAGTGAGTTGTTTCTTCCTTTAGAAAGCTTTGCAAGGAAACAATGTCAGAAGAGATTCAAGAAATCCGCAGTATAATTTCTTCAGATAACAAGTTCAACAAATCATCAGGCTATTCATCCCTCTTGCAATTTCAGCAGCATTCTTGCGTCAACGCTTCTGCGCTCCAATCCCTTGCTCACTCCGCCCAATCCATAATCTCCTCCATTGTTTCCGACCTCTTCGACGACCATGACGAAGAAATGTGAGCATCGACTTCCGCTTTCTCACCATTTAATTGTTTTTACCTCTTTCTACGTTCTCTCTGCAGAATTAGAATTTCCATTAATTAATCTATTTGATTATCCGTCAGAGCCACTCAAGCGTTGAAGTGTTTGGGGTTCATGCTTTATCACCCATCCATCGTTTCCGTCCTTCGAGGTATCTGGTTTCGCTGTTGTGTTTCAACTTATCGATTTGGTTTTGCAAAGCTGATTTTCCCTTGTTTTTGCAGTGAATGATGCCAATTTAGTTCTGAGTGCATTGCCCAAACTTATCACGACTACAAAATTAAAGGCTAGTTTGATGTTCTTTTTACTCTTGATTAGTGTTTTCAGTTTTAGTAGAGTTTTTATGTATTATGTTTAGTTGTTTACATTATTTGTCTTGACCATTGCTACAGTCTGCTTGTAATTTAGGGGTATGGTGCTTGTCTGTCCAACAGTTGGGTGCACCATTTCTTGTTACTCACTTTCATTATTTGTTACGGGCAATTGTTCACGCGCTAGACAATCCCATGGGTTCTTTGTCAACAACATTTGAAGCTACACAGGTAGAGTTTCCTTTCTTTATTGTTTGTTGCTTTAATAATTCCATAATAAAAATTGTATTTAAAGTCAGCACAGTTGCATAAGTCTCTAAGGTGAAACTTTAATTTTGTTTATAGAATAGCTTTAAAAGAACCTAAGGAACTGCTTAAAAGTTTTGTCAAATAAAATTAGGAACAAAATAAACGAACTCCACACTTCTAGTCATTTTTTTTAAATGGTTCATAGATAAACCAATTCCCCCTTGTAGTGTTTTTCAACAATGCTTACCAAGTTGACGGACATTCTTCCCTTAAAATATATTGCAGAGAGGATAAAAATAATCAGTTTTTTTACTCAGCTCAAAATATATATCTTGTCAGTATCAAATGTTACTAAAACCTTGAAAGCAAAACTGTGCCCAATGTACCTTATTTCAATTTTTTTAATGTTATACTAGCTTCTTGCTCATTCTTTTAAACACTCACTAACTAGAGATGATGTTCTTTTATGCATGCCTGGCTGGTTATAGTGGTCTGAATCTCGTGATATTTATTCTTGAAATTCATGGCAGTTTTCTTTTGATACTCTTAGCCTCTGAATTACAGGCTGTAATGAAGCTATCAGGTCAATTAAGCGAGCAAATGAAAGGCTCATCCCCTATATGGGCACCCCCAATATACAGAAGACTTCTCAGCACAGATAAGAGGGAGAGGGATGCCTCAGAAAGGTGCCTGTTGAAAATCAGATCCACAGTCATTCCTCCTTCTCTGGATCTTTCTAAGGTACCAAAACATTGTGATTTCAATATAAAGTGATGGTTCGTCCTCTAGTGGCATTGACATGATTATATTATGGCTATTTAAGCTGTTAAGACTACTGTTGCTTTAGTGCTTATGCAAACGATAACAAACTACACTATTTTTATCTTGTCAAGGTTGTCACTTTGTGGTACTTGTAATCCCTACTGCCTATAAGGTGTGTACAAAAAATCCAAATATTCAAATTGAATTCATATCATACTGATCTAAATTACTTTAAGACCATTTTAATGGATCCGTTTCAAATTCAAATCCATATCTTTGGATTTTTAATCCAATCCACTTAATTGGATTTGGATTTAAAAAGAACCAAAATCAATGCTCATCCTAAGAAATCATTTGGTCAAGTAATTTTTTGTTGGTTTCGCCTGATATTTTTTTACTCTATGCAAACTGTTTCTTTGGTTTAGAACATAGTTGGGATGTTGTTGGGTTGACCTTGGATGGGACATCCTTGGCTCGGTATCAGCCAAGGCGACCTCAACCTTGGCCAGGGCATTATTGACCTATTTACCTATTACAAACCTCTTTCAAAGCCTAAGTGTGGTCTTTTAGCAGCCTGATCTGACCTAAAAGTTTGTTAACATGACCTGAGTTATAGAAAAACCTACAAACAAGCAAATAAGCTTAACTAGGCCAACCAACTTATAAAGGCCACTAGGTCTTGTTCATCGCATAAATAATTCATTGTATTTTAAAGACTAATATTAAAGGAAATAAGAAAATTTCTGCAAGCAAAAGTCATTATATTAAAATTAGATAGACACATAGTGCTCATCATATTGCCACATGATCAAAATATGAGAAAAACATTTATATGCAAAAATAATTAAGCAGTGAGAAAAAGTAATACACAAAGGAAAAAAGGGAAAACTTCAATTAGAATCACCAAATACATGTATCTTTTTGTTGAGCCATCGTGCTATTAACAATTGTATATGATCACTCTCTTTCCCAAATTTACCAATTAATTTTGAAAAATATCTTCATTATTTTTAGTAAAAAAATAAATTAATTCAAATAAAACAGAAATTGAATTTATGAACTAAATTTCCTGGTTTTTTAGTGCCAATTTTATTCAAATTAAATGGATATGAATTTAAATCCAAGTTTAAATTATATTAAATAAATAATCATCAATTTTATACAATTAAATAGATTTGGAATCCAATCAATTTTATTGGATTTGGATTGGATATAAAAAATCCAATGCCCACCCTATACTATATTTTTATATAAATTACTTTTGTGGTACTGCAAAATGGAAATCAAATTTGTATTGTCCATGACATATCATGCCTGGTCTGTAAGGTTTACCTAAGTTTAAACTCGTGCTCTTTGGTGTCATTGTCAACTTACCTTTTTTGTCCATTAGGTCATTGTCAAAGATCTGAAGATAAAATTGCTCAGTGGGATGAAGGTTTTGCTAGACAATGGTATGAAGACGCAGGCTGTTTGTGCATGGGGATGGTTTGTCCGAATGCTTGGATCCCATGCTTTAAAGAGTAGGCATCTCGTTAATGATATGCTGAAAATTCCTGAACGTACATTTACAGATATTGATCCTCAAGTTCAAATAGCTACGCTGGTATTATATACGAGTTGCTGGTTTACTTTTATCTCATCCATGATTCACAAAGATGAACTATGTCTGGCATGTAAACCTGTTCAATATTAAAGTGACATGATAGAAAGTGGCTTAAAGAATTATGGTTGACATTCATGCTGTATTTGGTTTTGAGGAAATAAACGGAGGAAATGGAAATAGAGAAGAATAAAGTTGAGAAAAGAGAAATAAAATTGCATATTTAGTTTGATCGAGTAGTGATTGTGAAACAATAGTGGGTTCTACAAATTATTTTTTCTCCCTCTACTAAACAATCAATTCTGTCCCTCTCCATCTCTACCAAACACGCCCTTAGATACCAATGCACAGAACACTTATTAGGTGTTAACATCATTTACTTATTGTTGCTTATGTGACCCTTTCATGTGCCTTCTGTACAGGTTGCTTGGGAAGGTCTTATTGACGCTCTTGTTCACTGTCCAATATTGGTTTCTGAGAAAAACGCATCAGCAGAGGAGAATTCTCTATTAGGAAGGAAAAATTGTGATGATCAAGCAAATGGATTTTCCAAAAGCATAAAGCTAATAATGATGCCACTGATTGGCATCATGTCCAGTAAATGTGATTTATCAGTTCATTCATCCTGCTTAAACACGTGGTGTTATTTGCTACATAAGCTTGATATCTCTGTCAATGAACCATCAATGATAAAAATAGTCTTAAAGCCTATACTTAAAGCAATATTTCAGAATGGACCCGATAGCAAGAACATCTGCTTATGGAACCTGGGTCTTGATCTGCTTACTGATAGTATTTCACAGAAGAGTAGGGAGGTCCTTTACCAGTCAACTGGCCTGGTAAGCCACAAAAACTCTGAAAACGGACATTCTCAATCTGGAAAATGCTCTTGGAAGCAACACCTAATTAGATGGATGCCCTGGAGTATCAATCAATTGGACTTTTATCTGAGTATGATTTTTCATCTTATCCATCAAGCATCGCTGCCAACTGTCACTTATGATCATAGAAGTCATGTTTATGATGCTGCTTTGAAGTTATTTATACATACTCTGAAAGGAGCCAAACTGCATGTGGAAAGTCCATCTACTAATTATGATGGTATTATGCAGTGCTTGACCTCATCAATAACATTCATCAAGAAAGTATGTGAAGATTTATGCTCGGATGTTGGAGAAAATTCCGATGTTTATTGTACTTCCATTCAGTTTATAGATGCCATCACAAAGGAGTTAGGTCCTTCTATCTTGGGATCACCTCTGTACAAAATTTCTTTAGATCTGAAGTACATTGAAGACATGCAATCAGTTGATCATAACAAACATATAAAATTTCTTAGTGTCAGTTGTGTTTCTTATATGGATAAGGTTTCTCCATTGGTTTATTTGATAGCACTGTACTTCTACATGATGGTTCAGTTAACCATGAAATCCCATCAAACAGATCACGTATCACAAGGGATGTGTGAATATTTTAAATTTATGTTTTCTTCAAGTGATCCCCTGGAAGATCTCCTCACCAGTATTAGTTTCTTGTACAGACACGTTCAACCAATTTACTTAAACATATGGGTAGCATTGGCCCAAGGTCTGGACTACTGTGTATCTGTTGCAAACTGCAAGTCACTACAGGATGCCTTGTCTGACAGCACTGTATATTCTTCCATATGCCATCTTTTAATTTACCCCATCTTGGCCCTTTCTGAAGTTCCAAGAAGGACTGTGACAAATGCTACCGCATGTTTTGATAAATATCCTGTATCACCAGAAAGAATGCCGAGGTTTGAACAGGTTATTCAAACATGGAAAGCACTTCACGGATCTCTTTGTACAGTGTTCACTGGATGTTCATCAACCACCAATTTTTCTGGGGACCTGTGCTTGCTCTTTAGCAGCTACCTTGATGAAAATAGTGGCATGGTTGAGAGCGGTGCTGATTTTGACTTCGCATGCAATGATGTGGATCTTGGTTTCCTTCATTTAACTGGCAATTTCTTGATTTGCATTCTAGAACAGATTCAGACTTTGGAATTAGTTTCGGAATTGGACAGAAGTAAATTTGACCGTGATAGGAAAATTTTGTTCTGTATAAAGAACTGCTTGAATTTTGTTGCCAAGTAAGTTTCAACATGCTTTGTAAGGATATGAGGAGCCTTTCTAGTTGTTTAATACGTGATTGCCATGCCTCTTTTTGATTGTGTGGGGGTATCTGTGTCATATCTTTGGATAATATAAGTTGAATGGTAGAAACAGTGCATCTTCAAAATGGATCTACTCTTTTTATTAGCCTGATATTGCTATCGTCCCGTGTTGAGTTGGGGATGTAAAAGCAATGTCACTGGCATTTCGACATATACTAGTCCTTTTGTTTTTAGTTTTATAAATAGGCGTCTATTCTATTTCTTGGGTCACAACTTATTCAAGTAATTAACTTGCTAATTTGTATTTTGCTGCTTTACTTAGCCTGTATAAGTATTATTTTGATCATAACACTACCTTTGGGTTTAGGGTTTACCTAACCTACTCTAATTGCTGTTATTTCTACTGATAATTTTCATGTCACATTTCAGGTATATGAATTTATTGAGGATAAAAACGGTTAGAGACCCGCTGCCTGGATTTGTTGGGACCTCTAGGTAAGTCAATATAAGCTGTCTCCTGCAATGCATTCTTGGTTGTTTAATTAGTAACTCTACTTGACTGTTACTTTATCATAAATGTCAGGCTATATTCTGCGTTGGCATGTTTTATTAGTTGCCTTCACTCGAAGCAAGATATTCTTCATTTTCTGAAGGTTTGTTCCTTCTATTCTTACTTCTCATTCTCAGTTCGTTGAAGTAGCTTTTATGAAACATGTGTATTTAATTATATGCTGCAACTTCGGAGGGTGGGGGTTTACTTCAGTACTAATAATTAGTCCATGATAGAAGGTTCAACTCAGTTATGATACCGGCTTAGGGGGAGGGGGGCAGATGCGTTTAATTTGCCATTACTCGGTATTTTTCGTTTCATCAAACAAGCCTTTAATCTTCCGTATACTTGGCTGCAGATTGTTTCCTTCCCACTACTTGAATGGCTATCAAATATGGGAATGCAGGATGATAGAACAAACTTCCAACTCCAACTTCTATGGACCGAAATTCTAAGCTGCTTAAGAAGAAGTCAACCTCCTATAAACTTTGGTTCCGCTTTGCTCAAACTTCATGAACCTCTATTTGAAAAAACTCTCAATCACCCACATCCCTCTATTTCAGAACCAACCATCAACTTTTGGAATTCTACATTTGGTCAGCAAATTATTTTGGATTTCCCCTCGAGTCTTCTTTGTGTCCTGGACAGGCTATCCAGAAATGGAAGATTAAAGGTCCAGAAGAGAAGCCTACCATGTCTTCCGAAATGTCATTCTCCTGAGGAAGCCAATGATCCTGTACAGGGATATAGGGTCTCTGCGAAACATAACAGGACTTCTAAGAGGGTGGAACTAGTGTTGGATAAACTAAAAGAGGCACCTCCATTAAGTAGTAAAAAGAGGAGGCTAGAACTGACTGAGCATCAAAAGGAAGTTAGGCGAGCACAGCAAGGAAGGGAGAAGGATACTGGAGGACATGGCCCAGGAATTAGAACTTACACTAATGCAGACTTTACACAAGGTCACGATGATTCGCAAGAAAGCCAGGAGGAGATAATAAGAGATCCTGAAGCTATATTGCAGATGCTGATAAAAACTATCTGACTTGCTTTGAATGCTGCTTATAGATGCCATTATACTCATAGAAGCCTGAATTATTATTTATTCAGATAAATTTATTTTAACTTGTCTTGATTAGCAATTTTTAAATCGCAAAAAACTAAGGAATGTCAGAATATAATAACTTCTAGTAAGTAATCAATTACATATGTGGCGGTAGGCTATTCACCAGAGATCATATTAAATCAATGTTAGAGTTAATTTAACATACTGTTTTTATTAATGGAAAAACACATCATGTACCCGAAAAAATGCATCAAATTAGTTTAAGTAATGTCATGTCTACTACGAATATTTTCATTCCAATAATCATATAAAGAATTATAAGTTTAAGAGTTAGGTTTTATAATTTTTTTTTATTATTGATATAAAACAAAATTATTTGTCATAAAAATAAACAATGTATTTATGCCTTAAAATAATATTTTTACCAATTACTAAATAAACCATTAATTAGGATGCAAGTGTTATAAAATGTTTATATCAGTTAAAATTGAAAAAGAAATTAAAAATGATATAAAGCAGTAAAGTTCATAAAAAATAAATTAAAATCTTATAAAGTAACTTTAGAATGGAGATGCCATAAGATGATTACTTAATGCACCTTGACATGTCTTTCGGATAGGGCGAGCTATAAGTTACCGGTTTTTCTCTCACCACTCTAGGCTCATCCACAATCCACAACTTTCATTTTCAAAGGTAATCCATAAGGTCTTAAATGAGTTGTGCTATTCTCCAGTCAAGAAAGCAACATTTGATTTTAATGAAATTAATTTAATTTTAAAGAATTTAATCCCTACGGAAAAAAAAATAGTAAAAATAGGAGGAGCGTTTGAATATAAAAAGTCCAAAAAAATTATTGACACCAGTAATAATGTTAAAAAAAGGAAAATAGCATATTAAAATATTTATTTCACTAGTTTTATTATGTAAAAAATAATATAAAAGCCCATTAGTGATGATTGTAATAAAGTTATGCATAAATATTAAATACCATTTACCCAAACTCCAAAAGCAACTATCAGTTAATTCCTTTAAGAATCCATGTTTAGTAGGCTTCTACTCTATCAGTACCAGTCTATTGGTAAGGACTCTATTCATTTTACATCTTAATTCTATTATTACTTACTTTTAATAAAATTATAATGACTTAAAAATACAAGAGAAAAATCCAACTCAAAAGACTAATTCTCACATAATAAACTCTCAAATATTTATTTAAAAATGTATTAAACATTTTATTTTAATTACACACTGTTTATTTCTGAACGTTGAGAGTTTGTACGCTATGAAATAGAAGGAAAGACTTAAAAAAACAAAAAAACAAAAAGTGAAAAATGAAATAACTTACGAGGATTAAACTTATGACGTAAAAGCGAGTAGATTTTCATTTTTCATTATTAAAATTGGGTTAAGTAAAATATTTCAAAAAAACTTATAAAAAGAAAAAAAAAACTAAACATCTTTATAATCTATAAACTAATTTATAAAATTTATTTGAATTAATTATTCAAAGATGTTTTTTCAATTTATTAAACTAATTTTATTTTATTTTCTCTTTTCGTAATTCTTTTTTTTTTAATTTTTTTTAAAAGTTATAATTTTATAATTTAAAAAAATACAATGATTATAAAAATTAATTCAAGGGTTTCATAAAAAGTTAATAAATTAAGTGGTAAAAAAGTTGTTTAAATTAAGACGTAAGAAGAAAATACACGACACAAACTTTTCTTGGTTGAGTTTAAGATGTTTCAATTTCATGATATTAGGCTCACCCTTACATTCTTTCCAATAACTAATGTTTTTGTTTCTTATTAACGTTATATGGCTTGCCATAATTCTTGCAAATACACATTGCATTGTCATGTATCATATTCTAATGAAACTTAATCTTTGAAGAGGGTTGGTCGGGGAGAATTTTTCATAATTCAATCTAGATGCAATAAAATGGATGGATTTGATCATCAAATTTATTTGGATTTTTTTAAATCTATTTAAAATAGATTAAATCTATATTAAATCCCCTTTATCAATTATATAAAATTCATATTGATTTGGGTCTTGACTGCCTCTGCTCGACATGAGCTTGGGTCCACTCGGCTCAACATGGTATTTGGCCCACTCGACTCGACATGGAACCTAGTCGACTCGACTCAACAACGACCCAAATCGACTAGGCTCAATCTAGGTTTGGGTCTACTTGGCTCTACATGGGCTCGGTTCTGACTAAATCTTGGCCCGGGACAACTCAGTTCGACATGGGTCTGGGCCGAATCGGTTCGACATCGGCCAGGACCGACTCGGCTTGACATCAGCCATGTCGACTCAACTCGACATCAACCCATACCGACTCAGCTCGACATCGGATCAACATGGGCCCGGGTCAACTTGGATCGACATGGGCCCGAGTCGACTCGGCTCGACATCGACCCGAGCCGGCTCGGCTTGACATCCGCCCGGGCCGACTCTGCTCATCATTGTCTCGGGTTGATTAGGCTCTCCATGGGCCCAAGCCGACTTGGCTCGACATGAGCTTAGCCCGATTCAGCTCGACATCGACCCGGGTCGACTCTGCTCGACATCGGCATGGGTCGATTCGGTTCGACATCGACATGGGCCGATTCGGCTTGACATCGACCCGGGCTAACTCGACTCAACATCAGCCCGGGTCAACTTGGCAAGACATGGGCTTAATGCCGACTCAACTTGGGCTTTGAACCACTAAGTTAGAGTTGGGCCCAGGTTGACTCGTTTCAACTTTGGCCTGGGCCGACTCGACTCGACTTTAGTCTGGGCCGATTAGGCTCGACTTGGACCTGAACTGACTCGGCTCGACTTTGATCCGAACCGACTAAACTCGACTTGGGCTGACTTTGCTCGACCTGGGTCCGGATTGACTTGGCTCAACCTGAGCCCGGGCCAAGTCAAAATCCAACCCAAAATCCATTTTGGATAATCCAAAAATGTATTCAATCTATATCTAATCCATATCTAATTAAATGGATTGGACTTAAATTTGAAAATATAGATTTAAATTTGAGATAAATCCATTTAAATGGATTAAAAGTACTATGAATTTGGATAATTATGAATTGGATTTGGCAATTTGGATTTTTTGTCCACCCTTACCTTTGAAGGAGTTTTTATAGGTTTTCTCTTGAGACCTTGGCATGAATTATAAATGAGTTTGGTTCTATAAGAACCTCCACCACTAATGATGATTGAGCTTCAAATGATACAAATTGAGTATGACCATTAAAGGATATTACTGGTGTATAAAACTTTAGGCATCATACTTCCCCTGCCAGTGATAAACCCAGTACAACTAATATTTTTCATTTGTGAGAACACTTAAACAACTATAAATTACCATAAATAATTACAAATCAACATTGTCACCACCCACCCACCCTATCCACTCAATTAATTGCAAAAAAACACATTAAAATCATGCAAAACGATGCTGGTGTGCTTTCTGCAACTTGTTTTGTGTAAATTATTAGCAAGACAATGACAAAGAGATAATAATGTTTTCATGTAAAAGAAGTTAAAACTAAAATGCAAAATATTTTGCTTGAAAAACAGAGATCAAATATGATATTGTGTTGAAAAAGACGCAACAAAGATGAACGACAAAGGCAAACTGATACAAACCAAGCCAACAAGAAGATTACTAAGGATGCACATTACCATTCACACTATGAGAAGTCATCTCATCAATCAAGTGAAGACCTCACTAAGGATCTAGCAGACCTCACCAAAGGGAGAAATGGACACAAACCAGAGCATCAAATGTTCTTCCTTTTGGTCTTGTTAGAATAAAACAAGTTGTAAATAATTTGGACTCTCTTTAGGGGTCCAAATAGCAAGATAGGATAGAATAGACGCCTTTAGCATAAATAGGAGTTGTGCTCATAGTTGGGCTTGATCCAAGCCCACTTTTTCAAGACAAGACATCTAGAATTATGATTTTTGACCTAATTTCTAGAAGGAGAGCCTAAAGGTGCGATTTTGACCTTAGTCAACCCTCCTAGGTCGCCCCTCCCTTATTTTCCATCCTACCCTTGCCCTTCTTGGCCACCCAGGCACCCATTCTTATAAATAGGGTGCCTTTACTTCATGTATTACATGTTAATTTTGAAGCGAAAAGTTACTCTGCACAAATTGTGTGAGAAGTGTGTGAGGTTTGAATCCTCTTGACTAGGTCTTATATTGAGTGGTGTGAGAAGTGGCAACCCTTCACTCATCTAGGTGGCTACCACACCCAAGCGACGTGAATCCCTCTCACAACCACTCTATAAGCTACTCTTCTTCCACTCTTCTCAATTCATTTCCATTTCATATATGTCTTTGTCGAACTCTTACTCTTGCTTTTGCTTTTTGTTATATGCTTATGGTTCATCATTTGGTTTGGCCATGACCACCATTGATGCTTACCTTATTGCCATTTCCATTCCACATTGCATTCCATCTATCACTTTATATTGATTTTTCATCTTTGTCTTTGTGAAGTGAACCTTCACACTTACTTAACCATCTAGTTAAGTTCGTGTCCAGTGAGAATCTTCCTTAAGTTTTCACCATAAATTGTTAAAATCTCAACTCTATGTAAAAGTGTCACCATAAAATGAAACCATCTAAAAATCAACTCACATCACAAACAAAGTTGAGAAGAGTATAACTGATGTAAAGAATGTTTAAATTTGTTTGTTTGATGTTAGGGTTGAGATGTGGTGGAGACAAATGACAAAGATAAACAACAAAGATAAAAATATTAGGGTTGATAAAAAGAAGAAGTAGTGCCATGAGAATGTTTATGTTTATCTGTATGATGTTAAGGTTGAGACGTGACATAGGTGAACATCAAAATACAAAGACAAATAAAGATGCACCATCATTGCTAGATTCGCCTAAAGTTATATGAAATGCAAGTGAATGTGAGAGAAATATAAGAATGTCTTAAGTTGATCTTGAATCACCTATACTATACCAATCACTCAACTCATTTTAAAAGTAAGTTAGTGATTATGTCGATTTTAACTCAAACATAAATAAAATTGAATCCAATATAATTTAATTAGATTAGGTCAGATTGAGTTATTGAATGATCAAACCCAACGAGCAACCCTATTTTGAGTTATCTCGATAAGTTATTAATAAATAGATAAAATTGCAATAATAACCAAATTATTGTACTGTGTGCAGACTATACATAAATTCTATTTGTTTCACGCGATTTACTGTTTGTGCAAGTTGAAAAGTGATGAAAGCACGAAAAATAAAACAAAACAAGAGTCTATACTGATAAACTTTCCGTTGTAGCGAAAATTTATGAAAAAAATACCTACATAATCAATTATATTGAAAACGATTGACTATGTTTAAAAATGTTATTTTATTATTTACATTTATGTATTGGGATATTATAATTAAATATAAAATAATCAATTTTTCTTAATAATAACATAATTTCACTTTCCATTTTCTTTCTCTTCCTTTTTTTTCTTTTCAAGTTTCTTTTAATCGAAACAGAAAATAAATGTTAAAATAACACTGGATTAGTGAACGAAAAGAGCAAGTACCCTGCATCTAGTTATTTTGTAGATTGCATCTGACATCCATTGAACATTGAAGTAGAAAAATCAGCATATTGCTTGAACCTACACCTACTCTCATCAACAAGCCTCAAAACCTTATCATCTCAGGCAAAGATCAGACATGCATGAATAATTTATTCGAATGATTGAACTAAATATTCATAACTAAAAACGATGAAATGGTTCATTGAGTCTGGAACTTGTACCGTATGCAGTAGTATCCAACCACTAGCCACTTGTACAAGTGGAGGGACCGTTCCATCTTCCCAAGTTATTCCCAATTATGTTCTGCAAAATCACGTTAACTCCACCTCACCTCGTTAAACTATGACAATGCCCTTTTTAAATCAAAAATACGTATCAATCAATGGGCTATCTGATATCAGCAGCACCACTCGTGGCATACCCCAATTATGGACAATGGCCCAATAGCAGTTGGTCACTTGCAATCATTTTTTCCAATAGAACTTATGTTACATTAACTATATTAAATTAAACCTAATAGCTTCATTACCACGACAAGACAGCAAAATATTAAAACCAATTATAGAAATTCTTATACTTAACCCATACATAAACCCTAACAAGTTCAGGCCAAGTAACGCGGTTGTGTATTTGAGCTTCACAATCCAAAGGGTAGGCGTAAGCAACAGAGATTGGTAGCCCTTAAAACCAAAAATTTTGTTTTGTAAATTTTAATTTTACCCAACGAAAATCGCACAGGTGTGCAACATAAGAATATCGTGTCGTATCACGTTTTCCAGTTTTACTTCGTTTTATTTCTTTCTTAATTATATAGTGGAATTGTGTGGGCGTGGATCCAACGTGGCGACCCCATCCAACATAAAAAGAGAGCAAGTTGGACCAGCCACAGTTTTTTTTTTTTTTTTTTCTGCGATGAGATATTATATTATTCAAGACAGTTAAGAATATGTAAAGAGAGGATGGTATGTTAGATGAGAGTGATAAGGAAGAAGATGTTAACAATGGTTTCCAATCTATGCCACACTCCATCCTTTCCTATAAATACCAAATCCCGATTTCTTTCAACTCATCCACACACTATTCTTTCAGGCATTCATCTAAGATCGCCAAATAAGAAGCACCTTCCAACTTCTGGTATATACCCCTCATCATCATCTTAATCTTATCTCTGTTTTTTAATCTAAATTTCGTTTTTTATGTTGCTAACAGCAATGGTTTCCTTCTCCATGTTTTCGAATTCGCAGAAATTTCTTGAATAGAGTGTTTCCGGTGGTATCATTCAAGGTATGAATTAATAAAACCCCTAAATTCCAAATGTTATTTCAGTTTCATTGGATTGACGAAAAATTTGTTTGATTTAATTGCAGAGGAGAGTAGAGGGAGCTGAAGAGATGACAATAAAACCTGGTGTTCGCGTTTCGGAGGGGAAGCTGGTGGTGAAGGAGCGAACGATTCTGATAGGAATACCGGAGAACGTGGTGGAGACATCTACGGTAGAAGGAATGTTTCTGGGAGTGGATTTTGAGAAGGAAGATAGCAGACACGTGGTTTCGTTGGGAACATTGAGGGATGTGAGGTTCATGGCGTGCTTCCGGTTCAAGCTGTGGTGGATGGCGCAGAAAATGGGTGACAGAGGGAGTGAAATTCCTTTGGAGACTCAGTTTCTATTGGTGGAAACCAAAGACGGGTCCCACCTCGAATCACAGAACGACGCCAACAACCAGAATCAGATCGTGTACACAGTTTTTCTCCCTCTTGTAGAAGGCTCCTTCAGAGCGTGTCTACAGGGGAATTCCAACGATCAGCTCGAACTATGTCTCGAGAGTGGTGATGCAGACACCAAAGCGTCGTCGTTTAGCCATGCAATCTTCATTAGCGCCGGCACCGACCCTTTCGCCACCATTCATCATGCTTTCCGTGCCGTCAGGAACCACCTCAACACCTTCCGCCTCCGCCACGAGAAGAAGCTCCCCGGCATCGTGGACTGCTTCGGCTGGTGCACCTGGGACGCGTTCTACCAGCAAGTTACTCAGGAAGGAGTGGAGGCCGGAATCCAATCCCTCCGCGGCGGCGGCACGCCGCCGAAGTTCATAATCATCGACGACGGTTGGCAGTCCGTCGGCGGCGACGACGACGACGAGAAGGTGAAAGAAAAGTCGAACTCGTTGCAGAGGCTGACGGGGATAAAAGAGAACGCGAAATTTCAGAAGGAGGAGGAACCGGAATTAGGGATTAAGAACATCGTGGACATAGCGAAGAAGAAGAACGAGGTGAAGTACGTGTATGTGTGGCACGCAATCACGGGTTACTGGGGCGGGGTTCGTCCAGGGGTGAAGGAGATGGAGGAGTACGGTTCGGTGATGAAGTACCCGAAGGTGTCGAGCGGAGTGACGGAGAACGAGCCGACGTGGAAAAGCGACGTGCTTGCGGTTCAGGGATTGGGACTTGTGAACCCTAAGAAGGTGTTCACGTTTTACGACGAGTTGCACAGTTATCTGGCGTCTGCGGGTATAGACGGCGTTAAGGTGGACGTGCAGTGCATTTTGGAGACTCTGGGTGCGGGTCTCGGGGGAAGGGTGGAACTGACCAGACAGTACCATCAGGCACTGGACGCTTCGATTTCTAGAAACTTCCCTGACAACGGGTGTGTCGCCTGCATGAGCCACAATACGGACGCGCTCTACTGCTCTAAACAGACGGCGGTGGTGAGGGCTTCGGATGATTTCTACCCGCGTGATCCGGTGTCGCACACTATCCACATTGCGTCCGTGGCGTACAATAGCGTCTTCCTTGGGGAGATCATGTTGCCCGATTGGGATATGTTTCATTCGCTTCATCCTGCAGCGGAGTACCACGCTTCTGCTAGGGCCATCAGCGGTGGGCCTCTCTATGTGAGCGACGCGCCGGGGAAGCATGATTTTGCCCTGCTTAAGAAGATGGTTTTGCCCGATGGGTCGGTGCTTCGGGCCCGTCTTCCCGGGAGGCCCACTAAGGACTGCTTGTTCAGCGACCCGGCCCGTGACGGAGTGAGTTTGTTGAAAATATGGAACATGAACAAGTTCGGTGGAGTGTTGGGAGTTTATAACTGCCAAGGGGCTGCGTGGAATGCTGCTGAGAGGAAGAATGCGTTTCATGACACGGTTTCTGGTGCCATCACTGGGTTTGTGAGAGGTGGTGATGTGCACCTCATTTCGGAGGCTGCCGGTGATGGCGATTGGAACGGTGATTGCGCGCTCTACGCTCACCACTCTGGGCAGCTCATTGTGCTTCCGCGCAATGTGGCTCTGCCGGTGTCCCTTAAGGTGTTGGAACACGAGGTGTTTGCTGTTGCGCCTGTGAAGGTTTTGTGTCCAGGGTACAGCTTTTCCCCTCTTGGACTTTTGAACATGTTCAATGCTGGTGGTGCCGTTGAAGGGCTGGTGTATGAAGTGGGGGATAGCCAGGTGTTGGTTCGGGTGGAGATGAAGGGGTGTGGTAAGTTCGGGGCTTATTCCTCGGCAAGACCAACTAGGTGTCTGCTGCAAAACAATGAGGTTGATTTCGATCACGATACTGATTCTGGCTTGCTAACCTTCAACATAGATCATTTGCCGCAGGAGGGACACAGGGTTCATGTGGTTGAGTTAATTTATAGTTTATCTAGTTAGTTCTTACACTATACCTTATACTTATTGAATTTGAATTGGGGAGAAGACAATTGGTATGTTGTGGTATTTCTTTAGTTAGAGGGGAGGAGAGACGAGAGGGTCTTCAACAATTTGCCCTTTCTACTAGATTTAACTTTTACCATTGGAGCGACCTTCTTGTGTTTGAAATTTGATTGAAAAATGAATACATATTTCTACCTTTTTTCTTTTTTTTAGAGTTATTTAAACACGTTTTATCTTATGTTGCTCACTCCTCACAAAATCATATAAAATATAGATATTACTTAAGATATTGAATTGCCATACAGTATGCGTAACATAACCAAAACCGAATTGATCCAAGTCTGTGCACTTGCTTTCCAAAATTGTACGTCTTCTCGAGATTGAAGTTTGCTTTGCCTTTGCAGTGGTTCTTGTAGATTATTTATGTAGCAGAATTTTCTTGCCACAATTTCATTACCACCGTGTTTATTACCTGTTTCTACTGTGGTTTTCTGCCTCTTCAAGAAACTACCAAATGACTTTTTCCGTGTGTGCCTTTAACTCGCACTTCTTGGTTTATTACTAATTCACATGATTTGCACAGTGCGTTCAAGACAAGACACACTTTAACAGAAGAGTTTCCTCCCACGTAAAAGGTCATTCATGCCGAAACCAATGCCTGAGACATGCTAGTGCATTCGACGGATCATATTTTGCACAACCCATCTAACTATAGGCAACGTTCGGATATTTGATTTAATAATAAATCAATCAAATAAAAAATATTGCTACTATTTGGACATTTTATAATATAAGTATATTTTTGTGTAATTATTTGAGAAGGGAGCTGACGAAATCTAAACCAGTGATCATACTCCAAATTAACATAGAATAATTAAAATGAAACATTATACTATCAATTTTCATTTCATTCTCTTGTTTAAAATAACGATAACTGGAAAAAAGTAAAACACATTACTTCTTTGAGACTCCCTATGAATTCCCCAACCATATGTAACCCCTCCTACGACTCAAATTTTTGTCAATCTTGGTTAGAATCTCCATTATGTGGTTGCTGATCTAGAAGTAATTGCTCCAGTTCCTTCTCATATTCATCGTCCTCCCCCAATCCTGTTTGTTTATAAAATGTTTGTTTCTGGGCATGCCAGTCATTAGCAACCTTCTCCACTACATCTCCAATCAGATGCTTATCTTCTTGTATGTGCTTTATGTTTTCAACGTCTAAAACCCTGCTTGCCTCTAATGAAAAACGAGGACATAGAATTACATAATTGACAAAATTAATGATCATGTGTTGGCAAATTGAAACAGCCAGACAATAGTATCCAAAAACATCCCCACCCTCCCCTTAAGGTCGAGAATTCCAGAAGTCTGAGGACAACATTTTGTCCTTCCTAGTATAAAAAAAAGAAAAGAAAAAAGGAAGCAATTCAATTTGGAATGAACCCCCAATGATATAAGTTGTCCTTCTTAAATATGTAAAATAGGAAAGGAATAAAATACCTTGAATGGCCACACTCTTGGCCGCAGCATATCCCGATGACTTGTTCTTCAGCAAACTGAGGTCAACTTCCAAGCCCTGGCATGTGGAAAAGAGAAAGGGAGTTAAATGCAACAAAATCACAAACAATTAAAAATACAGTCTATAGTAGGAGTTTGCGTGTGAAATACATCTCAAGACTGATTCATTAGCTTCTGAAAATACAGATATCAAAATATACCCTGCAAGGATTGAATGACATTTTGAATGTGTATAATATAAAGAAATTGCATGGATCGTGCGGCCACTCCTTCATATTTCAAATAGGCTAAATCAAGTACCAAAACCCCAACCAAGTTATTAAGCACGAGATATAAACCCCAAGCAGCCTCCACCCCACCCTCCCGCAAAACAAAAAATGAAACATGGTAACTAGAAACATAAAATTGAGCAATAGGTGAAAGATTTTCTTTTGGAGCCATTAGTTGGTTCCAGAAGGGATGTTACAATTTACATAACAGCACTTCATGTTGCATAATACCATCAGAACCCTTGTAAATGTAAATGGAAAAGATCAATACAATTTTCACATAAACTTATCATCAAGAAATCTGACAGCAAATCAGTGTAATTAAGAGAATAAACAAATCATTTTGTAAGTCACAGAGCATTAAGATGCTTACAAGGTCCATCTGAATATATTTATCAATTGAAGAGCTCTCAAATAACCTGTCATTCACAGTGAACAGATGAAAACAATAAGCTGTTGAGCAAACTTCATTATCATGGCCACATGTTAAGGTAAGAAGGATCTTGGATATAAACGTAATTTGGTGGTTTACTTTTCATATGCAACTTGAATACGGGCATTCTGTAATTGTTGTAGTTGGTTTACTGTCTCTGCGACACAGCCTTCAATCAAGTCGACAGAGCCAAAAAGGAACACATTTCTTTCAAGCATTCTCTTTACTAAAGCAGGTACCACTTTAATATCATTGGCTTTTGCATCAGCAACAAGGATTCTAAGTTTCTTTAATTCCCCTGTATGAACACATAAATTTAGTTTTCATGTCAACCATCCTTACATTCGGACAAATATGAAGCATCAAAGTTGGGATGAAAAATGAAATGAGAATAAAGAAGATAATTTCAGTACTAACTACAATAGTGACGCTATAAAGCAAGTCAGGGAGTGCCACAGCACAACACGTTAAGAAAGAACAAGTCACGTAGACAGGTTAGGCTTTTAAAAAGGTCATTCTTAGGCTTAAAAAGAGGTATATAATAGACAGATAAGCCGACACCATGGTCAAAGCCTAGCTGACATCGTCTCGACTAAGGTCATGTAGATGATACTTAGATCAGGTCCAAGTCGAGGATGCCTCAGCCAAAGCTGACCCGACAATGCACTGACTGTAGTCCAAACTAAAGAGGCACTTTGTAGATTGAGTAAAATGTCTCAGACGAAACCAACAAAAAACTTGTCTTGAGCAATCCAATCGGTATTGGATTTTAATAATAGGATTTTTTTGCACACCCCTGCTACCTATAAAACCTAATTTTTAAGCATATAAGAGAAGACTTACTTTCATTGTATGATAATGGCACATTATGGATTGCAGCTACTGAATCACAAATTAGTGAGGTACGCCTATGGAGCACATACTCAGATATATACAGGTATGGGGTTAAAACACTAAATTGAATCAAGGAAAAAAATCAAAATTAAAGCAATTATGAACAAAATGAATCTAGTTCCCTTCACACACCTCAAACTATAAGTACAATGTAAGCATGACAATGCAAAAAGTATCCAATAACTGTATAGTTAAACATAGCTGTTTTATCAAGTGGAAAATTGTTATACCAAGGGATAGGTAGACTTTAAAAGAAGGATTAAACGGTTGAGTCTCATAGAGACAGTAGAGGCAATAAAAGCCGCCTAATCTCTGTGATAAAGAAGCAGTACCAACAATGTAACCTGCATAGGAACATAAAGGAGTATTTATACTGAAATAAAAATATAAAGGCTAATAAAGTAAAACTTCAATGGCATACTACATACTCATCCGATATTGGTAAATTTTCACAAATATTACGAGCCTTTTGGATTGGATCAGTAGTACTTCTATACTTTTGGAAGTATTTTTCAGCATAAATAAACCGTTCAACATGCGAATTGCCCAGAAAAAAAAAATCTAAACTCAATTGAGTTATCATCACAACTGCATATACCAGCTATACATTACCTATACATTGAGCATACAATGATTGCATAAAGAAGGCCAGGTTGGTAGAAGGACAAGCTTCGTAAATGTATGAGAACTTCCTTGAAAACCATATTCTTTTCATATCAGCCAAAGTTGTTGACTCATCCTGTCACTCACCAAAATTGAACATCAAACGTGGATTTTTAATTCCAAACAATGGCAAGCAAGCTCCTTGAATTAAAAAAAAAAAAACAGAATGAGAAAAACCACTGGCCATTGATGTTATCGATACCTGAGTGAATTCACCAATAAGTTCATCAATGTCCAACTTGAAATAATCGATATCAATATTCATGATTAAGAACCCTGCTTTGCACCTGAGAACTCGGTACCATCAAGTTGTCAAAGAAAACATAAAAATTCACATTGTAACAATAAAAAAACAAGAAAAAGGACATTAATCTAAATACAGATAAATCAAGATTTCTCTAATGAAAACAGCGGAGAAAATAAAACCCATTTTTTTATTGGCTAAACCCACACCATGAAGTCATTGAATAAATAAGACCCATACAATTTTATGTTCCTTGTTTCTTCAAATTTCACAGTACTGAATTTATGAAATTTTGATTTGGGAGCGATAACCTCTGGGCAAGGAGATAGATGGATGTAATATTTCAGAGATGAATAAGAAAACTCAAGCAGAAGAATAAAAGGATGACAATTGAATCAAATAACTTACAGGCATCACACCAATGTACACAACTTTTCTCAATCCTTGCCTAATACATGGGAGATAATCTAGGTTTGATTTTATCCAAACCCAACCTAATATTATAAATCATGACCTGACTAAGACTAGCTAATTCAGTAGTTTGTACTGAGTAAGCATCTGCGGCCAGTCAGTATTCATAGGTAGCATTTACACAAAAGAAAGATTATTTAGATTAAAAATCTTAATCATCAATTTTAGATGTCACATTGAACTTTTTATGAATTTATAATAGAAGTTGGTACATATATGTTAACTGTATTTTTTTTTATAAAAATGTCCTTTTATTTATGTTATAAAATATAGATTTTGTTTTTCTGGAAAATCTATTAAGTCATAATGAAATATGTTATCCACCACATTACTTTTCAAGGCTAGTAATCTACAACCACTGAAGAAGAACGCTCTGTTGTCTAGCTAAGACAAGGCAAGAAAAAAAATATAGGAAATTATGGCAATAAGAAGAGAGAATTTTTGTCTTCAAGTTCAAGATGTTAATCCCTTCTATATTGTTTGTAGGTTTGTCCCATAACCAAATCAATATATAAGGAAAGCAAATAAAGTCATAATTGCAAATGCAGTCTGCAATAACCTTTGAAATACCAACAACGAATTATGAAAAGAAAAATAAACAATATTAGAATATGTTTTGTCTAAGAGGAAAAATACAATTATCTTCATAATATACAAAAAGCAAGATATGAACTAACAAAAGGAACTAAGAAGCAGGGACTAAGGAGAACCTTTGAGCAGTCAGAAATCAAACAGCAAAAAGCACAAATGAGAAAGAAACCAATGAACAAACAATCCATTGAGAAGCTAGGAGCAGTGTTATCAGTTGTGACGCAAAATACGGAGAAAGTCCAAAATTTCTCCATATAAACTCACCATTGTGATCTATGGCACCAACATATGGGTCCCCCTTAAGAAATTACCTATGGTGGTTGGCAAGCATTCAGCCGCCATTCCACCAAGGCAATTCCATTTAACAACAATTCCTAGGAGTGGTTTGCAATTAGTTGAGTGTCAAAAACAATAAAAAAGTTAGGGCTCAAAATCAGGACCCCCATTTGAGTTTAGAATCCTGATTCAGCAAAAAGAGATTGAGTTTGTGATTTCAAATGACATTTGGGAATATGAAATAAGGTGAGTGTGATGGAGGAAGGGTGCGGTTTCCAATTGCGTGTCACCAAAGATGAGAATCAAGAAAAGGTAGTGGTTATATACGCTATCCATTTTATCAGTAACTCTCCCTCCCTTTCTTTTAATTTTACCCTCAAATTACCTCCTAAACCAACATACCCATACTCATCTCTTTTCCCTTTCATATAACTTTCTAATTGACGAAAATCAGACAGCTAAAATATACAATAATGCACTATGTGAAAATACAGAAAACTGGATACGGTAGAATCTATTGCATTCGGCGACTTGTAACTTCTAGAAATAGCACTTAACTAACTTCTCAGTATTAGTCACTTTTTAAATAAACTTTATCTGGATTTGGATCTTCTCCGAGTGCGGGTGCTGGAGAGAAATGAAAGGAGAGCTGTGTAAACAATATGTGAATTTCAGTATGACAGAGAAATATAACTTATAAGTGATAGCTACAATGGACAAAAACGAACATAGAAAATGTCCTAGTCCTATGAGATTGTGGAACTTTCTTCTTATGAACAAATCTCAATCTCGGTTGAGTGAACCATCCCATTATTTGAAGCCATCTGAACACTACCAGTTAATTTCAAGCATTCCAATGAGTCCTTTCTTATTTTACTCCAATATGATGAAACTTTCGAAGAAAACAAGAACGAAACGACACCCACAAACGTTTTATCATGAAGCGAAGTTTTTGAATAGGAAAACGACACTCACCTGAGTGCAAGCGCCTACAATCGCATCAAGACCATCACCGAACTCGTCCTCCGAAAGCTTCTGAAAGAGTTCAGTTTAGAACTTTGAGGGTCTCCTGCGATATATACTCATATAATACAATCAATATAAGGAAAATAATCACAGCAAAATGCATGCACTTACCGAATCTGCAAATTCGGGAATTGGGTCAGGGTACACGTGCTTGTAGTTGGGTGAGTATCTGTGACCGAAGTGAAGAATTTTCAGGAAATGTATTTATATGGAGCTAAATTCCCTGTCTAGCACCATTTACATCTTTATTTTTCTATCTAGCACCTTTTTATTTTTATTTCCTTGCACCCTTTTCTTTCTATTTCCCTATCTAGCACTCTTTTATTTTTTATTTCCCTATCTAGCACCATTTTAAAAATAAATAAATAAATAATAAATTATTATTTTTTTTAATAATTTTAATTTTGAATGCATTAAAAAATAAATATTTTTAATATTTAAAATAATTAGAAATATAATTAATGAATAAATAAATGAGTTTTTACAAAATAAAAATAAAAAAGTAATAAATTAAAAATGTTTAGTTTAAAATTATTTTTTTTAAAATGAAGAAAATAAAAAATTAAACTTTACAACAACATAAAAGTTGAATCTATAAACATAAATTACTATTTATTTTGATTATTATTGATGATGTAATCATGTTAATTTCAAGTAAAAAATACAGGACATATTTATAAAAAAACCAAAGTCAATTAGTATTAATTAATAGTGGACACATAAATAATATTGAAGTGTTTACCTAAATGCAAAATTCTAAAAAAAACTAATACAAATGTTACACTTAATGCTTAAAAATGAGAAGAAAAAAATACAAAAACAAATAAGTCTAGAAAATAAAAACAACAACAATAAAATAAGTGTAACATTTGTAAAAAAAAATAATTTTAAACTAAATATTTTTAATTTATTACTTTTTTATTTTTATTTTGTAAAAACTCATTTATTTATTCATTAATTATATTTATAATTATTTTAAACATTAAAAATATTTATTTTTTAATGCATTCAAAATTAAAATTATTAAAAAAATAATAATTTATTATTTATTTATTTTTAAAATGGTGCTAGATAGGGAAATAAAAAATAAAAGAGTGCTAGATAGAGAAATAAAAACAAAAGGGTGCTAGATAGGGAAATAAAAACAAAAGGGTGCTAGATAGAGAAATAAAGATGATGTTAGATAGAAAATTAAGCCTTTATATGGTAGTCTGGGAAAAAAAAATCTTAAATACTCTGTAAAAATATTCTGGAAATGTAGGTCTTAATTTCAGTTCTCTGTAAAAAAACTATTTACTTAAAATTAAAAATTACCATATTTTGATCCTAGCATTACAATAACACTAATAAACTATGTATTAAAAAAAATAAAAAAAATCGAGGTAAGCTTAAGATAATGTTGTAATATATTGTCTCAAAAGTATTTTTAATATCTGTAGAATAAATATTATTCATTTATACTAAAATGAGTATAAAGATAATTATTTAAACTTTTGGAAAAATAAAATATATATTTTATAGGATTTGAAACAAAAATTCACATATTTATTAAAAACAATAAAAATATATATAAAAATGAAAAAAAAATCAAAACTTATTGTTTAGGAAAGAAAAATATATTTAAGTAAAAAAAAACGAGAATGAAAATAGCGTCTGCAAGTCCAGTTTGTGGATAATTGATTATTTTTCTTTGATTTGAATGAGCTTTTCTGCTGTGTGGGTCTGGTATTTTCGGCTTTGTGTCGAATATGTAATTATATTTACAATATTGTAAACATTATTGCATCCAAAATATAATTATACCATATTTAAACTTTTCATTTACATCAAGTTTTATAGTTTGTCATTATTTTATTTTTTTAAATTCAGTAAAGTGACTCTAATTTATTTTGGGCCAATTTGAGAAATAATTCTAATTTAAATAATTTTTTCAATAAACACCCACTCTCAAGAAAAAAGAGAGTACAATACAACTAATTGATATTTGCCCCTAAAAATCATAATTAAATTAGGCGTTTCTACTTTTGAATAAGTTTTAAGAAAAATATTCATTTTATTTTATATTTTAACTTTCTTTTCTGATATAACTAATTAACATTAAACTTATTTAAATTAAAACTAGTTCAAGAAATGATTAAGTAAACTATTTTTTAGCTTTACTTTTTCCTGATGTCTGTTTGAACTCATTTATTACATATTTATTTTCTACGTAAATATTTAAAATAAAAATTAGTTGCAAAACATTATTGCTTTTGATGACCAAAGCAAAAACAAAAGTTATACGCACAAAAACATTAACATGATCCAAGAACCTTAACGGCGGACACGAAGGTTACCGAGTCCAATGGAATAGTGCGTAAGTAGTTATGAACATTATACATCAGCTTACGGAGACAGTTTTAAAGTAGTCTTTTTCACTTTTCATGTGTGGCCTGACGAACACATGTATCAGAATAGGCAAAAAAAAGACAGACCTGAGAAGGGAAATAGAATCCTACCTGTAAGCGACATGCATAAAACTAAAGGGCTAAAACCAGCCCCGGCCAGACCAACTGCAGCCCCTGAATGGTAGTGATTGAATATTGAGTTATAAATTATTACATCAACATATCACCTTAAGGAGGGCATCTGTTCTAGCATCTAGTCCAGAAAAGTAAACTAGAATATAGGCATTCAGGTCCAAATCTACACATTAAAGGTCACCAACATAGCCTAACATATAACTAGGAACTACAAGTAAAATACAAGAACCTACCATCATAAAGAGTACAACCACCTAAATGAGAACGTGCAGGTTCATCAAATATTGCGACGCATGATGCGGTCTTTCTTTCACACCCTCTACGTAAACCAAAATTACAAGAATAAAAATCTAGAATTCCATTTTCACGAGCGCGTGGGAAGCTTCGGCTGCTCCGTACTGCATCCAATCTTTCGCGCATACAATGGCCTCCACTGTCTCTGGCCGCAAGGAACTTCGATACTGATCCATCTCTTTCACTTTTGTATCAAAGACAGATTCTGGAGGAACACTTGAGACCGGAACAGATAATATATCCCGGGCCATTTTGGAAAGAGTAGGGTACTTGATTTTGTTTAACTTCCACCAACCCAACACGTCAAAGTCCGGAACACGTGGCAACAGTGATTCTTCCAGATACTGGTCCAGTTCAGACTTCGTCTGATGGCTACTGGTTTCCATGATGTAGACATCAAAATCTGTTAATCCATTATCTGACAACAGAGTTCCTCCTGGAGACCCCTCTGTCTTCACATGGCTTCCAGCATCTTCTGCATAAGCAGGGGTCAGTGGCAGGGGAAGGGTCACATACTCGTGGAACAGCTCATGAATCCCATCATCAACAATCTTGACATATACATGGGCATCCTCGCCATAGATTTTTGTGAAACTAAACTCAACAAGCTTCATCTTGAAACGAGGATCCATAACTACTGCAATTGCCAAAACCAGACTACAATCTTTCCAGTACTTGTCAATTTTTTGTTGCATGGGTTTCGTAAGGTTGCTGATGAAAGGATCCTCATTCACAACAGCTCGAGACAGATCCAGCTGCAACTTCCAAACTTCATGGAAAAAGGTGACAATAGTGGGATGAGTTGCTGTGGTAAGAATGTTTGCTGCATCAAAAAGGGGCTTTAAGTACGTGCAGAGGGTCTCAATCAACTTCCAATCTTGCATTGATGGGGCACCCTTGTAATCAGGATCAGAAGTGTCCAAACAAGAAAACACTTCCTTAAGTTCAGAAGCTGCCACCAGCATCTGATATGTAGTATTCCATTGGGTTTGGTCATCAATAAAAAGGTTCCTTTCACTGGGGACCTGAAGATGCTGCTTGAGCTCCAGGAACTTTTCCTCATGTGAATCTGAAGTCTTCACATATTTTACACTGTCTCTGATCTTTTTTACGACAAGATGCACCGAGCTCAACAGTTCATTTGCAACATTGCTGAAGGTTCGGGAAATGCAATTTCCTACCAGCAGCTGCCCATTGAGGATAAGTGGATTCTTTACAGAGAGTAATGGTCTGAGATTCCCAAGGGCAACTTCACTTGGAGTCTGATCACAAGTGATAGAAAACAGCCTGCCATCCAAATTCCAATCAGAAATGCAAACAGATACAGCATGGCTGAGAGCAGAGTCAGAATTAGGATATGGTTCCATCACAACATTAAGAATTCTCCTCTGCAACTTCCAATCACTATCAACAAAATGTCCAGTTATAAACACATATCCTACAGATTGGCTTGAGGTCCAAACATCCAGTGTCAAACACAAACGTCCAGGTAATCCCTCAAAATACTTCATAACACACTGCTTTTCCATCAGGTAAGTTGCAACACAATCTCCTTGAACCGTGTTAAATGTTACCATATTGAACTGGGGCTGCAGGTTTTGGACAAATGCAACAAATCCCGGATGCTCAACCATGTGAAGGGGGTAATCATGCATAATGATCATCCTAGCAATCTCATGGCGGCAACGATCTTGATCAAAAATTATGTAAGGAGTATTAGGGGACCTATAACGTCGCTTTGGTGCACTGCTAGCATTGCCAGCATCACTTCCCCTTGAACGTGGAGTATACGGACTGAATTGGTTATGATCTTGGCTACGCAAAAGAGCTGGGCATGTCCCCTTGGCAATGTGGCGTTTAAGGTGACTAGTACCAGCAACCTTTGAACCAGTACTGTAAGCAAAACTTTGCTTGCATTGCTTGCAGCATGCTCTTCTACATCCAGGACTGACTGTTTCTATGGTGAAGTGTTCCCAGACTATAGACTTCTTTTTTCTCCTCTTGCTTGGCTGAGTTTCCGGAGTAGGTTCCTCACTGTTCAATGGAGTTTCAGCATTGACTATCTCATAGCTGGGTATGTTGCTAGCGTTGACTATCTCATAGTGTGGTTGAGAATTGACTAACTGATTGTCGAGCAGTGTTTCACTATTTTGCAGCCCATAGTGTGGCAACAAATGAGAATTGCCCATGTGTTCATGGGACAATGCCTCAGAGTGAGCTAGTTCATGGTTGGCCACTGCCTCAGAATGGTGCATATGACTGTTGGGCAGTGTATCATACTGTGCAAGATGATTATGAGGTATCGGTTTGATGTCTATGAGATGACTGTCTGGCAGTGGTTCAGAAGTAGGCAGTGAATCAGAATTGGGCAGTGGTTCAGGTTGAGGCAGCTGATCTTCAGGAATCATATGTAGATTAGTAAAATGATGATTCTGAGAAAGAGATTCAGGATGAGAGAGCTGATTGTTGGGATCAGCTGCAGAATGTACCGTCTCATTTTCAGACGAAGCTTCAGACATTATCACATCATTGCCGGTCTGTAACTCATGTATGACAATCTCATTGCTGGTCTGTGCCTCGTGTATGACAATCTCATTGCTGGGCTGTCTCTCAGGTATGACCGTCTCACTGCTGGGCTGTGAGTCAGATACCATTGGCTCACTGTTGGGCTGTGCATCTGACATGATTACATCATTGCTGGGCTGAGATTCAGAAGTAATCATCTCATTGCTTTGCTGTGCTTCAGATAAAAATGCCTCATTACTTTGCTGATTTTCAGATAAAACTGCCTCATTGCTTTGCTGTGTTTCAGATAAAACTGCCTCTTTGTTTTGCTGTATTTCAGATAAAACTGCCTCTTTGCTTTGCTGTATTTCAGATAAAACTGCCTCACTGCTTTGCTGTGTTTCAGATAAAATTGCCCCATTGATTTGCTGTGTTTCAGATAAAACCGCCTCGTGGCTTTGCTGTGTTTCTGATAAAACTGCCTCGTGGCTTTGCTGTGTTTCTGATAAAACTGCCTCATGGCTTTGCTGGGTTTCAGATAAAACTGCTTCATCGCCTTGCTGGGTTTCAGATAAAACTGCCTCGTCTCTTTGCTGGGTTTCAGATATAACCACCTCGTCTCTTTGGTCAGTTTCAGGTAAAACCACCTCATTGTTTTGTTCTGCTTCAGGTAAAACCACCTCATTGTTTTGCTCTGCTTCAGGTAAAACCACCTCATTGCTGCGTTGCGTTTCAGATACAACCACATCATTACTGGTCTGATGTCCAGAATCTACCACGCCATTACTTGGAAGTGCCTCAGAATTGACCAGCTGGTTGTTTGATGGTGACTCAGACACAGGCTTCTGGTCAACGGGAGCTTCAGAACTAACAAGCTTATCATCAGCTGCAGCTTCAGAGCTTTCTGATGGATTCTTGAATGGTGCTACAGAATCATATTGCTGATCGTTGTGTGGGCCCTCATCATTGCTTGATAGGTTGTTGGGTTGTGTCTCAACATTCTCCAACTCACTGCTAGGAGGTTCTTCTGCACTGGGCAACGTATCTCCATTTTTATTGCCACTAGAAGCCTGGATTTCAGATGCTGGAAGTACTTTGTTAGGCTCTGCCTGGAAATTGGAGAGATCCTTATCAGGCTGAGGCTCGGAAATTTCCACACTATGGTCAGACTGATTTTCCGAATTTACCAGATCATTGCTGGGTTGAAAATCAGTACTGACAGGTGCATTTTTCACATCAGGGGTCGCAACCACCTTATCTTCTTCAACAGTAACCATATTCTATTTTGATATATACCTTCCTGCTTCACCTAGAAATAAAATTGCTAATTAATGGTAACTTCCCACCAGGAAATGTTTTCCAAACAGATACATTAATACAATACTATAGATATGAAGAGAACATGAGATCCCTGTCCTATCAGATATCAACACTCCCGTGCAAAATATACAGGATTTAAACTAACAACAATAAACAAACATTACAGTTGTCTGCATAAGTGACACCTTGGAGAGCCAAAGAGCAAGCAAGAGAATTAAAAAGCAATAAAGTATATATAGCATTCATTTACGTCGCGCAGTTAAGAAAGGGAGAAGTGAAGGCCAAAACTAAGCACCTGTTTAACATGTGCGTATAAGATTGAGTTGAGAATACAAGACATAGTGTATAAACAACTGAATTTCAAAGTGAAGTTTCAAAAGAAGGTTGTACACTAGTGCCAATAACAACAAAATGGATGAAACAGCATATCAGTATTGCACCCAGCGTCCTATTTTGCTGGCACGATCATGGTTTAAAGACTTTATGGAAGGCCCTTCGTCTTACTACTGTTCTGCATCCTACTTTGTGTAAGAATCAAATGGCCCAACTGATAGTCCACAGCCATCCTACTACATACAACTCTTTAATATTCAGTGAGCCTATAGGCCTGGGTTAAATCAACCACTGTCGACGAACTCAAAGAAGGCACGGGCCCACAGTTGGGTCCAGCTCAATCACAACAATACGAAGTGAATGAACAACATTCATCAGTGAAAGAAGCTCATAGCAGATTCCCTCCATCAACCATAGCTCACAGAGCCCACACAAACTATGTACAAAGTCAAACTAAAAGTCAAAGATGGAACATCAGATCTCTAATGGTATACCACTGCAAAAACTGTCAAGGACGACAGATAATACCGAAAAAACAAAAACACAGTCCAGATCAGGAACTCCATCACAGAAATGGCCAATCCAGTGACACGAAACTGAAGAAACACCACCGAGATCGACAAATCAAAGCATAAAACGCAAAACAGGAAACCTAATTACAGGCAAAAACGACTGGTCGCACAATAAAAGCAATATCGAAAGGGTTTGGCCGGAAGAAAAAATTGAAAAGAGAGAAATCGAAGTGTTAGGGTTGGGAGGTACCAGATATATATATATATACGTGAAGAGGATTGGAGTGTGAAAAGCGGATCCGGAGCGGAAAGCGAGGCCTTAGGCTCACCGGAGTGAGATCTAGGGCTTTGCAGAGAGGAGAGAGAAAGAGAGGGCTCACCGGAGAGAGATGGAGATTGGGCCTGGTAGCGAACCCGAGGAGCTAATTGGACCTTGGAGTTGCAGGGTTTCTGATATTTGGAACGTGGTTCGTACAACAGGTTCGGGAGATAAGGTTTTTCTCAAACACATTTAAAATAGGGCAAATCTGTTGGATTTGGAGTTTGGACTTTTGAGGTCCATTATTATTATTTATCGAATTCAATTCATTTTATTTCTCTCTTTTTTTTTATTCTCTTTTCTTTCTTGCTTACTTTCTCGTCATCACACCACCACGCCACACCACACCACCCCGTTTGATATGAAATAGGAGAATGCGAACGGACCACAAGCTCCTAGCCCACCCCTTGACGAATACAGAAAAAGTGGTTTTTATATTTACTTGGTGAATGGGGTTTTGATGAGATAGGAGCGTACGTGTAGGGCGTGCGTGCGAGTGAATAGCCCACCCAATGAAGTGGACTATTAATCAGGTGAGGGCCCCCCTCGCTTTGCTTCCTTTCTTAGCCCAATCATCTTTTCTCAACCCTTCATCGCACTTCCTTTGCACTCATCAATTCGATCCAACTACCAATCTCACTACCCTTGCATTCTTATTTTCCCCCTTCCACCCCCTAAATCTCGCATCATACTTTTTCAATAACAAACAATTCGTTAATTTTGAATTCAATTTTGAGTTTCATTTTGGATGATAAAGAAAGACTCATGGGCCTTGCGACCGATATAAACAACAATCAACTTAAAAATACAACTCAATTAATATGAATAAATGTATTATATAACTAGTATACAGTATTTCACATAAATCATTTTGATCATTTCAAATTTCAAGAACAATTATCAAAAATAGCTTACTCCTTCTATTTCAATTTAACTTAAATCAAAATACTAACTCTAATTCTCATATCAAAATTAGACCTTAACTAAAAATGTATTTTACTATCATATGCAATTATACCAATTGTAATTCAATATGATTATAAATATTTGAAGCTCTCATTCAAACCTATTCAAACCTAACATGTAATTTTCAACTCATCCACAACAAAATTTGCAACTCAATCAATTTTTAACAAGATATTATTTCACTAGTAATTCACCTTATCAAAAGCTTAATAATATTCCAAAAAAATAATCTCTTACCTTAATTCACGTGTTATAATGAATTGCTACGAAAAATAATAAAAATTATCAAAGTCTTTGTCAAAATATATAATTCACAAACTAAACATATATTACATACCTAATATAACATAGATTTCAAATCTATTCAATTTTTTATGTCATATGCATTAGTGAAATTCCTTGATTGAATTTTTATTGGTCATAACTAATCCTCACTAGATCATCCTCTCACTAATACTCTTCTTTGACCATGAAAAGAATAAGAATTAGTTAACTAAAGAGAAGTCAACAACTCAACACAATTATAATTTATCTTTTTTCTAAGAAACGTCTCTGGACTAAAATTGGGCTTTACAAAAAGAGGACAATAAAAAATAATTAAAATATTTTTTTAAGTAAATATAAAATAATAAAAATATATAGCATCTCATAACAAAATATTGATTTGATGAGTGACCCTTGCTCAAACTAACAAAATTTTATTATATACAAATTTTGAACTTATATTATTAAGTTTCAAAATGTTTCAAAATACATTATAACTTACATGTAGACAAATATATTGTAAAATAATGTTGGTCTTGTCACTTGTGGATGTATTTTCTGTGGGAGTATGAGAGAGTTTATTAGTGTTTTATTTGCGTTTTTTGAAGTTCATACTATTATAATTGTTGAGTTTTATGGTGTTATACATGCTATGGAGGAAACTAAAAAGACGAAGCTTAATAATGTATAACTTGAATGTGATTCTGCCTTGGTTTGTGATGTATTTATTAGTAGGACTAATGTTCCATAGATGTTTCGTAATGGATGAAATATTTATCTTAATTACTGTGGGAAAATCAGGTTTAGGATTACTCATATTTCTCGTGAAGAAAATGTGTGTGCTGATAAGTTAACTAATTTATGATTTATTCATAGAGAATAATTCCATTGGTACAATAAGCTTCTATGTAGTCTGCTCTTATAATTATTTATGAATAGGTATAGTCTACATATGTATCGTTTTTGTTAACATATAAGTTTTAGTATAGTCCCCCCATATTTTTTGTATTTTCTTTCTTTTTTCTTTTTTTAATAATATTTTTTTCATGTAATGACAAATAATTGTTGTAACTTGAGGTGTCAACCTCCATAGCTAAGATGTCAAGTTGCATAGTGATGCCTAAGATGAAAGTTTTTATAAAAAAAAAACTAATATATTATTATTGTTCATCCACATATCCATAATATTTACTTATGTACAAAATATAATCATAATATGTTATCATACAAGCAATAAACAAAAGGATAAGTTGTTTGAGTTTAAAGAATGATATTATAAACAATGAAAGGTTATATAATCTCTTCACAACCACACAGATTCATATGTACAATAATAGATCATATGTGGATCTATGTAACAAAAAAAAAAATCACTAAAGAATATCTATTGACGCTTCTTGATCAACTTGTATTAAGCAAGTCATATTAGAAATTGAAACCTTTACCATTTAAGCATAATTAGTTTCAAAGGTTCAATTTAAGTTTAAGACATCCAAAATTTAGAACTCATAACATTTGAGATGTGCAAAAAATTATTCTTTAACTTTTCAATACTTTAGGTTTTAATATATGTTATTTAAATACTTAATATTAATATATGTGGTTTAAACACTTGATGTAATCAATATATCTCTTTATATATATCTCCCTACTTAATACACAAAGTCAATCCAATCAATGGTGCACATGTCATCCTATATTTGTGACCTCAAATTTCATACATTTCATTCATATAAATCGTTTAAATTATACTTATTCCATCATGAAAAAAATACTAAAAAAATTAACAATTCACCTACATCACACTACAACAATATTAAGTATAATATGTTGCTAAAATGTAACAATTTATGCATTTATAATTATTTAAAGTTTAGAAAAAACTACTTTTACTCAACCACAAATTTTGCTTGCTAAACAAATTAAACACGTGTTTAAATTTGCTCAACCATTAATTTTGCTTGCTCAACAAGCAACCTGCCCAAAATGACTTGTTAGTCGCACAACAAACAAAACTCTTAAGTTTTAACTAAAATGATTTTTTTCACGTTGATTTTATGGTCGTCCAAAAACTAAACCTTTGAAATTTTCAAATAAATAAATTCCGCTTAGCAAATAAAATGGTCTTCCAACAACAATTGTACATAAATTAATTATGCGAAAATTCATAAATGATGCCAAAACTTATAATTCTAACTAGATTCAAATGCTTAACTTCATTAGACAAAACTTAACTTCTAGAATCATATTATTCCACACAACATAAATAATATAAAGTACGATCTACAATCCAAAACAAAACAATAAATTCTTAAAATGAACTTATAACACAAATGTTCAATTAATATATTACAATACAATATTTATCGAATTCTAATACTCTTAACAAATCACAATTTTCACCGAAATGGTTTTTTTCTACATGCATAGTTATTAAATCAATTTAAAAATCTCTTTAAATTTTCTCTCAACCCTAACAATGTATTGTAAGTCCTATGTTTTCAAAATAAAACAAGTATAATTAAATTTTATATTCAGATTGAATAATATAAAAACTCATATTGGAACTAAATTTATCATTTACTTCAAATTTCACACTAACAAGTTGATAAATTCACTTTATTCGTCAACCAAACTAAGATACATATCTATCACAACAAGAAAAAGAAATAAAGGATTTTCATAACAAAAGACACTCAGTTTTAAAAACTAATTGAGTGATCTTACCAAAGAGAAAAAGATAAAAACTGAAGAATAAATTTTTTTGGAATGGCTTCTCACTTCCATCATCATTTTCTCTTTAGTGTTTTGTTCGTTGCTTTGGATCTAACTGTAGTAGGAGAACCAGATTCAGAACCAGCACTAGATGATGGAATATCAATTGATCCAATATCAACAGCAAACTGCATAGACAGTTGCACTCCAGGTTGAAGGCACGCTTGCTTAGGATTCAACATTAAAGATAGTTTCTGTTTCCCGAATGGAAATCGATATCAATGTTGTTCTCTATGATTAACTTATACTTCTCTTATGTCTATTTTATAAAACTTCAATAAAATATGTTTCAATTTTTAAAAAAAAAACTAATTGAGTAGAACTCACTCCCTAGTGAATTTTTTTAAAAAACATGAGAACTAAGGTAAAAAATTTAAGTAAATGTTGAAGGAAAAAAACACTTACTAGAAAAAAGTTACATACATAATGGAAAGAGAATGATAGAGTTTTAGAGTATCCACTGGAATAATTTAGTGTCAACCAACTATTTCGTAAAAACAAGACTCAAACAAATTCTAAATAAAAGAAAAATAGAAAGATAATCACTTTTAAAAATCTCATTAAGTCTTTTAAAAACTTCAATCAAGAATGAAAAAAAGAAAGAGAAAGAAAGGATAAGATTTTAAAAAAAAACTATAATTCACTATAATTCTCTAACTCACATCCCACATTTATCTACGTAACTCTAATCTTATATAGCAAATTCATCTATTTGGATCTCCTTGTGAAACTGTTATTTTTGTAATCTATATACTTTCACATTTTATATATTGAAGCAATTAAAATTAACTGAAGCTTAAGCCCATGGCTTTTAGTTTGCACGACCTTACATAATAAAATCACCAATTCCATCATTATTTTCAACAAAGTTGTCATCCTTTTTATTCTATTATTAAATTTATAATATCTTAAAATATTTTTAATTAACTTTAAAATAATGTAAGAATAATATTTACTTAAGTAAGCATTATATATTTATTATCTTAATCAGTGTAACGATTCAAATAGAATATTAAAAATAATAGAATAACTAATATAAACAGTGTAATGGTTAAAACTAACAACATAATATATATATATAAAAACTCAATATATAATAAGAAGCAAACCTATCATATATAAGTATCGGTATTCTTAAAGTATAATGTTGAAGTAGTAATGGATGTCTTAAATATTTCAAATAGTGTAATATAAAAATACAAGAACATAATTAATGAAACGAAAATATATATAAAAAATGTTATCTATCATTTCCGTGTCTTGTATAATATAGGGCTAAAAGAAGAAAAATATTTCGTATATAAAAAAATTAAAATAATAAAAGTTTTATCTTGTAAGTGGAACAAGAACAAAGTTATATCTTACGCAGAAAAAGGTAAAAACGAAGGAAATTTAATTATTATATTTTAAAAAAGAAAAGAAAAATACAAAATAAAAGACTTAACTAGAAGTTAGAGATTTAAGAAGTGTTATTTAAAGTAACATATGAATAAATGTTCCAAGTTACTTAAAAAGCATGCAAAAACTATTAAAGATATGTTAGACGGACTAACTGAAAATAAAAGAAGTTAGTTAGTAATAAAAATAGATAATTGATAATTTAGAGTTATTGACTATTATCTTTTAAAATAACTGAAATGAAAAAAATAATATATTTTAAGTGATATTATATACCAAAATGAATTTTATTAATTAAAATATATGTTATTGTTTATGATTTGATTTTTTTTTTTAATTTAAAACTCTTATAATTTTTACTTATATATAAATTATTTTAATTATATTGATTAATTTCAATATTATATTTGTATGGTATTATATATTCTACTATTAATCTTATATAATATCTTCCAATATTTCAATGAAGTTTAAAATATAAGAAAAACCTCGGACGGTAAATAAGACAATGTTGATAAAAATATATTTTGGCATTGATGATTTGTTTTTTTATTTCATTTTAAACTCTGGTAATTTTACTCATAGATAAAATATTTTAATTACATTGTGTAATCTCAATATTATATATTTTGTTCATATTGCATATTCTATTATTAATCTTATTATGCAATATTTTTAAATATTTTTTTTTCTAATAGGGAGATGAGACCTAGAGAACTATTGAAATCTTTTTCTTTTTTTTTGACTCTCGGTCTCGGGTGAATATCGAATGGGGGTACCTGCAGAAGGCACTTCGACATCCAAGTCAGTAAAGCGGGTGATCGGCACTCAACACTCAGTAGGTGCACAATAATAAATGACGTACCTTTCTCCTTGAAATGTGTGCTATTTATATTATTTTAATGGACTTACCTTATTAGGTCTGATTAGTGGAATGGATCACACTTATGGATGCATTACCTAATCCTTAATGACAGATTAACTTCATTGACCTTGATTTGAATTTTAATAGATTTATGTGTCGGTCGACCGGACCGTCTGTGGTGGTTTCCCTAATCTCGATCAGATTTCCATTATATCAGTTAGGTAGACGAATCTCGGTGTCACTTGGGACAATTTTAATCAAGTATAAAAAATCATACTTAGGTAAATCTAATGTGATCGTACTGTTTTTTGTTGTGTTTAAAATTGAATAAAATAAAATATGCTTTATTTGAAAAGGGTTAAATATAGTTTTGACAAGTATCATATAGAAACTCAAATATAAAAAGTTATAAACGGCCAATGTTTTTCTAAAAAATGTTTCTTTAAATAGAATTTTAAGAAACAGGACAAACTATTAAAACAAATATTTATCACACAATTTATAATATCAATCAATTTTTTTCGTCATTAAAAAGATTGACTTTTTTTTTACCTTTTAAATCAAATCATAATAAAAATATATGTTACTTAATAACAATATTTAAGTCTTTGTGATCCTTCTTTAAAATTATACTTCTATTACATATTAAAAAACAATATAAATAATCTAATATAAAACACATGTTCCAATTGAAAATCAAGTTTATTCTTACCATCCAACTTCATTATCACACCATGTTATATATCCTCTATAAAAAAAATGTAGAACACAAATATTTGGGGTCTGGGTTGATTTGATTTAAAAGTTTCAAACTTTAAATTGATCCAATTTGTTTGATTAAGAGAAAAATATCCAAACAAATTTAAAAACATATAATTTTGATTAGTTTTTGGTTTCCTAAATCAAATTTTTGTTTTTTTAGATCAGTTTAGTTTTCAACCCCTTTAATCCCAACAACTAATACATACCCATCATCTCTTATACACAACGACACTTTTAATATTCTAATATAATAATATTTCATATATTGATAAAATATTTAACTAAAATAGAATAGTAAATGAATAGACAGTCCTAGCACACCATCATTCAAAGCCTTTAAAACTCCTACAAAACCAATTCATAAACTTAAAACTGTATCACGATTTTTTTTTTTAAAACAATCAGTTTTGAAAATGACGAAGAAATACAATTAAAGAAATTAAGATCGAAGATTAGGTAGGAAAAAAGTCTAAATAAAAAAATTAAATAATATTTTAAATTTAGAAAATATGATTGAAAACTAGCATATTCTGATATTTACTGGAAAAATAGGAGACTTGAAATTGTTTACTATTTCTTATTTGATATCTGGGCTATATTAAAACAAGTCTGTAAATGGGCTAGTAATATGAGACTTGGATTTGCATTAGACTTTTGCTTCCTGCACCACATCACTGCACCCAATTTCAGGAGATAAGACGAAAATGCCCTTAAAAAATGGGTACATGTATAAAAATACATTCTGGAGTCCCTTTTCCGGAACACAATAATCTTTTCTGGATCTACTTTTCTGGAATGTATTATTTTCAGTTCCAGATTTTCTTATCGGGAATGAAAATTTGATTTTTGTTTTTGAATTTTTATTTTCAGAACACAATAACTTCTTTCAGATCTACTTTTTTGGAATGCATTATTTTTAATTCCAGATTTTCATTTTCAGAATAAAGGATATTTTCGGATTTTGAAAAAAAAAATGTTGGGTGTAGGAAGTCTTTGCCATTTCAAAATTAACTTTGTATGTTCCATTCAGAATTGAAAAATACGATTTTTGAAAAGAAAATCCATAATAGGCTCTTTGCATCTTGAAAATGAAAATTTGAAATAGAATTGAAAAAAAAAATCTCATATAGAAAAATATAAATAATATATCACAGAAAAAAATAAAATGTGGAAACATATTCTAAAAAAGAAATTCTGGAAAACAAAAGTCACAAACATATTTCAAAAAGACTATTATGAAAAATTGTTTCAAGAAACCTAATCTAGAAAGGTGTTTTAGAAACAAAATCCAAAATTTTATTTCAGAATACGTTCTGACCTCCACCCACACCCCTACTTAGAAACTGAAGAGGATATTTTTATCATTTTACATCATAGGGTGCACCTTAGAATTGATTGGGTGCAGGAAGAAAAGGCCTTTGCATTATTTTGCTAGATGGGCTTCCCTGATTTTGGGCCTCTTGATTTCAAAGAAAAGCCTATGTCTAAATTTTGAAAACTTATTTTTAATATAAGAAAAATTTAAATTATCTTTATCAGTTCTGGTTGAGACGGGATCCCAATCCAATCACAAAATGGGTTCAGACCATTTTTTTCAATATTGAGTTAAGCTGACATATTCTGAAACCATTAAATTTATAACGGAAAATATTAAAACATTTTGTAAATACAATTATTATTTTAATATATATTAGTTAAATTAGAAATTATTAATAAGTAAATGTATAATTTAAAAAAAGACATGTTTCCATGAGATCCTCCCTAAATAGGGTTTGGGTTTAACTTCTTAAACTTCTTTTTCTTTTATTTTTTTTAAATAAAACTTGTATATAATTTTTTAGATATTTTTCCATCCTATTTTTAATTAATTGAATAATGTATATTTTTTTATCCATATTTTTGTTATGTGAATTATCATAATTCTAATTTAAGAACAATTCAAATAACACTTACAAATTTATTTATTTTTTTAAAAATCGATTTTTTATTTATTTTTACTAATATGATTTCTATTATATATATATATATATATCATTATCTTTTTAAAGAAAAACTTTTTTTTTAAATGAAACATTTGATTTAGATAATTATTTTATATTTCTTTTTCTCCTTAATCCTCCATTTTCTGTTTAAAAATATGCAGAAGCATACACAGATTTTTATTTTAAAATATGAAGAAAATAATAATAATAATATCAAGGTAATGATTGGAAAATTATTTTCAACTTTCGTTATCGGTCAATGCATGACTTAAGGTTGATCAATGACCTAACGTGGTACTACTGTTGATCTACCAATGAAAATTCACCAACACGTGCATCACTCTATTTTTTTATTTTTATTTTTATATTCTGATAGCTAAGCCATTAACTGAACCAATTAACTTTGAAATATGTTTTTACATCACATTTTTTATTATTTTTTAAAACGGAAACAAGATAAAACGAAGAAACCAAATCACAAAGATATAAATGCAATTTTGACATCTCTAATTTCATCTTGCAAGAAGATTTTGTTATCTTATTTGGAAGCATGAAAAAAAAAGTCACAGGAGTCCTTAGCCATGGCACAAAAATTCTTTGACCTGGGTCACCAAATGAAATCAAATGCTTCTTGATGAAGGGTTAGAATTGTCAAAGGCTCCTCTACCTAAAATGAAGGTACCTTTATAAAATTACCAGGGAAAGAGTGTATTCTACAAACAAGAACCTTATATACACCCTTATAAGTTACATTGCAAAAAGAAAGTTTTATGGCTGAAACTCTTTAAATCGTAAGAGGTGGTCTTGTTTAGAATTAATACAATAAATGTCTCAAGTAAAGGTCTACCAGCATAACAAGAATTTTTCTTTAACAGTTCTACAGAACTACTTGTCCACAATGTCTAGAATTTCAAAAGAAAAATAAAAATAAAAGTTTATGACAACTTTTCTAACTTTTTTTTTTACACTGTGTTTGTTTATGAGAGAGTATTTTTCAAGTGGATAAAATTGAAGGTGATTTGTAAAGAAAAAAAACAAATTTGCAAGGGAAAATCATGTTCAGGTCCTTTGCGTAAGACAAGTAGTCTCTTCCACCCCACTTTCTTTTATTTTTCTTATCTCTCCCCTTTCTTTATATCTCTTCCTCTTCCTTCTCTTCCATACTCATTTATTTCAAAATCTGATCACACTTGCTGTAGCTGAGGAGTTAGAATACATTTTTATCCGAGCAGAATTTCAAATATAATAAATTCATTTTACTCTAAACATCTTTTGTTCTCTATCTTTCTTTATGATTTAAGGTTTAGGGTTTCAGGTAAGAGAAATTAATTTAACTTTCAATAGTACCCTAGACTATAAGACTTGAATGTGGAGAGACGTGGTTCCAAGTTTCAATTTCTCTTGTAAGGATGTTATTTGATGGAATTGTTTGATTTTATGTTGTGTGAACATATATAAATATTATATTTTGATAGTTTAGAAATCAAATATTATTTTTTATGTTGGCATGGTTCTGAATGTTTGAATTTTTAAATGTTATGTGATTGAATGATAAGTATTGTACGTGAATGATAAAAATTGTATGAAATTGATGATGCATTTGGGATAATGTATGAATTATTGTTTAATGTTACATTAAGTATGAAAAACTTATTTAATGTGATCCTCTAACTTTACTGATGATCTAAGTCACATAGTCACATACACTAAGATATTAGGTTGTGAGAAGTTGATGAGAGAATTCACACACCAGATTCCACTGTAAACACTCGATATTGGATGTTTGGACTTACCCTGATCATTGGTGTATGAATTACATGTTAATCTATGGTAAAGACATACTTAATGAGTCTCCTGGAAGACGATAGATCAATGTGTAGTTAATATGATTGAAATGAAATCAATGTATTTGGGATTGAAAGGAAATCAAGGTACTATGATTGTAAATGGAGTCATGTGTAGTCAATATGATTGAAATGAAATCAAAGTAATTTGCATTGAAATGAAATCCAATAATTGTGATTAAAAATAGATTCATGTGTGGTCTATTTGAATGATGTAATTGGTATTGAAATTTACTATGACAACATTTTAATAATTTTGTTATGAATGATTAGTCTGATTGGTTTGTATGAATTAAGTATATTATGAAATTTCTTTTCATTAGCTTACCCTTACATATGTTTGTTGGTGTTGTGAATTGCAATGGTTGTACTATGTATTTTTGTGTTTCAAGAAAGCTACATGTGGTGTTGTTGTGTTTAGAACCCTCGTTATTGGACTTGGTATGAAGATCAACAAGTAAGCTCCCAAACATTCATACTTCCATATATGCGGTTTTATGGGTGGAGTTCATACATAAACTTTTTTTTCCTAGAATAAAAGCGATTCATGCAAACCTGAAACCAATTGATTACGAGAAGGGATAATTGATTATGCTTCAAAATGAAGCACACAATTGAACATTTAGTATAATCAATTATGTGCTTTCTTTTAAAACATAATAGATTATCCCCTCCCATAATCGATTATGCTAAAAGTTTTTTTTTGTGTGTTTTATAATGTTTGTTCTTTCCTCTGCGTGGCTTTGAGTTCCTTTTAATGACATGTATACAATGAATGGAATAATGTATTGTATGTTTTACGGTGACGAAGTAATGTGTTGTTGTATGTTCCTAGTTGTTTTAATGGCGTCCTTATTGTTGTATTTTGATCATCAACGAGTAAGTTGTTGGAGATCCCACATCGACTAGAGATAAGGACATTTCATAATATATAAATGGGTGCAGACCTTAACCCTATGAGCCGGTTTTATGGGGTTGAGTTAGGCTTAAAGTCCACTTCGTAATATGGTATCAGAGCCATTTTGAGCCTATCCTAGCGAGTATTTGTGTTGGGCCTATCGTGCCACCCGCTATCGGGCCGCTATCGGACCACCCAAAATATATAGTCCCACGCACGAGCTTCTATCTATCACTCTCGGCGTGAGGGGGGTGTGTTGGAGATCCCACATCGACTAGAGATAAGGACATTTCATAATATATAAATGGGTGCAGACCTCAACCCTATGAGCCGGTTTTATGGGGTTGAGTTAGGCTTAAAGTCCACTTCGTAATATAAGTCTCAGACAATTTCACTTCCGTATATGTGAGCTTCCTTGGCATCATCCATGGTTAGATGAAAGTTATATGGATTAATAGTATAGGTTTCCATCTACAATGAAAAAGAAAAATAGATTGGATGTTGATTTAATAATTTCCTTTAATTATTTGGAATATATGATTAAGTTCAACCCTTGAGATATGTTGTTTGTGTATATGGCAAGTGACATTATATATGCCTTAGAAATAAATAAAATTGGTTATAAAAAGGTCATTGGCGATGTCCAATTATTGGTTGGAATTGGAAAATAGGTTAAGAAACATAAATAAACTTTTTATACATCATCTTGCAATTTTTATTTTGAATTAAAATTTAATTTAAATAATAGTTAAACATGTTTATGTATATATTTTGAAATTATTATACAGTAATTAAGATTAGGGTTTCAACTTTAAAGAAACAGGTAATTTTTTTTTTATATCCTGAAGTTTAACTCAGGAAATATTAATGTTGATACTGAATTTTATGATAAAATATATTAATGAACCACAAAATATTAATTATGATTGTAATTGCATATTTACGTTGATGTTAAATAATTTTGATATAATTTATTTAATTTCAAAATGTTAAATAATATACTTGTTAATTGTATATTTACATTTAAATGAAACAATTATAGTTAAATTTATTTAATTACAAAATATTAAATATTATGAATGTGACATTTTTACATAACACATCAAAAAGATATTTTACATCTGGACAATAGAGACATGATAAGACTCTTACAGGTGTAGAATTTAATTTAATTACACACTTACAACAATAATTAAAATTAAAATATATACAAAAATAAAAATAATTATTATTTTTATGTCATTACTTATAAATTAAATATCTTGTGTATACGACAACTACGAAAAAAAATTGTAGGTGATCTCATATTTTGTCTGCACATTATTGAACAAAATCTTAAAATATCTATAAACCAAGTCCATATAAATAACTAAATTTCTAGCTATATATAATTTTTTGAATAATGTATTTTAAATGTTCTATTAACTTCTTCTTTTTTTATAGAAAGTAATTAAGTTTGAGTGGAATATAATTATTATTAACAACACTCTTTCAATGTTATCACGTTTATATATTTAAGATTGAGTTATAAATGATTGATTAATCTTAAAGAATTATATATTTCCTTTACATTTCTTTTTGTTTTTTTAGAAAAAACAGAGATGAGTAAAAATATAGAATGAAAAAAATATCGTGATATTGTCAAACAACATACCAATTAAATACAACCATAATGTTCACCTAAAAAGACTAAAATGACCATTTATCTTCACTTGTTTAACACTTGCTTCACTTGCTTGCTTGATAAAAAAAAATCTTACACTTGTTTAACCATATCAGATTAAAAAAATTCAAATATAAATATTAATGAACTGTGATAAATTTAGTTTCTTAAACTCCACACAAATTCAACTTTAAGAATTTCACAAGAAATTTGACAGACACATTATTTAAAATTTAACTCTTGTATTTAGATTCTATAAAATAGAGTATAGTAATAATCATTCATTAAAGTAACTTTTTTTTTGTTAAATTATTTAAAATGTAAGGATATAGCATTAACTATTATTCACAAACTTCATTTTTTTAAATTCAGCACAAAAATAGAGAAGAAAAGTTAAAACTTTGTGAATGAAATTAGTTAGTTTAATAAAGATTTATGTATGATTTTCCTGAACGTGCTTCTAACCATAATGAATGAGAATGAGAAATGAAATTGGAATGAGAGAGGTAACAGTAGAATAAGGAATGGGAATAAGAAGAGAGAAGAGTAATTGGATAATGGGGAAATGGGAAAGACAAAGTTGTGGGTTAAATCAAAATGACAAACTTTCTCTCATGGTGTCGGGCATGTGTGTTTGGTAGAAGGTGTCAGTGATACACTGACAAAAGAGTACATGCATTTCCATGCAATTGTCGCAAAACCTGTACACGTGCATTACACGCCTCTTCACTCCTGACGCTGGACAAAACAAAACCACCCACAATGCTGTTGCCAAATTCCAACCAAGAACAACTAATTTTCTTTTGTCTTCCTATTCCTGTTCACATTACCATTATTAACACTAATGTGTTTCACTTCTATACTCAATGTGTCAGTACTTAAAGCTTAATTCATTATTCTATTATAATCCCTTTCTACTCTAATTTATTGCTTATCTGGTTCACTGAACTGGATATGGTTTTATGCTTGTCATTTAGAATACACTATCATTTCAATTTCTGATTTATTATGTATATTAGTGAAAATACATGTGTATATGTATTTTCTTATGATCATAAAAGATCTTTTTTTTATAATTATTAAAATAAAAAATTCTATTAAATTAAAAAAATACATTCATACAAACAATTGTGAAATAAATTGTGGACAATATTTTAATTATTTATAAAAACAACTACAAAATATATTTTGTAGAATAATAAAGACATGTGTACACAATAATAAATATATAAATAAAAAAAAATGTTCAAAAATACAACAGCCCATGCAGATCTCGAATCTGCAACCTTCGCGTTATAAGCACGACACTATAACTAACTCAGCCAATAGGTCCAATTGTTATATAAAAAATAATGTCTATAAAAATATATATATATATATTAATTTATTTATTTATATTTGATATACTAATATATAGAGCAAAGTCTATTTCTTTATTTTTAACTTTCTACCTTAAAATATGATTTATATACAATCAGAATTAAAAGTAAAAATATATCAATTCTAATATAAAAATTATATATGCTCAGCAATTTATAATACTATTAGTTTACATTTACATTTTTTTTTATTATGACTCACTTGTCAGTATCAAAAATTTATAATCAGAATACCTTATATGAAAAAAATAGTTTTCCATTAAATATATTTGAATTCATAAAATAGTATCAGTTCTTATTAATTAATTATACATAGGTATAACAAGTGACAAGTACAATAGGTTTTCAAAATTGAACTAATAAAAAATAATTAAGTATTATATCAATATGAAAATTTGCAGGACTTTTAATAACTAACTATTTTTCTCTTAAAATGTCAAATATTTCATAGCATTACATGTCCTAATAATTTTTGGAACTTCAACCCAAAAAAACTTATAAGCATCGAACAGGGCACAAACTCAATTTAGTAAATACTAAACCAATATTTGCGTTTTTAAAGTAAAATAGCTTCTAATTTGAAAAAGAAGAGAAGAAAGCTTATAGTTTGAATTAACTCTAAACTAAACAACTTTTATTATTATGCATTCTTTTTATTATATGAAAGTTTTTTTAAAAAAATTTGCACTTATCTAATCTAATGTTATAACATTGATATTCCTTTAATTTTAAAATATACACTTATTTAATTTAAATTTTAATAAAATATATATACTCCCCTTAATTTGTTAATGATATTCATTTCTATTATGTTTTTAATAAAGTAATATCTCTATTTTATAATTTAATAAAATAATATTTACCTCTCAATTTATTTTAAAAATAAAATACTGATATTCACTAACATTTAAATAAAAAATATATAACTAAGAATTAAAATTTTAAATAACACAAATAAAGCCTTAAAAGCATAAGAAAACAATAGATTTCCTGATGATTAAAAACAAAGCAAGCGATATTATAAAGATAAATATAATAGTAAATACTTACGTTTAATACTTTAAATATATAAATAAAACCTTCTAAAAGATTTTTATCTTTAATAAACTCGTATAGTTTGATTTTTTGTTTAGAGAAATATAAAGAAAAAAAATTGGATTTTTATTTATTTTAAGGAAAGGAAGAGTGAAAGTGTGACCCAAAAAGTTAAATTTGAAATAAAAATTGTTGATTAATTTAGGATTAGGAAGATTGGTTAGAATGAGTGAAGTAAGAATAGATTTGGATGAAGTAGTAAGAAGAGGAAAGAAAGTGGGAGAATAATGATAATAAGAAAGTGTATAAGATAAAGTGTAAGCAAAATGGATGGCATAATAATGAGATTTGTGAAATGAAATGAGATGAAAGGAGGAAAAGGAAAAGTAGGAGAAAGTAAGATTGGGCAAAAGGAGTGATAAAAGGAGTGATTGCCAGCTAATTACATGTACTTAAGCAAACAAGGAGAACCCACCACCTTAACCACTCTCATTTTCAAATCTCTAATCTAATCAATCACATTTCTTCACAACAACCTCACTGCCATCCACAATTCTCTGTAACGGAATATACTCTAATGCTAATGCTGTCTTCAAACATATTTAAATTCTACTAAATCAAATATGAAATTCAAGTTTATTACATAAAAACCACTTCTACTAATTTATTTTAAAAAAAATTCAATTATTTCTAAATTATATTTTTTAAATTTCTTTAATATCATTTAATAATAATAAATTCAATAAATTTATTATCCAATATAAAATAATTTAATTTAGTTCATTCCAATTTAGTTTTATAATATTTCGGTTGAATCTATCCATTTTAAAATCACCTTTTACCACTAATTTACATACTTGTGTATGTTATTATTATTTTTATGGTTTGGTTGGTATCTTTTCATACTTTCTTCTCATCAATTTTAGAGGTATATAGATAAATTAGTATGTTACGGAGAAGGCATTGGATAGTAATATTATTTAGTTAACTCATTTTTATATATGTATTCTGTATTTATTGTCATCTCACCTCATGTTTGTTTGAAAAAAAAGAGGCTTTTTAGTTATTATACATATATTTTATTAACAAGGAATTCAATGACTTTTAAGAATTGAAGAGTTTTTTAACAGAATATTGAAGATTTGTGCTATAATATCTTTATAATGAATAATTTATAATCTAAATATTGGTAGATGTAATTAATGTTAAATTTTATTTTAAAAATTATTATATAAATTTTATTAATAGTAGAAATGATTTTAAGTACTATTTTTTTATAAAATAATATATAATTTAATTAATATAATAATTCATTATTTTTTTCTTTAAAATATTTCTAATTTAATTATTTTTTAAAAATTTATATATATATATATATAATTTATATCTACTAAAATTTTAGGTCTTGTAATTATAATTTTTTTAGAAACCAAAATATAAATATAAAATAAATAATTTAAAAATATAAGTAAATTAAAATTATAAAAAAGTATGATATATTTATCTTAGGTTTACTAAATTTTAAATTTAATCCAAATAAAATAAAAATAATAGAAATTTAAATTTCAGAATTTTTATCTATAGGAATAAAGAGAATCAAATATCAGTTTGTTATCATATTTTTTTTTGGGGTTAAATTAGTAAACTAGCATTCCACGAAAAAATTAAAAATCAGACACAGGAGATATAAAGATAAATAAATATACATGTACATGATAAATAGAAATAAAAAAACATATGTTTGAGTTAATCACCAAGACTTGACTTGAATAGTCAATTCTAATATTACTCTTTGAATTTTTTCAAGATCAGATAAAATTTGACATCAATAAACCATAAACAATCTCTATATAAAATTATAATACTAAAAATCTTAAAGACGAAAAGTTGGTAGATTTTCTTAAATTTTTTTATTCTTTACTTAATATGAAAACTCAAACTCATTTTTAAATTCATCTTATGCAATAATTAGTTATTACTTAACAATTTGTTAGTCTCTCGAAAAACAAAATGAATGAGACTAATAAAAACTCTTTATAACATACAAAATATATTTAATATTATGTAATTTTTGAAGATATAAATGGAAGGATATAGTATAGTATAGAGTAACGGGATAAAAAAATATCTTCTTTTAAAAAACAATTAAATGTATGTCATTCATTTGTTATATTTAAAAAATTAATTTACAATAAGATTGTATTTATTATTCTAGTTTGATCCATGAAATCTTATGACTTACCCTATGGTGTTTTATTTCTTTGCAATTTTGCACAAAAATATCGATGGATTACATTTTTTTACCCTCAGTTATTGTAGTTCTTAATCTTTTCCTGACTATACTTTCCTTTTGTTTATATACGTAATCGAGTATATATATATAGTTTTTATTTTAAAAAATATTAATTTCATTCATATTTATATATTTTTATATCCATTCTATTTCACTTAAATTATTTGGCCGTACTTGTTGGAGTTGATGACAAAAATTCAGTTATTTAATAGGCCAGGGACGAATAAATGATTTTTTTGGATAATAATAATAATAATAATAATAATTATTATTATTATTTTGAATACGAGGTCAAATGGTCACTATCTTCTTTTTCACGTTAAAAAAACAGTGATTGAATTTGAAATTACTTATTCAAACACATCATAAGTGTAAAATGTGACGGTGGTTAAACATAACATATTACGAATCATAATAGTATATTTTCTCTTTGTCTTTTTCTTTATATAAGAATTTTCTATACCAATAAAAATAACCAGTTTTTAAAAAATATTATCAATATACTAAATTTAATTTAAACTTTTAAAATTATTTTTTATTTATTAATAAAAACATAAATATTTATAATATTTAATAAGAATAACTAAATAAATAAATTTAAATTGCATAATAATTGTAAATATTTTATAGATTTAACTAATATTTTTTTGAATCATGTCGAGGATAGGAGGGAATAATATTTTGGGGATTAAGTGGGCCTTTATATCCCTTACATTTTTTTAATGTATAGGTCACTAGGTCCACATTATCTTTGCAGTTTATCTTCACACTTGCTATCTATACATGAAAAAAAAAGTTATTAATAAAAAAATGTAATATGTTAAATACATTTCTATTTAATAAATTCATATTTACATGTAATTGTCAATCCCTTTCAACATATTATCTTTTTTTCGAACTCTATATATTAAATTTCTAACAGTTATTTAAAAATAAATCCTTAGTATTTAATAAAAACAAATTATATTATTTACTAGCATTTATAGTGGCTTGTATTTACTCAATTATATGTGTTAATATTAACCAAGATGTTATAGGTTAGATTGGAGTTGACTTCGGAATCTTTAAATAATAATTCAAGTTCCAGCTTTCTTGATAAAAAAATATATAGTAGAAAAAAATCTATTAAAAAAGATAGTAATTTTTAAGGAAAATTTAATGAATGCTTTCCAACAATAGAATGATGAAAAAAAAATATCATGTATCTAAATGATCAGTCAAACACTAAGATTCAAATAAACAATATTTTTTTTATCGATAATAAAAAAAATAAATAATTGAAATATTTTAGGAATATCTCAATCCTTATACAAAAAAAGAGAGACGTCCTTCAACCTACAACTCGCTTTGAAAGCTTTTAGAGCAGACAACACGACACCACGACGCCTACCCCACACCCAAAGATACAAAAATAGTCACCTCTAACGTTAAGAAAACCTACTCATCCCAACCTTAACCCTCTAACCTTTCTTTTTAATGGATCTCATGCATACCAATGGTTTGAGAAACCAATCAGTGTAAGAAAAACATGCTAAGCGTACCTTTGAGGTAACACATGACCAAACCTGCAAATGAAGGGATCGAAGAGATTATGGCAGAAAGAATAAGAATATGTTCACCAAGAAATGACCCGAAATTGGATTACCATCGTGAAGATCTCAATATAGTCTATACGCCCCTTCTTGAAAACCCTTTTGTTTATGTGTTTCCACAATTCACCTATGACTGCTATCCACACACAGTACCATATCCGATTGACATCTTTGCTTTCCTCCATCATCCTAAACATTGAAAAGTGCAGTTTTGGATCCTGATGAACCGTTGAAGCTAGTCCCACCCACTCATAACACTTGAACCAAACTAACCAAGCTACCCTACATGTACAAAACAAGTGAAATGTTGTTTCCGCGTCTTCCCCGCACATGCTGCAAATACTACTCTCCACCGTTATCCCCCCTTTTACCAAATTAACTTTAAACGCAATTTTATCCTCCAACACCCTCCAAGCTGTAACAAGAACTGATGGTTGTGCCTTAATCCTCCAAAACCCTCCTACATATCACTATCTTCCCCCTAAACTTCACCTTATAAAACTTTGTAAGCAGATTGGACTGTAAACCATGCACTATCACTCCCTTTCCAAGCCCACTTATCCTCATTTTCTCCATTAATAGTCTTCCTCTCCATCAACATTATCAACTCTTGCTCCTGATCCTTTTCCCAGTCAAATAAATTCCTCCTCCATCCTATCTTCCAAGTCCACTCGCGATTGTTACCCACTCCCTTCATTGCCTTAGCTTGGCTTCCCTGCGAGAACAAATTGAGAAAAGTCTCAAAAATTTATCTTTAAGTGCTTCGTTCTCTACCCAAATATCCTCTCACAGACTAATCTCCCTCCCATTCCCAACCTCTCAGAGAACATTGTCCTCAAAATTTTCTTTCCACCCTTCAAACTCCAGACCACCTTCAAATCTTCCACCATAAAGAATTTAACCTACTACTCCTTTGAGCCCTTAGATTTCTCCAACCACCGTACTTGGAAGCCACCACTTCTTTCCACAGACCATTTTCACCACTACCCAAGCACCATATCCACTTCCCTAAAATCGCCACATTAAACTTTCTCAACTCTAACATTCCAAACCCCCCACTCATTTTGATTTGCAAACTTTGTCCCACGAGGCCCACACTATCTTCCTTTCTTTCGAGCCCCATCCCCAAAGAAAGTCCCTCTGTAGCCTCTCTAGCTCCTTTGCCACCATGATTGGCATTCTGAAAAGCGACAAAAAGAATAGAGGAAGAGAGGATAACACAAACTTAATCATACACAAGCGTCCCGCCATTCAGATGAACTTGCCTTTCCATCTTCCTAGCCTCTTTCTCACTCTCTCCAGCACCCCTTCCCAAAAACTTCTTCTTTTATGACATCCCCTTACATGCAACCCCAATTACTTAAAATGAATTTTCATTACCTCACAATTAAGGACTGTAGCACAACACTGTAGCAGATGCTGACTGCATCCCACCCCTCCAATGTGACTCTTTGTAACATTTACCTTTAAACCTGATGCCAGTTCAAAACAATTAAGCAAAGCCTTAATCACAAACACACTTAGGGGATTCGCTTTACAGAAGAACAGGGTGTCATCCACATACTGTAGAATATTCACATTTATAAGCTTATCACCAATGATTAGACTCTCTATCATCTCTTTCTCCACCATGTTCCTTACCACGCCAGCTAGTCCCTCAACCACTATTAAAAAGAGAAACGACGCTAAAAGATCACCTTGTCTCAACCCCTTCCTAAGTTTAATCTCTTGAGTTGGACTTCCATTAACTATCACGAAAATCTACGAGGATTCAAGACACGCCCTTATCCAGCCAATCCATTTCTCACAAAAACTAAGCCTATGTAACATATAATAAACAAAGTCCTAGTTAACCGAGTCATACACTTTCTCGTAATCTATCTTGAAAAAGACACAACTACTCTTTTTTCTCTTCACTTCTTCTAGGACTTCATTAGCCACTAACACTCCGTCCATTAAACCCCCTTCACTCAAAAAACACGGACTGCCTGACATCTATGACTTTGTGCAAGACCTTCTTCAATCTCAAGGACATGATTTATGTGGATTAAGAAGTTATACTTCTTCTTTACCCAATGAATTATGTTGAATTTTGAACTTGTTAATTATAACTAAAGCTTATTAATTTGTGAGACTTTCAAACACAAGATACTCACTACTAAAAAAATCATTAAATAAAAATTAATTTAAAAAAATAATAATTAATTACTATATTAACTAACACTACAAGAAAATCATGAAATAGAAACCAATTTTTATAGACCAAAATAATTAGTTGCAATAGTAACTAAATTAGAGACCATTTTAGAAACTAATAAAAAATTTTGGTTTCTAAATTAGTTTCTATTATTGTTAAATCGTTTCTAAATTGGTATCTAATTAGCAACCAAGGTTTTTGAGACCAAATTTAGAAACTAAATAATTTGTAGTTAAAACTTTATTTGCTAATTAGATACCAATTTCGAAACTATTTAAGAATAATAGAAACTAATTTAGAAACCAATTTTTTTTTAGTTTTTAAAATGGTCTCTAATTTAGTTACTATTGCAACTCATTATTTTTGTCTCTAAAAATTGGTTTCTATTTCATGATTTCCATGTAGTGTAAATTATATATTATTTTATAAATTAAAAATTATTAGTATCTAAAATTATTTATATTATTAATAAAAAATTATAAATTATTATTTTTAAATAATAAAGAAAGTTACAAAGAATTATCATAATTAGAATATATAACAAAAATATCACATAAGTAATTGTTCTTGTTATATAAATAGAAACAAGTCAATTACATGTTTGTTAGCTAAATCAATATTATTATTAAATCATATATTTTTTTAACTGTCTAATCGTTCATCAATTAGTAGAAGATTTTGCATTGCTCACAAATTTATTTATTTATAGAAGCATCTTGATATATATATATATATATATATATATATATATATATATATATATATATATATATATTAGATCATTCGGATCTTAACTATATCTAAAATGGACGTATTTTTTTTAATATTGATAATGACTAATTAAAAAGGTAAGAGTGTTATGTAAAAGTTATGTGTAAAGATCTTTTATATTAAGTTCCGTCTCATTTACATAAATTGATCAAATTTATTTGTAGTATATATAGCCGGTTTATTTTTCTTTATTTTTAAAAATGTGTTTTTTAATAAATTAAATATTTATTTTAATGAATCATATATACTTTCAAATAATTTTATTAAATTATTTGTTTTTAAAACACTTAATTTATGCTTAAGTAAGCTTATCTATAATCACACCTGCATTTTTCTTCCTTAGTGTCCTATATATGATCACATGGTTATTCCTATATATGATTCTACCAAATTATAGTTGTTTCGGTTTCTAATATATAGTTATTCTTAACATCCCTTGAATTGAAACATGTAATGAAATTTTCAATGTCCAATTTGTAGAGTAAATTTCAAAATTGTTGATTTCCCATATCTTTGTAAAAGTGTCTGGAAAATTGTAAATAAGTGGAGAGATAGTGTATCTTCAAGTACATTAAACATTTTAAATTTAAAAAATGAAAGTTAACTTTGACATTTCACCATGACAACAAATTTGATTAAATTTTATGTTATAAACTTGTTCATAATAATTTCACATCATTTTGAATCAATATCAATACTACTTTAAATATATGTGAGATGTTCGCTTAAAAATTCAAAGTTATGCTATGATTTTATTCTTAAAAAAACACTTTGGAGAGTTATGAAATAAATATGTAGTTAAAGTATCATTAATATTGACTCTTGACATGTGAATGAAAAAAAAAAGTATTCTAACAAATTAAGAGATGTTATGCCATTGTCAAACAATTGCTAAATTTACTTCTACTAAATTATTCTACTCTATTTATTTTTTAATGTAATTGTTTGTTACAAAAATAATAACATGATACTTTCATGATAAAATTTAAAAAAATTAGAAAAAATAAATTACAAAATATGAGATCATAAACTTCACTCATAATAGAAAGTATGATGAAATTTGTGATTGTTGATAAGTCAACTTGGGATACATTGATGATGGTGTCATCGTGTTGATTCTTTTTGATATGCAACAAAGGTCTGGGTGAAGAAAAGATGAAGCACTTGATTAAAGATGTTGATTTTTCTTTTCCTTTGTTGAATTGGAGAAACGTTAAAATTCGTGCTTAATTGGAGATCTTGTCATCTCTCTTTCAAGTAGAGATATCGTGATCTTGTGCACACAAAATTGTTTAAAACTTTTAATATTTGTCAAAATAACTAAAGCTATGTTTAGTTTAAAGTTAGATATAGAGAAAGAGAGAGAGAGAGAGAGAGAAGAAAAACAAGGGAAAGGGATGAAATAAAAGGTTGATTTGGGTCCCAACAAGAAACACACGTACTTGTGTTTTTATTTTAGTTCTCCCTTGGGTTGGGGTGGGTGGTTGTTTTAGGTTGTGAAGGAGTGATGGCTGGTGGAGGTGGGTGCAGCAACACAGACGCACTGGAGTGGGGTTATATCCCATGTGCCACCATATGATCCCCGAAATTTCTGTTCCTCGTTTCGGGCCTTATTTCCTCTCCTTTTCCATTTCTTTATAACTGTCTCTCCCCTCCCACACCCACACTCGCATCCACTCCTCGTCTTCTCCACGCGCCTCTTCAAATTTTATATCTCTCTTGTGCTAATGTCTCCTCCCCTATCAAACTTCTGTATGATCTACATTACGTGTTACCATGTGAGTGGCTCAAGTGGTCGTTAATAATCACCACGTCTGGATAGTATTTAAGGATAAGTTTCTTAAGATGAAAGACATTTGTACTAAAGCCATTAACGTACTAGTTATTTAGAGTTAATAACTTTTTTGGAGATTTGGAGATGTTATATCAATTAAAGATTAAGACATTTTATTTTATTTAAGTGATGTAAATCTCAATCTCATGAACTAGTTTTATGAAATTGAATTAAGTTTAAAGTTCACTTCGTAATAAGTTCATTCTCAAAAGAGAATTTGAATTTGTACCAAAGTCTTGAAAATTATACTTTATCAGAGAAAATAATAATTAATATGCTAAAGAGTGATAGTAAATTTAGAATGATAGATATTAAAACAAATAGTTATCATAATCAATAATAGTAGAATAAATAATATTAAATAGGAAAAGGATGAAAAAAAGAATATGTAAGAAGTGTTATTCTTATAAAAAAACACTTTTCATGATAAAAGAACAAATCAATCGAGTCAAAATATATTTTAAACCTTATGAACACCAAACTTTTGAAAAATATGAAAAAAAAAACACTAACAATTTTTTACATATCACTATATCTTTTCTCAGTAAATAATCTTTATGAATAATAATAATATGACACAACATCATCATGCACTCATTATTTTATCTCACTTTAAAATTGCATAGTAGGTATGCACTGTAAGGATCTAGAAAATAACCTTAGAGTAAAAGTGGTATATTTTAAATGATACCTGAATATTTTATTATTAAAATGACAATGACATATACATAGACAATTCAGTTATTCAGGTCTCATTTTAGAATAACCATCATCTCTCTAAAAGTTTCCTTTTTTCTTTCTGATCAACGAAGACTACAAGACTACAAGACTACAAGACTACAAGACTGCCCGATCAGAATGTTATAGAGTAAGTTCAGTTTTGTTCCTCCTTTTCCTTTTCTCCCTTATCAGTTTGGCGATCGGAGTCTGCCGTTGGACTCCTACTAGTGAATTGGCCCCTTTTTCTTTTGAGTTAATTTTGATCTTATTAGATTTTGTACGGGTTAATCTTAGATTTTGTACGGGTTCATCCCTGTTATTATAGTTATATAGTTAGATTTTGATTAGGACTCTGTGGTGCAGGTTAATTACCTTTAGGTTTTTGGTAGATTTGGAGCTCTTAGTGAGCAAGGGAAGCTAGTCTTATTATTTTCAATGAAACCATAGGTTAGAAGATTCTAGATTTGGAGGTGACGTGGTCACCAATTTCAATTGTTTTTGCTTGCAGGATTTTGTTGAAACTGTTTGAGATTGAAATGTAAAATTTAGATATAGTAGATGATGTAGAATGTATATAAGTTTGGAATTCAATGAGTTACTGAATGTATTTGAAAAAAGTATGTGATGATTTGTTTCTTGACAATTTCAGGCATATATATTTTGAATATTTCTTGATGATTCAGTGTATGAACTAAAATGGTCTGTGACAAGACAATTTTTAAAGTAAATTATGAGTTGATTATTTTGAGAGCTATGTTTATTGTAATCTGAATTCTGGTGTTTTTGAGATAAGTTATCAAACTTTAATTTTCATGTTGTGCTTCCTCATCCTTTTTATTAAATACTGTTGGATATAGTTGTGTTGGATATAGTTGTGTTGGATATAGTTGTAGTTGGAAGATAATTTTATTTCATTCTCCTTTTGGATAGTAAAACTTGATGTTATTTAGATACACTTTGGAATCCTTTTGATTCAAGACATTTATATGATTAGTGAATGAATTGTTGGGTGTTTTGGAAATTCTAAATTGTGGAATGATTTGATTGTTTGATGTGGGAGATTTTAATGTTTAGAATATATTTTTAATCAAAACATAGTATTTTCAGGAAAAAAAATACCGTGTTAAGATTGTTTAGGATGTGCATTGACTAGGGATTCGTCTAGAAGGAGATATCCTGACTCTCCTGAGATAATGAAATCATATAGATGGAGTTATTCAGGTGGTGAGAGTCGAAGGAGGTTCATATGAATTGGTAAGTTGTTTGAAAGATAACTAACTTGACCTGTTATATGAGTTAACCTGTCATACTAGGAGAGATATGATATTGAGATTCTTTATGCGCATAACTGTGTGGATTTCACAGTGAGGTAGTATGACAGGTGCAGATCTCTGAGTCTAAGTCAATGACTCTTCCGGAAGTAGAGTCAAGAGTCTATGTGTTATGAGTCATTAGAAGTCCGACATATGAAATATGAATTTTATGAATGTAATAGCCACTTGATGGTTTGAGAAATCGTATGAGAATTGATGAATTATGCTTATTAATTTAAAATTTGAATTATATCAAAACTTTTTATATAGATAGCTTATCCTTATTTGTTTGTGTTTGTTTCTTTATCTGTGATGATCGTGTTTTACACGGGAGCAGATGAGATTGCAGGTAATAGAGCTGCTTAGTGAGCAGGAGAATAAGATAGTTTTATTTGAATGCTTTGTTTATTTTGTTAAAACTTTTGATGTATATATTAAATTCCTATGAAGAGGGATATTTCTTTTGAGATACACATATGAGAAAATAGTATATATATTATTCGTAATTAGATATTGATGGTTTTACTTTTATTTCATTATATATGGGTAAAATTTAGGATGTTACATGCACAAGAGACCATATTTAAATTCGTAAACCAAGTAGTATATGTGTAGTTGCTTTCTTTTATTTGAACGTTAAAAAAAAATCCTATATAATAGGAAAAGAGATGGTTTAAAAAGAAAAAAAAAACTGATTTAAACTATTATGAAAATAAACAATTTAAGTTTATATTAAATTATAATAAAAGATTTACAAATAGGCCTTTATTAAAACGTTGATAGTGACGGAGATACTCTACGTGACAACAAAGCAATGGCAATTATGAATGGTTTATGAAAGCAAAATGAAGATGTAGGGGAAACCAATCTTAAATGACTTCAAAAAAATATTGTAAAGAAAGAATGAGAAGTCTAGAGAGAGGGATAGTTTAGAAGACTCTTAAAGAGCTTAAGAAAATCCCAACAAAAATATTTTGTTTTAATCAACAAATATTTTAATAATAATAATAATAATTTAATATAGATTATTTTTGGAATGTAATTATGAAAAAATCCACTATTTTAATTAAATTTTTGTAATTAAGTTTATTTGGACCTTAATTATTATTTATATTAATTTTGTATTTTTAACCTAAATTTTTTATCAGAACGGAAAAAAAATCTTAAATAAAGAATTACATAATTAAATCTGCAAATATTTCATAAAAAGAATTGAATGCAAATCTTGTGCAATATATTTCACAATAGTGGTGGAATCATTTACAATCCACTACAAGAAAAAATGGTTTTAACGGGGTTTATTTTTACATTATCCAGGAATAAAATCTCTATTAAGTTATTTACCCAGAGTTGCAGTTTCCCTCGCTAAACCATCATTGTTCCCCAGGGTTTTTTTTAAACCTGAGGAAAAGCCTTTCAGAAACCCTCATAAATACCATAAATTTAAGAACCTCCGTAAAATATAATGACATTCAAAACCTTTGTAAAATATCATGGGTTTCAAAACCTCTATTAAATACCATGAGTTTAAAAACTATCGTAAAATATCATGGGTTTAAGAACCTCAGTAAAATACAATGAGTTTCAAAATTTCCATAAAATGACTTGCCGTTTGAAATAAACATCAATCCCATTTCTCACCATCTTTAACGATCATTCTGACTTTTCTCCTCCACCGTAGACACATTGCTCTCCGACACAGGCTCAATGGTCGCTGACGAAAGTCGTAGCAAGGAATCACAATTCAGCCACACTATGTCTATTATATCTAAGGAGAAGAAACACTAAACAAGGCATTGTCTTCTTTTTACTCCAATATTGTTTATTTCATCATCTTACTAGCTCAACTTGGGTCACAAGCCACGATTACCAAGCTTGGCAACAACTAGTGTTTATCACTACTTTAAATATCCTAAATAATTGCATTATCTATTAGACGTGAGATTCAAAGCCATGTTTGTTCTTGGCTAAAGATTGCAAAAACATATTGGGAGGATAAATTAACTTTATCACTTCTCACTTTCACATTGAATTAATTATTAGATGCATTTTAAAATAAAGTAAAGCTTTAAGCAATCTTGCAATCTTGAAAAAACTGATTAATCTTTTTGGTAATATGATCTCTCTATATTCAGAGATGTAAACACCAGTTATATAGTCTCAAAAGTAATCGTTTAAGACTTTTAATCAAGGGCCAAAACAATTTAGAATCATGGAAAACATATTTACCAGACTTAATAAATTCTGTTAAGATTTTTAAAAAACAATCAATTGAAAACTCAATTCAACCGATTGAATTGGCCTTGACTGTGAGGTCAACCAATTTCATCCTTTTCAAATCCTTTTCAATACCACTAAGTGTAAAACAACCGATTGAAACGATAAATCAACAGATTATTTTTCACTACTTTGAAAAACACTTTTCTTTTAAAAGAACTTGATTGATTTAGTTTTGAATTAAGCTAAGAGTGGATTGACAAATTCTAATCTACCTAGAACCCATGCCCACAAACAACAACCCAACCTTCAAACAATCTTCATGGATTTGGAGACATCAAAGCTTTTAAGTTCAACAACAACAAAAGTATTCTTGGGAGTCAAGAAAATATTGAGGCCAAAGAAGAAGTGTTCTTGAGAAAATCTATCAAAGTGATGCTTGTCATTATGGTTCAGAAGTATGCATCTTACTTATATTCTTGACAAGTTAAAGACTCATGACCCATGTAAAGTAAGTTTTATATTCTCATCTTAGGCATGTGCCAAAAAATGAACATCTAAATGTTTTTCTCTTGGTTAAATTTGTTGAGGTTTTGCAAAGGTATGAATGAATTACAATATGCATTTCCCAACACTTTAAAAGATTATTTGTTTTGAAAAATTATTCTCTTGTTGTCACAGTAAAACAATTGGTTGAATGTACGAAACAACCTATTGTTTTGCCCCTAACACCTCTGAATAAAGTTGTCATGACTGCTTACATATGGTTACAATTGTTTCTGCTTTTCAAAACCAATTGTGGGTCAAATATGCATTTAATATGCCTCTGAATCATATCATAATGGAATATATTCTGGTCATAAAAGAATATATTCTATGGTTTTCTTGAAAATTTAAGAACTTTTTATGAATGGTCAATCAAAATAAAGGGTATGTCAAAGTTATCTTTGTTTGGGTCTGACACACTACATATTCCCATTACAACAGGTTCTTTTTCTTTTGAAAAACAACTTACTAAAAACCAATTTACCTTGGTTAGCCTTTTCTGCTTATATATGTGTGTGATTTCAACTGAATATTTCACAGAAACAACCCATTGTTTTTCTACAACCTCACTCGAAACTAGTTGTTTCCACTACTTTTTCACAAATTCATTTATGCATCATGGAGTCTTCATCCCCCTCACCAAAAAGGAAGAAATCTTGTGCTACCAAAAGGTTTGGACACCTTGAAAATTGGTTTTTAGGTGATAATGAGAAAATTGAGAAATTTTTGTATGAGTCAAGTCGAAAATCCATCAATAACCCAAAATTGATATCCTTCAACTCGCTAAAGGAGCGTAATCTTAAGGATGTGAGGAATGTCTTGAAAGATCAGAAGCTAAGAAAGCTTCTTGGGATGTTTGGGAACACTTATTCAGATCTTGTAAAGGTATTTTACACAAATCTACTTATTGATGGTGAGAACTTGTATTCACATGTCAAAGGGATAGATATAGAGATCACTCATGTTGTATGGACTGCTATCATCCCTTATCTTGTTCTAATATCAAAATTTATGCAATACTTTGAAGTTGACATTGAGGAAGATTGTCTGAGATGGTGAATCCATCTCATGAAATTAAGAATGGATCTCTTAGAAAAATGAGATTCATTAAGGTTGACAACAATGGGTAAGTAAAGATGAAGAACAAGTGGGTCCTTCTTGTGAAGACCAAGCTGAAGCATATATGGAAGACCAAGTTGCCCTAAATGATGGAGATGATGAAGCAGATAATGAACATCAAGCTGAGCATGATAATCAAGGCACTGAGAATCCAAATGAACAAGCTACTGGTGAAACCTATGAAGCTGGTCCAAGTGTTGGAAATGCAGATGAGTATGTTATGCATGCACTTGTGGGCTATGAACCACCCATAGATCATGGGATTCCTATGTCATCATTTGAAAGGTTGATGATCAACCGCTTGGACAACATGGTCAGTGATAAAAGGAACCACCCATAGATGAAGAACAAGTTGGTCGTCCTTCTTGTGAAGACCAAGCTGGAGCAAATGAGGAAGACCAAGCTGTCGCAATTGATGGAGACGATGAAGTAGATGATGAACATCAAACTGAGCATGATAATCAAGGCACTGAGAATCCAAATGAACAAGCTGCTGGTGAAACCTATGGAGCTGGTCCAAGTGCTGGAAATGCGGATGAGTATGATATGCATGCACTTGAAAGGTTGATGATCAACTGCTTGGACAACATGGCGAGTCATTAAAGGAACCACTATGAGTTTAGTGCTGCCAGATTCCTGCACCTTGATGAGCAGTTGTGCAAACCCAACTCTTTGAGTTCCAGTATGGCAAGGATGATTGAGTGTTTAAAGTATCAATTTTTGTTACTTTTTATGATGTTGAACTATTTATTTTCATTCTTTTTTTGTTGCTTTTTATTCTGCTTTATGTTTATGTATCCATCAATTCTCTTAGTCTATTTGTAAAGACAAATAGGGAGAGAAATTATTGGTTTCTTGGTTGTAATTTTGGCTACACTATGGTGTGTTTAATTCTGTTTAAAACTGCTGCTGCCACACTGATTTTGCTGCACACTGATTCTGCTACACACTATTTTGGACTGGTTTTCTCTGCTTATGGGTTATGCAGAAAACTGGTTTTGTGTGCCTTATGAAACTGTTTTAAAACCTGTTGCTATACTTGCTTTGTATATGTACAAATTATGTTTCGCGGAACCTATCAAGTTCAAAAAATACAACACAAACAAACCAAGGATTTGTCTTCATCAAATAGGGGGAGATTGTTGAACGAAATTCTTTGATGTCTTCAAATCTGCGTGGAAAGCTTGAAGACCCTACTGATGTTTGTGTGTGTGTTGTCTAGTTGTTTTTTAACTTGTTAATTCACTTTTTGAAATGATTCAAGCTCATTTGATCTTCATCTCTTTTGAAAGAAATGTTTTCTTAAAAGCTAAATTTTTTTATTCAATTGTTTTTTAAATCAACCAGTTGAAAAAGTTGCTACTCAAAGGTTTGAAACTTAGGTTGTGTTTGGATTGGGGAGAGGATTTGAAGGAGTGGATTTGGAGTGATTTGAGATGAAAATGTAAAGAAAGTGAAGTTGTTTGGATTAGGGTATATTAGAATGGATTTGTGTGGAAAGTTTATTGAAGTTTGTGCGTGATGTGAAGGTTGTGAATTTTTTTTAAATTTTTTAAAAATGTGTAAAATATAAGTTAGTAAATTTACTTTTATAATAAAAAATTTATTAATTTATTTATATATTTATTTTTACAATTAATAACATTAATATTATTATTATATAAATTTTGTTATTTTATATAAATGACTATATTTATTTTTTATTTTTTTATTAATAATATTAATGGTATTTTATCAAACTGGATTGGATTAGTTTAAAAATAAAAAAAAATTAAAATTCTTCACATAAATTACTTGGAAAGTATCTCTTAATAGAAAATATTAATATTCAGTTTTACTTTTTGAGATGAGTGAGAATGTAATAAGACTAGACACATGTGTTTCTTCAGCAATCCGAGTATAATGTAGAAGAATCTATTTTCCTATTTCATTGCCTTTCCACACCCTCGTTTCCGTACTAATCAGCAAATACAAACAATATATTTCTCTGATAATTCATCCGCGTGAACCGTGTTCACCCAAATGCAAACAGAGCATTAGTGTTTTTTCAAAATCAAAGCATTAGTGTTTTTTCAAAATGATTTGGAAAAATTGTGTTTATTTTGTCTTTTTTGTTAACAGAAACATGCGGTTATTTTAATAATTTTTTTTAACACTCCTATTTACTGTAAATTATACAAGAGTAATAATTTTAGTTGTAGAAGAATGTATACAAAATTTTATTTTACTGCTCTTAAGTATGTAAACGAGTAAATTTACAAAAAAATTAAATTTATTAATTTCAAATAGTATTTTGAATATAGAAATAAATTATCGTGAATAAAATATATTTACGTTAATAGTGAAAAATAAAAATACTGACATCACAAAATTAGAAGAGACACTTACGAAATAATTTCACCAAGTTGTTAGTCCAATTAGCAATAATTGATAGAAAAAATAAATGGGTTGGCCATGCACACACCAATTAACTAAAAACCAAACTTTTTTCACCTTAACTGAGTTGATAGATTAAATGCAGGATTAATTGTGCTATCCCTTTTCACTATCTCACTCATTTTCAGCCAAGGGTTATTAACTTGGGAAAATAGAATTCTTTTAGTAGATCTTTGAGTTGTCTATAAATACAAGTTCCAACTCCTCTCTTTACTTCACATATTTTCGGTCACTAATTTCTTCTCTTCGTCTCCCTTAATCATTTTCTTATTCATTAAGTTTGTTTTCAATTATTATTATCCTAAGTATCATTCTAGTATATCTGGTTTCATACATTCTACAAGTTCTTTTTATTCAATTTCAAGAAGAGAATATATCGTGTTGACGTTTCTTAATTTAAGTAATGTGTATCCTAATCTTAAAATATTAATATTAACACGTGGACTTATGTTACATTATATTATGGATACTCTTGATTAGTTCAATAAATTTATAGTATAATGAATTTTAAGTCGTTTTAATATTATATTAAAAAGTAAATTTTAATTAAAACTAATTTAAAAAAAAAGTGAGATGTACAACTATTTATATACTACTTGTATATTATTATTAGTTGGGAAAGTGTTCTTGTACTCCCAAAAGCACTTCGAGGGGTCGATTTCGTTGAAAGGGTAGGCCTTGTTGACCGGTTGCTTTTGATGCTCCGTTCTGCCTTTCGCGACGGAGTTTGTGATGCTGCAGCGGCCACGGCTGCGGAAGCTGAGAGAAGAAGAATCTCTTCTTATGGAAGTAACAGGTTTTTTTTTATAATACTACTTTCATTTTTTTTCATTTAATATCATTTTTTATTTATTTTTCTATTTAGTATCCTTTTATTTTTCTATTTAACATTTTTTTTCATGATTTGATTTTTTATTTTCAAAGAAAAACTTCCTTGAAATTTAGTTTCTACTATTACTTATTTTGATATCTTTTTTATTGAAAATCAATATTATAATTTATTATAATATTTTCATCTGAATTTTATTATAAAAATATATTTATAAATGTATTATAATTTATTCTTTACAATTCAAATTTACTATAAAAATAGAAAAAAAAAACAAAATAATGTTATATTTTTATATTTATTTTATCCATAATATTTACTTTTATCAAAATATCTATAAAATATTTTATTTCCTTATCTTTGTATTGATATTTTTTCATAAATTTTTATATATTTAATTTTTAAATTTTCTTCTATTTTAATTTGATAAATATTTAAATTCACTAAAATTTTATAAATATTTAAAATTTAGTCTCCCATGTTTAATTAAAATTTTCAAAACATTTTTTACTTAAAAAAGTTTTTAAAAAATATTTTATTTTATTTTATAGATTCTTAAATTTATTTTTATTCTATTTTATATATTTTTTTCTTTTCCATTCACTTTAGACAAAGAAATAAAAATAAATAAAAACACCATCATCAGAAATCAAATTTTTTAAGAGTTTTTTTTTTTCAAAAATACAATGAAAAAAATGGTGTTATATAGAAAAAAAAAGTGTTAGATAAAAAAAATAAAGATAAAAGGTATGAAAATAAAAATAAAAAGATGCTAAATGGAGAAATAAAAATAAAAATAGTGTTATATTTAAAAAAATTGTAAAAAAAAGAGATGAGCATGAAGGTGATGAAGGAAAAGAAAATGATTAGAGGAGAGAATGGGGCAAACGTCTAGGGGGCAAAGATGACCACAAACCAATTAGGATGAAAATGGGTCATTTAAAATTTTCACGCACCACTAGTGATTTAGAGACAACTTATACAGGAATTTTTTTTAAAGTTTTTTCTTGAATAAACATTTCGGACTAATCAAGACTAAAAAATAATTTATATAAAAAATTTAAAATATTAATATTTAATTTATATAGTTGATAAATATTTTTTAAATTAATATTTAATGAGTTACATCTTAAAATTTGTAATTAAAATTAATTAAATATTAATTTAAAAAATATTTATCAATAATAAAAACTAATTTAAATATTAATAATTTTTTTAATCTGTAAAATAATATATAATTTAATTAATATAAATTTAATTACTTTTTGTTTTTAAATTTGATTTTTATTTAATAATTTATTTAATATTATTTATTAATTTAAAATATTAAATTTTATTTATTTATTTATAATAATACTATATATTTAACTGTTGGAAAAATAATAAATAATTTGTTTTAAGCATAAAATATAATAAGTGTGGTGTTATTCATGGTATATTCAATACGGGAAAAATAATTTTTTAACAAAATGTTATAGAAAGTAATTTTTTTGTTAAAATTTACATTAATACCATGTTTTATACTAGTTTTGTTTTCCTTAAACTTCAAGTTTTATTAATGGAAGAAAAAACTATCAGTATTGCTTTTCAATTTTTTTGATAATTTTATATTGTAGTTTTTTCTATAAAGTTTAATAAAATAAATACTTTTTATGATATGAAAAGGTTAAAAACTTATAATTGAAGTATTCTTTGTAAATTAATTAGTATCTTTGTAAATTTATTATTAGAATAATTTTTTATATATAATTTAAAATAAATAGATTTGTTTTAATTATTTTTGTTTAATCTGTCTAAATCAAGGACCAAATTCACGTTGCTGATAATAAATATTAAAGTGTTTCTTGTTGATTGAAAGCAAAATATACTTGTTCTTGTGATTTTGTTTGGTACTGTAAAATGAAACTTAATATTCCGTTGGTTTTATAAGAGAAGCTATTATATCTAATAGATTATTGTAACTCCAAGTGCATATTCACAACACTTCTAAAGTCAGTTAAATAAAGGAAAAGTAAAGTTTAGATACACCATGTAGTACAAAAAGTATTTTTAGATAACGAAAATTAAAAAAAATATATCAATAGTTAGTTATTTAAATTTAATCATAAAATAGTAAAATGAATAATGTAAATAATATAATAATTAAAAGAATATATAATATAATATTAATTATAAAAATAATAACAATAATAATAATAACAGTAAATTTATTTTCTATAACTGTCATATTCAGTAAATTTTTTTAATGTTTAGTAAAAAACTAAAAAGTTATGAATAGAAAAGAGTAAAAGTAAAAGTTAATATATGATAAGCACAAAATTTATGAAGAAATACAAGGTTTATTTATATACGATTTTAGATCCTTTATTATGGGCCTTTGGCCCGCACTTTTCCTTTTTTTTTTATTTTCTTTTTCTCTATCTTTTATCTTTTTTTTTAAAAAAATTTATACATATTTTTAGTTCGTGTAAGACTCATAGGCCTTTGCACACTTTTCCTTTTCTTTTTTGTTTTTTTTTTTTAATTTTTCATCTCCTTATTTCTTCTTTAAAATTTATATATGTTTTTTGTTCCTCTAAGACTCATAGGCCCCTTTGGTCCACGCACCGTTTCTTTTCTTTATTCTTGGTCTTCTTATTTATTTATTTTCTAACTTTTTTTAAACCTCTTATTTCTCTCTTAAATTCAAACTTCATTTTTACCTATTTAACAATAAAAAATGACATATATAAAATCGTTTTATTACCTTAAAAATATTTCAATTTTTTTTCTATTATGTTTGGATTAAGCAACAGATTTTACGTGAGAAAAGTAAAATTATTCGGATTAAGGTAAATTCATGGAAAGTAAAATAAAATTGTATGAAAATTTATGAATGAAATAACATGTGATTAAAATTATATAATTTTTATTATTTTTTAAAATTTATTAATTATTATTATTGTTATTTTATAAATTTATTATTAATATATTTTTTATTACTATTTTATATATTTTTGGTATTTTTATTATTTTAATAATAAGAATTATTATCTATATTATATTATATGATTAATTATATTTATTTTATTATAATATAGATATAAATATTAATGAATTATTAATATAAAAATATAATATATATTTAATATATTACTAAAAAATCATTAAATAAAAATCAATTTTAGAAGTAAAAATAATTAATTATTATATTAATTAAATAGATAGTATTTATAATAAAATTAATTTAAATACTAATAATTTTTAATTTTTCCTAATTTAATTAATATAGTAACTAATTATTTCTGTCTAATGATAAAAAATTATAAACAAATATATAATAAAATGTATAATATGTTAAAAAATAACATTTCTCGTAAAATGCAAATTTATGTTACTCATTTTTTACCTTTTTATTTATTGATTGTTGTGAAATCTTGCTCTTTCTCAGCACACGTACCGTTAGAGTTTAAATTTATTATGAAGCAAACGCACCGTTAGAGTTTAAATTTATTAATAATTTAGTTAGTTGAAAAATATTATTCTTTTAACGTTAACCAATAATTAAAGTTTGATATTTTTTGTTTATATTAACTTATGTGTTGATTTTTTCTAACTAATACTTGCAGTGCAAGTAACTATTAGATAAAAAAGTATATTTTAAAATGAAACTGATTTATTGATTAGTGCATTGATATTGTTAGTATAATGGTGATTGTGTATCATTGTTATTGTTATCAAATTAATGATATTTGTACCGAAATAGATTTTGATGGACAATTATATATAATGACAATTATATATATATATATATATATATATATATATATATATATATATGGTAATAGGTTAATTAAGTTAAATTGAGTGTTTATAGTTAATTTTAAGATCTATATTTTAACTGGGTCCAAAACTGAGTTTTAAATTTTATTAAAATGGTTGAATTAATTAAAATTGGATTTTGGTTGGTTTCAAGTTTTCTGCAAAACTTATTGTTTTTGCATGTCTCTTCTTAGTGTCAAGTTGCAACTCAAGTGACACTTAAAGAATGACTTAAAATTTGAAAATAGAAGAGTATCATTTAAACGAACAGTTGAACATTTGAAGTATAATTGTCCTTTTAAAACCCCTCTTAAATAGTATTATAAATAAATATTACCATTTTTACAGAAATGAAAACTAAAATGCATTTAATTTACAAGGATTAAAAACATATTCAAGTTTAAACATAAAAAAAGTAAAAGTTAATATATTGAAAAATTCTAGAAATTACTAAAAGAAACGTGTTTTGTCAAATGCCATTAATTAGTAGAATGGCACAAACTTTCCAAAGTAATAAAAAAAACTAGAAGCAATAACGTATGAAACATAACCATAACAGTAGATAGTTTTATTATTTGGCTATTACTTTGTTATTTATGAGCGTTGGGTTGGGTGAAAGAACTCCTTTGTAGTTGAAAGAACTCATTATAGTTGCATGGTTCACAAATCTTGAAATAGTGTTTAATAGTAATTTAATTACAGGAAAGTGTGATTAGATTATTAAATGTTGGAAAATGGTTTGGATTATTGATTATTAAGATATTAAGATGACAGCTTTGGGAAGGGTGGTTTGATTTTATACGTTGTTTTGTCCGTTAATCACGAATTGATTTAGTTAATTAAAGTATTTATTTGGGCGACTTATGTTAGCGAGGAGGAGGAGCGCGTGGAGTTGGGATAAACTGGACAGATCTAGAGGTGGGCCCAAGGTGTGCCCCCCATAAATGTAACAACCACCGTTAGATCCGGAAAGGTGCATCATAGCCGCATAAATATTAAATGGCATTTTAGGCCACTAAAAGGAAAGCTTTACAGGGGTTTGTTGATTGTAATTATTATATTTTAGGGGTCTAATCTCCAATTGGATCAAATTAGTCAGCTTTTTAATTAGGGTTCGAGAAAGGCGGGGTTCAGTAATGTGTAGTCTCTTGGGCCAGATATTCTTCTAGGGATTGATGGAAAAACTAAATTAAATTAAAATAAAAAACTTCATAAAAACTCCTAAATTCTCCTATAAATACCACACCATCTCTTCCCCTACACCTACATCTTTTCTCTCTCTTAGCTTAGCCTCTCCTATGCTATTCTGGACCCCTCTCTCTCTCCCTCTTCATTAGGGTTCTGATTATGTTATGAGCCTTCTTCCATTTTTTTTTCTTCAAAAACCCTTTACACACGGGCTTCTGGGGGCATCTTCACTCTTCAGTATCATGGCCCTCTTTGTATTCTTCCACAGCTTTCTTGAACTGCATCCATAGAGTTCCTTTGCATGCATGCCATGGCACTCTTGCTCCCACACCTTGTTTTGCGGTTCAATAAAGCTGTGGGAAGATACAGATAGGGTCAACAACCAACTACCTTATCTCAAACTCCAGATTCTTCTCTGAAGCTTTCTGTCAAGTTATATATTATATATAATATATGTATATACATAGGGATGAAATTATTGTGATGTATTCATTTTTCCTTTTTCTTGTGATTTGACTTGATTGAAATCCTTTTCAGATTTAAAGCATTGACTTTTCCGTTGTATAACTCTGTTATGTGATCAGAATTCTCAGATGCTTCCGCAACAATTCGGCTTCTTCTCCCGGAATTAAACCGATCAGGTACTGATTCGATCGATCCAAAATCAAGGGAATTTCAGCTATCGATTTTCATAGATGCGGAATCACTATGCAGGCTTTGTCCCCAGATCTTATACTGATTAATTTGTTCCAAGTCCGTTATATTTGTGTGCCTTAAATTCATGCCCCTATCTAATTTCCTCTTAATTAACTTCGTGGAGCAATCCCAGGCTTGAACGTGAGGAATAGCAAAATCTAATGGGTGATGGTGGTGGTTAATTTGTACATCAAACATTAGTGATTTGTGAGGATGCATCGCACAGGCATAGCCGTTTGATTTGAAAATATTTTTTCTTTTAGTTTTCGTGTTGTAGCTAGCTACAGTGCTGTCTCTGGTGAATATAATAATTATAATTTCAGCTTGTTAGCTGCTTGTGTTCTTTTGTCTTGAACTCACTCACTCACTCACCTTATTAGCCTTTTTCTTTTGTTTTGAAACGGTCTATCGTGTAGCCTCCAATGCAGGCAAAAGTTTCAGTGGATGAATGGCCATCATTGAGGTTTCTCTATAGAACATGTCTCACTCAATTCATTAAACCTTTGATCTGTGATTGTACTGTTTTAGTCGGCAAAGTCACAGATGGTGGAGTAATTTAATATATATTCCAGGCTGCAGATTCAGCATAAGCACAAGGTAGTATGTATTAATTAATCATGATTATTGTTACTTGTATTATATATTATGGCAAGCTAGGAACAATTATACTGTTCTTATCTTGACTAACAAAAATAAAAAGGGAGTATATATCTAGATTCATCCTAGCTTGCTAGATCAAGATATTCTTTTTAAAAAAATATCTCCCAAGTCACAACAAACATTTTTTGTTTTGGGTGCACGGGACTAACTAGAAGGAACATTTTCAGTTACAGATTGTTAGACAATGGACCACAGAGAGGTGACCATACTGCCTTTATCTCTCGTATGGAACTTCCAACAACTTATGAATGCTTTAAAGCCATTGGTTGGTGACCCTAGCAAGAGGTTAGATGAAGCTTTTATGGAAAAGATTAACTATAGAATTCTCAAGAATTAACCTCCACCACTGTATTATGGTGATTCTTGCTATAGAACGAACATGGCTACCTAAAACCAATGCAGAAGCAGCTTGTGAAGGAGACTAGGGTTTTCCTTTTTCCCAATTAAGTTAGGGACAGCCATGCTGCGGGAAATGGGAATTTTAGACCACCTGCGAGTACTGTTTCTTTCTTTATCTTGCTTCCCAGTACTGAGAATCAGTTCGAATGAGACCCCTTTTGTTTCTCCCGAAAGATTTTGAAATTAGAAACGGTAAAAGTAATTTCAAGTTATAGATAAAGCAATCGATCTTGCATGGCCTAGAAAAAGAAGTGGCCGATCCCGATATTAATATCAATTTTCCACATGTGATTTTTTTCCCCTTCATTTTGTGTCTCACTATTAAATCCGACAAAATGGTGAGCTTCAGCGCCATCAACTTTACTTGGACTTTTAGTTGGTGCATTCACGAGCACTATGACTCCGTCCAATAAACAAGTCCATTTTTTTTCCCTTTTCCAAAAGACAGTGTAAAAGTCGTATGAGCATGCCACTTTATTTGTAAAATCTATATCCTAATCCTACTGTAACCCACTAATCTAACATATATATTCTAACTTGTTCCTCATTCTAAGGCTTTGTTTGTTTGTTTTGTTTTTTTAAGCGGATGATAAATAACTTTAAACTGATTGAACATGATGTCCTGCTTTTGCTTGTTTGGATCTATACTGTTCTTAAAATATGCCTTTTCACTCATGGTTATCCTTGCTATTATTACCATTAATTTAATCCATTGTCATGGATCTGATGTATGGTAGTCAAATGATGTGGATTGTGGGATTTCTTTGTCTGATTTATTTATGTTTCACTAGCTAGTTTTTACTTTAGAGAAATATTAAACTGAAAAAGTTAGATTTCATTGTGTTCCGCGATGTGCAAGAGTGGAAGATTGGTGAAAAGAGTTAAACAACGGAGAGGCAATAAACTAATAGACAATTCTCTTGATCTTGCTGTCTTAGCAGTGCCACTTTTGTCTTGTGGCTAACAACTATCACATTTTTAAATTATTTAAAATATTATAACCCTTGATGAGCTTTTAGCTTATCACGTTGCCTTCATCCAGCTATATAGAACAAGTCCTTATTTGGATTATAACCTCCCCAATATAATGTTATGATGAATTCCTTTTTCTTGCCAAGATTTCCTTTTCAGGGATTTGAAAACAGATGCAAGAATGTCTACATGTTTACAGTATTTATTAAGTGTATTCAATATACACTTTTTCTGCTTTTTAATCTGTGTATGCAGTCACAGTTAATTAATCTTCCTTCCATGATCATTAATTTTGCAGTCTTTTCCATTATTATCTCTGGGATACGAATAGAAAGAAAAGAATGTAAGAAATTAATTGGCATGTGAGGTTAAATGCAGATAGAGGGTGAGACATAAAACCCAAGTTGAAACTTATAGTTGTGTATATAATGATGATGATTGTTCAGTCCATGTGTACGATTTATAATTTCCCATCACGGGTCAACATAGTTTCCTTTTATTGTTATTTTGGCACTTTCACATCAGAAAGGGGGAAAGTGTTATTATTTTCATTGGGCGTCCTCTATTTTTTGTATGGGTGGCTCATCACCAAGTTACAGTTACTTACGTCAATGGCATACCCTACCATGGATGGTGGGCATGTATTGTTATTGTTGCCATTTCATCACTTGTTTATTCATGTCACTGTAAATAATACTACTTTTTTCAATCTTCTTTCACGGGGCGTGTAATGTGAATACAGAGCCAATTCTAACGGATCCTGCCGACATTATGCTTAATATGACAATCCTACATACTTGATTGCAACCCGTTTTATCCTCTAATGAACATGAGGCTCACAATGGATAAACACACACACACAACAAATATTCAATGCACCATGCTCTTTCTTGGTTCTAGATAGGGTTACTTATCACTGGATATGTCCATTTCATTTCCTCTACAACTCTTCCTCCAATTACTACAATGGATATTCATTCATTCTCATCACACTTTACCCTGCTTAATTGCAACTACCTACTCTTGCACTTCAAATTCAACCATGTAAACATCTTACCTTCCTCTTCCATTATAGCACCTTGATGTTCATTGGGGTACAGAATTACGTACAATTGCTTTTTTGGTTCAGAATATTGTATTGGTGCAAAAACTATTTGGAAAGTGGTGAGAGAAAAAGAAACGAGTATGGAATAAGATGATTGATTTGATAGAGAATTTATATAAAAAAAAATGTATTGAAATATTGTATGAATTTATTTTATGAATAACTGATCGAGTTTATCTATAACCTACCATTTTCCCCTTAAATTCTATTCCAAAACATGTACGGATCCTAAGGATGTGTTGCCTTTTGGTATGCTAAATCCGTCTCCTCATGAATATTCCAATTTCAAATTATTTTATTGATTAAAAAATATGATGTAACTTTGAATGCTGCCGTTTGCTACCAGACATTTTCTTTTGATTCGATTCTCTAGGTAAGATCAAAAGGAAGAGAAAAGAGAAGAATTTTTACAAACACATATTCCTTCATTTAATTCCCAATTTAAATAATAACACTGTGGAGCTAAAATCTTGGTAATTCATTATATAGTAATTTAAAAATTAATTTTTTTTTATTAATAATAAAAATTATTTTAGATACTAATAATTTTTTAATTTACAAAATAATATATAATTTAATGTGACTGATTATTTTTAGTCTTTAATATTAATTTCTATTTAATAATTTTCTTGTTCTGATATATTTAAAATTGTAATAAATATATGTAATATATATAATTCTGTTATAAATAGAAATTAAATTAAATTATCTTTTTAATATATAAGTTTACTCATGTAAATAAAATAAGCATTTCTCGGGTGCAATGACACGGTTATTATTAATATTTTTTTGTTAACATTTAATTTTAAAAGATATGAATAGGTAGATTGTAAAATATAAGACGTTTAAAAAATTGAATATATGTAAAAAATAAAAATAAAAAAGTGTTTTGAGAAAGAAATTTTGGACTAGTTCTTAAATTAAATTAAAATTGAAATCAAATTAATCATATTGAATTGAAATAAATAAATAAAATAAATGCTCAGTTTTATAAGCTAATTAGGTAGGATAAAATTAATTGCTGAATGATATTAACAATAACTTGAAAAAAACGTTAATCTAGGGAATAATTTGTAAAAGAATTTCCATTCAAAGATAAAAATTCAAAATTATGGCATAGGAGTTGATAAATAATTGTAACCGTATGAACTGAATATTTAATAATTTTCTTCGTGAGTGAAACGGTTCTCTTTCTTTCTATTTCTTTAACAATACGTTAACTCTGAATTGAATGCGACAATTAAGTTAAATCTCTCTAAATTTCTAAAGAAACCTTTCATTATATATGTTTGCTTAGAATGAAAGTGAAAAAAGAGAGAAAAGATCTTTGAGAAAAAAATTATAAAAATGAATGAAAAATAGAGTCGATATTTAATATGAATTTTGAATGAATAATAAAAAGGTAACAAGTGAAACAATTTCTCGTTCTTTATTTGAATAAGTGGAAGAGAATTTGAAGAAAATTCCAACACTAATTTAAAAAATTCATTTTGACCCGAAAATAAAATTCTACTTTATTATTGTTGCCATAGATGTTTATCTTTTTTAATATTTGGCATTAATTTTTAAAAAGTTAGAATGAAAAAAAAATAAGCAAGAGATCTCTTCTTTCCTCATTAAATGCCATTTTGAGATGGAGGGGAGGGGAAGTTTTGTGAGTGCCAATTAATTTTATAAAAATTTGTACTCCCACTTCCTATTTTCCTTTAAAAAAATAATGTTTTTCAATAAATTTATTTTAATTTTTTTCTTAACAATAAATAAATTAAATAAATTTAGAATATTCCAATCTTTATACAAAATTTTCAAAATCCGTCTCCCATTCTCCATCGCAACACTTTCTAGCTCCAAATCTAACAACACACTATCTACACAATGAATAAAGTACTACAGTCACACCAAATACAAATCATAAAATTCTTACACCCATTGATAACAATGTAAACACAGCACAAATATAGAATGTAAACAAAATTAGAAGAGCTTTGAATAAGTAGGGTGAAATTTCAAATGTACAAAAAATAATGAGATTAGTTTTATAACATTATTCTTAAATTTGTTGAGTAATGTGGTATTAATAAAGTAAAAATTAAACAGGTGGCAAATCCTAATTGTTTCGTATAGTAAGAAAAGGTTCTGGCTGAGACAATTGAATAAAGATAGAGATAATTTGTGTGTAAGCACATTGGTCATGTGATGATAAAAAAATTAAAATTCAAAATCTAACATATTTTGTTCTTTGTTTGTGTGAGTGGAATAAGATAACCTATATATGCAAGCTTTAAGTGAGAGAATACGATGAATAAGCATGTGAAGTTCTTTATTGTTGAAAAAAAGAGAATCTGTGGTGTTTAAAAAATGTTTGTGCCTAGCAGAATGTCTTTCTAATTTCTCATAAACGACAAATCATTGGGTAAACAGATATTTTTGTTGAACAGCAAAAGGGAAAACCATTTTTTTGGGCTTTTAATTACAATAATATTTTGTTAGGTGCATGAATCCGAACATTCCCATATATACCTTTGTTGAGGTGGGAAATGGTGGGGAAACCTTGCCATCAAAGCTAGAGGCCCAATGCCATTGCTAATAATTTAAATTTTCTTAAGTGGAATTTAGGTTAACATATTAAGAACTTGTAGCAGCACCGAAACAACGAGTAACAAGTTACACTGCATGGCAACTGACACGTTCCTGTTTACCTTCATACATAAGAAAAATAAATAAAGTAAAATACCACATCTATCTTTCTTCCTTCTAATATATATATATATATATATATATATATATATATATATATATATATAAAATAGTAGCCTCTAAAAACACGAATAATTCCGTACTAGGAAATTTAACTGGGGATTCAGTTCATGTCATTGAAGGCTTCACTGTGCATCCATGATCAGTTGTAGCTGTGTCTCTGCTAACTCACACACGATGTCGTGTCACAATTCACAAATCTGTATCATGGTATACTCAATGGGTTTCGTGTTCCCGTGTTCAAAATTTTCACTATTTCCCTGAACGCAGTGAAAAAATAAAAAGAAAACGGAGCAAATATAGAGAGAAATAGGTAACTCTTGATGATGAATATACGTATGATATCCATTTTATACAAAGATGCACAGAAAGGCCATGCGTCCGTGTTTCTCTGAATTAATCTGATTTTTGGTGGTCCTACTTCTGTGCACAACTTGTGGCATTCCCTTAAGCTAAACGTTCCAAGTGTATGAAAACATGTGCCTTATATTTGGTAAAGGTTCTCCGTTTTATCTTACACAATAGCAATACTATAATTAATTCCTCTCTCTAGGCTAACAATTACACACCTAGATTCTGCCATGCCCATAAGCTTATTTGGGTGAAAATTCAATTGATTTTCAGATTCGTATGCTAAATTGGGTCGCTTTAGCTCTTTGCAAAAATGCAGTCTGCAACATAGACAGCGATCTAGACAAAGTTTTGTGACCATGTCATGTGAGCTTGTAAAACTGTAACTGGGATAAATTTGGTTTAATTAAATTAATAAATTACCCAAGATTTCAGCACCAACTTGGGTTTGTAGAGAGAAAGAGACAGCCAGCCAGAGGAGGGTGAAAGAGAAAACGATAGAGAGAGAGAGAGAAAGAGAGGGGATTGGAAATCAATAGGCCAAATGATGTCAGGAGAGAGGAGTGGTTAAAAAAATGATGTCACGTAGTGACAAAGGTTAACCTTTTTCACAGAAATGTAGGAGAAGATGTGGATTCACTAAACTAAAAGGGCAACAGGAAGAACTATCATCATTAATGATAAAAAGGAAAGGTGGGGAATCTTCTCTGCAACCATTACCTTTTTTTTTCACCATTTGATTGAATGAATCAGATTTTTAGAGGTAAATTAGTTAATCAGAAACTTCACCTAATTCCACAGACAACTAGGAAACATTAATTTTTTCTTCTTTTCATTTTATCTAAAAATTTTAATTTTCTACTGCCCCTCACCTTGCATGGCTCAAACGTGTAGCAGCATCAGATTTAAAATATATATAATTTTTTGCTTTTCAACCCTATCATCCGAGGGTAATTAAAGAAACCCCACATTGTCATTGTTCATCCATGACCCAAGAGAAAAAGAAGCTACCCATTTTGTCACAGAAAACAGGAGCGGTAAATTCGGATAAAGTGAGCATTTTCCGATTCTTTCAGTAAAAGAAATTGAACAGCGAGAAAACAATTTGAGCGGATCAAGTTACAGAAGTATGTATAAAAGCAGGTAAAGTGAATATTACACATAAGAAAGCTATAAAATGTGTAGATTAAGAGAGTATTAAGCAGATGAGAGTGAAAAGTGGTGCGGAGAAAGAGATCAGATAAAAATGACATACACCCTGGGTAGAACATAATTAAGAAGAAAGAGAGTGGTTGTGAGAGTTACCGTGGATGAAACGATAAGGATGAGAGAATTGAAGAGGGAGATGGGTTCACCTTGTCCTTTGAATCTGGGAAGAGGGGAGAATTACGAAAGGAAAGGCCTGAATTGCCATATTCTCCCACAGCTTTCTTGAGCTTCTAGGGCTTAAAATCCTGGAGGCGGAGAGATATAAGATGCAGAAGAAGTTCAAGAAAGCTGTGGAAAAGCATGACCAGGACTTGAGAGAGGAAAAGCATGGTGAGATCTCACACCCCATGTAGGCGATGAGTTGAGTAGTGGTGGAAGCAGCAAAAGTTATAATGAGAAAAAGGGTGGGGGGGTAGTGGAGATATAGGGAAGGTAGGAGGATTTAGCAAAGGAAAGTAAAGGAGGGTGAGAAGTGAGTGAGTGAGAAGTGAGAAATAACCATGCCCATACAAAGTTATCGTGGACCACTCTACCATTTATAATATGAATCTACCAGCTTTATAGAGAGGAGAGGAGGGTATGAAAGAGAGAGGGGGGAGAGTTGGAGGGGTGAGAGTAGGGTTCTCTTCACTTACAAAGGTGCAATTTACCCTCAAAATGGCTTACTTTCCCGGTGAGTGCGCAGTGGGTCACATACAAACACGTCAGATGGGTAAAGAACAATAATCTTTCCAAAAAAGACAAATCAAGAAAAGAAATGTAATTGACAGGCAAATGAGATTTTAAGCAACAAAAGAAATAACGAAAAAAAAAAAAAAAAAAAGAGTTTGTGATTTGAAAAACCTTCCCATTCCCCCCCTCACATGCCACCATGTGAGCAGGATCTCTTTTTTTTATTTTGTGTAGATTTAAAGTATGGGTTGTTTATGGTCCCCAATCTTTGTATGGCTATTAGTTTGTTTCTGCTTCCATTTGAAAATAAATAAATAAAGAAAGAGCCTTACACACTCAGAATTGTAGCTCATAATCAATCATTTTGCTGTAATGCAGATGTTTTTATAATGAGGTGATTAATGTTCAAGTGTTTAAGCAGAGAAGAGAAGAGGGATGAAAAGATGAAGAGCTTAAAGATTGTTTCCTTATAGAGGAGCTTTCTATTTTTACACTTGTATGAGTATAAATCCTGGAGCTATTCCAGCTATGCGCTACACATCTACAACTAGCTACTTACACAAATCAAGGTGTACTACACTACAAAGTGGTTGAGTTTTTAATGCCAAATGTTGGCTCAAATTTAAAAATGCGCCCACTTTTATCTGCACTTTTCCTACTTGAGATGCATCAAAAAATTAATATGTCTAAACTCTGTCCACCATTAATTCACCTACTTAATTATTTTTCGCATTTTTATTATCTCAAACCTCTCCTCAATTCATAACACATGGATCCTTTCCAATTTCTCAACAACTAAACAATGTAAGGACCGATCATAAATAAATCAAAATATATACATAAAAATAAAACTAGTTTTTGGCAAGGACAAAACTATAAAGGAAAGAAAACTATAAACAAGAAATAATAAACTAGATAAAATTATATACACGAAGTGAAAATATAGAAGAAAAAGTTTAATAATAGGTAACATGAACGGAAGAAGTGCAATGAGTAAGCTTCAATAATTTCTAAAAGTGATTTTTGTAAAAAAAAAAAAACATCTTTTTGATTACCTTCCAAACCCTGGGAAAGTTCTATAATAAATTTAGAAAATCAGCGATGCTAAATTATTTTATACGTAGTTTTAACTAATTAGTTTATGAGTAAATAATGTATGGTGTAAAGAGTTTTTACATTATCGTCTAATAATAAATTACCATATATAATGAAATTTGTTGGTATTTATAATAATTAGTTTAAAAAAACACACCAAAAAATAGTTATTAATAAATTAAACTAAAACACGTTCTTCTAATAAGAATCTACACTAACATATTCCTTGTTCATTTAATATCATCTATCACTTTTATTGTTTTGACTTTTAAAAAAATATTATCATCTTATTCCATATGACCATCCATCTATTTTATTGATTAATTTTTTCATCATTTATCCTCTTAATTTTCTTTTTCTAAGGGTGTAATCGCGAGAAAATAATAATTAATATTATTTGAAAATTTAAAAACAAGAAATAATAAATATACACACGAGTGTATGAAAATTTCTTGGATAATTTCGGTCATCATGAAAATTATTTTAAATTTTATATTAAAGCTATACTATATAAAAGGAAATAATTTTATTGATTTTTAGTGAAAAAAAATTACAATATTAAAATAATATTTTGGTTAACAATTTTGAAGCAATAATTACTAATATATATATATATATATTTTATTTTTTTTAAATGATTTTCTTTTATTCCAAAAAGGAATAAATAACTTAAAAGTTCTAGAAAAACGTAAATTTCTTTAGACGATAAGCAAATAACAAGTATATTATTTTTTTGAGGAAAACCTTATTGTAAAAGTAGAAGTAAAATGTATGGGTTTAATTATTATTTTATTATATAAGAGTGAACATAAAGATAAAACTAAGTAAAAAACCATTTTAAGAAATTCTTACTTTATTTTAGCCTATGTAAGAAGAAAATGTAAATATATGTTTTATATCTCAATTTTGAAAATCTAAACTGGCCTAAAATAACCACTCTTTCAGTTTTGTAAACATATTTTCTAATCCTTACACCGAAATTAAAATTATCATTTAGCACACAAAAAAATAAAAGCATCATTTTGTAAAAGATTAAAAGGTTTCGAATTCTTATTGATGTGCTTGAAGGTAGAGAAATATTGTATAATGGTAAAAAATTAGTAATGAAAGAAATAACTAAAACAAGGGAGAGAAGGGAAAATAAATTGAAGGTAAATGATGGGCTATAATTTGTTTCTCCTAAAAAATGTTTTTTTTTTCAATTTCAAATAATTTCACACTACTGAAGAAACAATGTTTCGTCCAAAAATCTATTTAGCGTTTTGAAAATTATTTTTAAAACAAAACTTTAAAAAACTAATAAACAAAAGATGTACATCTATCAACTTTTCTCGACAAATGAATAAATTAATTGGAACATTAAGAAATCTTCAAGCACTTTGCTAAATTATTCTAAAAACTACCTCTTAAAATTAAAAGGATAAACACTTGTAAATATATCTTAAAGACCAACAAATTTCAAGAATTATTTTTTTTCAAAACGATAAGTAAAACGTTAGTTTATTTTCTCTCTTTTTTTTGATTTTTTTTCTCTTGTTTGATTAGACAACAAAAGAAAAAAAAACTTTTGCATAAAAATTCCCATTCTTATTAGCCTTGTTTGTTTTCAATACATTTATAGTTTTCAAGAAGTCAAACTTTGTCAAAGTGAAGAAAAAAAAACATTAAACGTATTTCTATCACCTTCCCAGAGTAAATTGTATATAAAGAAGCATACATAATTTGTTTTGTTATTTACATGACATGGTGATATCATTGAATTTTGAATCTAGTAGTGGACTTCTAGTTGACAGGGTAAATTGCTATTTTAATCGAATTACCTAAGGTTGCAGGTATACATTCGTGCTAATATGATAATTCATATTATTTAAAATTTACAAATAGTTGTTATGAAACCACATTTGAGAAAATGTACAAGTTTGTAATAACCGTGTTAAATAATTTTATACTAAGTTGAGGTTCAGGGTTATCATTTAGTGATTATACATAGTTAATTCTGGTGTTTGTGTAATTTTTGGAGAAGCATAAAATAAAATGTAGTTGATTTAGTTGCATTATTGTGGCATCATAACATAAAATATGAGAATCGGATAACATAAGATATTATGATCACATCATGATCATGTGCGTGCTTCCATGTTAATGTGGCACTGTGGGTCCAACGTATTATTTATTTATTTAAGTTTGAGGATGTAATTGAAAAAGTTAATTAAAGAAAAGAAAAAGAATAGAAAGAAAAGATGAGAGGTGTTAGTGTAAGGTCCACCTCATGAGCAGCAGACACCAGTTATATCAGTTTGATATTCAGTTTGTTTTTCTTTTGTAGCGTACGGAGCAAGTGGGTTGGTTTGTTTCCGTTCGCATGGAAGTGAAAGATTTTACCGTCTCTTTCTACTTATTCTCCATCTATATAATATACCAATCATTCCCCTCAAACTCTTCACACACTTTCATCTATTTACACTATTTATAACACTATTCAAATTATTTATTAATAACGACTAATTAAACACATTACTTTTAATTCAAATTTATTTTTTTTATTTCAAATTCTAAAATTTATTTCAGATTTGTAAAAGTGTAAATATGGTAGGTTTTGCATTGTGGGTGGGCTTTGCTCCCTTCTGCAGTAGCTGCCGGCCACATGTCACACAGTGTTTGTTGGTGGCAGGTAGCTGCTAGCTGGTAATTTCATCTGTGCTCACCAATCATAGGGAGACATATCCAATAACTTTAATCCAAAATTATTCATTATTCCTTAATTCCTTCAATATTTTTATTTTTTTTTACTTTTTATTCAAAATTCCAACTATTATTTTATTATGTGTAAATTACATATTTCTAAAAGAGATTTGGATTCAATTTGAGATGCACCCTTCAATGTCACTGCTGCTTGTCATCTGTAAAATAAATCATGATTTTGAAATTTAATGTAGTTTTTCTCTGTGGTTAAATTTAGAGATGTATATACTTTTAACGATCCCAATTTTAGACATAAATATAAATAAAATATTGTTATTGACTTTTAAATGAGTACCGTTGACTTTTAATTACCATAGCATTTCATACTTTTTTAATGTAATATTTTGTAATAATACATATAATTGAATTCATTCATATATATATATATATATATTTTATTTTTTTTTATTTTTTATTTTTAAATATGATCAAATACTGGCTCAGTAAAGTTTAACAAATAAATCAATACAAACTTACTTAAAGGCTGGTATAACAGTGGAGACAACTAATTTAATGTGTTATGTAATTTAGCGACACAATCATGTTTGGGTTGTTTGTTTTATAAAATCACGGTACGTAAAAAAAAGTTTTCTTAAATATTTAATTTAATTAAATATCTAATACTTGAACTTCAACCTGGAATAACTTATTAGTTTAAAGAATTTAGTAGTAATTGATCCATATACCTCTGTTGATATTAATCGTTCTGTTTTAATAACATTTCCTAAAGCTTTTAAATAAAATAATTGGAAGACAACGTAGTTTTGTCTTCTATTATTTTTTACAAAAAAAAAAAATTAATAAAATTAAAGTCTGAAATATTTATGGGGTGTTTAATATTAGTCTCTCTATAAAATTAGATATATGCAAACTATCTTGGTTTTCGATTTACCTTTATCCCCCACACCACTAAAATTAAAACATTGTTGTGGTAACTGCATTTAAGAAGAGAGAACTCTTCCAAAAAATTAAAATACTTAATTAAGAGATAACTTCTTTAAAACATTGTTTTGTCTTTTATATTTCTTTCCTTCTGATTGTTTTAAAATTTGATTTTGAAAGACTGTTTTGATAATTGTCTATTGTTTTAATTAAATTTTATGTAAATTTATTTATATATTTAATTGAAACAATTAATTTATCTGTTTTTGTGATTTTCTTTGATATTTTTGGATTTAAAAAAAAATCCAAATTTATGTGTGATGGAATGTTGTACGGATGTGTGAAATGAGTGATGAATCAAGTGAAAGTATGATCAAGACACAATATTTTCAAGAAAGAAAATACGGTATTGAAATTGATGGAAGACCGTATTGTTTTGTGACAATTTGTGAAATGAAATATCCTGACTTTAATGGTATATTGTAATCATATAGATAAAGAGTTTTAGGTTGTGAGCTTTACTAGTATCATATAAGGATGAATTTCTTGAAGGAGAGACTATGTCGTGATAAGAACATTGGTCTCTGAATCTAATTTCAATATATTGGTCTTCTAGAGTAGAATCAAAAGTCTATGTGTGGATGTGAGTCAATTTTTGGCATGAGTTAAGTTGAACGTGTAGTAATTCACTAGTGCAAGAACGCTTATTTATGACAGCTAATATACAACGTTTCACTACCAAACGTTGTCTACTCAAAACGCGGTGACATTTTTTAAATTAAAAATGATAGATAAACTACAATTGTAAGAGGAATCACTGTTAATTAAAATCACAAAGGGAATAGATAGTGGTTATAACCCAACAAGTGTTGTCTATTCCCTCTGAGATTTAAATAGGCAATGGTTTCTCTTACAACTTATGTCTATACCCTCGTTATTACCCTAATTCGAAGCTGAGTCACTTACGCTTTCGTTCTCTGTGTTTTCTTTCTTCTTCGCACTATCTCTTCAACTCTTTTGAACGTTCTCTTCACTTATTGCCTTTGTAAGTTCTTCCTACCCTCATTGCTTATTCTTCCTCCATTCTTCCTATTGGTTCATTGTTCATTCTTCTATTGGTTCATTGTTTAAGGTTCTTGTGCATTGCTCCATCACTGTGCATCGCTTTCCCTCCACCACTGCACCCCCTGCCTTTGTAAGTTCTTCCTACCCTTATTGCTTATTCTTCTGCTTTCGTTCTCATCTTATTTCTCCTCCATTCTTCCATTGGTTCATTGCTCATTCTTTCATTGGTTCATTGTTTAAGGTTTTTATTTATTGTTTTACCACTGTGCTCCGCCTTCCCTCCACCATTATTGGTGCTGCCCTCCACTACCACCATTGTCATCACCATGAGGTTGGTGTTATTTTTTTTTTTTTGTCTATATGTGACTTATAGGTGACAGTTCTAAAACTACCGTCTATACCTCAATAGTATAGACTACGTGCTAATAGACAGCGGTTTCGAAACTGCTATCTAATTGCTAAAAGAATCGCTGTCTTTGACCTTTTCTGGATTAGTGATTGTAGACACTTGGATGTGTAGTACATGAAAGGTTATGATTGTCTGTGATTGAATTGAATGAAGTGTAATGATTAATGTGTTGTGATGTAAATTAAAACATGGGAGAATATCATTGAATCACTAAAAAAAATTTATTAAATAAAAAATTAATTTTAGAGACAAAATTAATTAGTTATTAGCTAAATTAAAGACTATTTTATAAACTAAAAAAATTATTGGTATCTAAGTAGTTTATATTATTAATAAAAAATTTATAAAATAGTTTTTAAATTGATATCTAACCATTAGCTACCAAGGTTTTAGTTACTAATATTTTTTATTCTAAATTAGTATCTTATTTAGTTAATATAGTGACTAATTATTTTTTTTCTCTAAATTTTATCTAATTATTTTTTGTAATAAATGATTATTAATTATAAAATTGCATTGAAAATTTAAAAACTATTATATTACCTTGTTTCTTTTGGTCTGTGATTTTTTTTTAAATATGCAATTATCTTTCTTTATGAGAGCATATACGGTAGGAGATGAATCTTGATCTCATACTTGAAAAGTTGAGGAGTTAGTAGAGTAAATTTTTAAGAATCCTTTGTCTTTTCATATATATTTGAAATTTTTACATAAAGAGAGAATATTTTGTACAATGTAAATATTAATGAGGATGTTACAATGTATATATAAATATTTAGAATAATGTAAATATATATATATATATAAATATTCAGAATAATGTAAATGGGGATGTATAAATATATAAATAATAATTATTTTACTTGAAGAGAATTTCGATTTTTCTACTGTGTGCTTGGGCACATTTAATGTTAACCAATATTAATTTTTTTCTTCATATAATTTCATATATGTATTAAATAAGAGAGTGAGTTATATTTACAAAATATTGATTCTATTTCCTATACTATTTTTAACTCTTTCCTTTTATGATTGTCTGTTTGAAAAATGCAAAAATATAGAAAAATTAAATTTTACGAAAGCCAATCATTAATATATGTATATTCATTTTTTAAATATTTTTAAAAATTATATCAAACTATTGCTAATATATATATATATATATATATATATATATATATATATATATATATATATATATACAATAATAACCAAAACAAAGTTTACGATGGCGTTAAAAATAATATAAGAATTAAAATTGTAAAATATCACGTTTTTGTATTAGTCTACAATAATTAAATTTCCTTTTTTATTAAAAAAAATCTAATTATACGTTAACTTATAGAAATTGTAATGTAACAGATATCATACAAATCTAATTATTTTTTCTTAACTTAATTAATATTTTAAAAACGATTCATGAATCATGACTATACTTTTTTTTTTGTCAGCTTTGTTTTTTAGTGTGTGTTGTAATTATGATTGAATTACTCATGTTTTTTAATATTTATTTATAATATCAAAACTGAAAAAAATTGACCACGTATTTAATTCAAAACTTTAAAATCAACTATTAATTATAACTTTTTAACTCATACTGTAACAACTATAATTATTTAAAACATATTACATATATATGATTAATGCTAATTTTTATTAAATAATATCAATTTAATTTTTTAAAGGAATATATATAATTAAGTTAATGTTGGTTAGAACGATGATAATTTATTTATTTTATTATTTATTTAAGTTGGTATAATTAGGTTAAGGGTAATATAATATAATTTTAATATTTATTTAAGTTGTTAACGCTAATTTTATTGATATTTTATGAATTTATGTTTTCTTGAAATTTAATATAAATTATATAATATTCTTAATTCAAACATCAAGATGAAAAGTGACAAAAGTGTTGTTATTAAAGTGAATTTGATTTAATCAATTTTTTTATAAATATAAAATAAATTAAATATAAATAAAGTATTTGAGAGGTACTTCAACTTTTTATACAAAAGGAAACTATTCAGACCTTCTGTTTAAGCTATCATTAAGATGTTAATACACATTGTATATATATCATTTTATGCTTTATTAGAGACATACAAATACAACCCAACAGTAACAACCCCTCATTACCAACACGTTGATCTTTCACCACTATTGTCACAGTGGCCCTTCGTTCCAATTAATATCTTTTGAAGAACTCTCTGCGTTACCATACCAAAATCTGTCCTTGCGGATATGTCCCCCATTTTCATAGCTTCTTACCATCTTGAACCAACCTCAACACTGTAGCACTGGTGGGATGAACCTTGTAAAACCTTCTACAAAACAGAGTCACACAACACTTTTCCAGCCTTATAGCATAATATGAGTAAAATCGCAAACACAATCAAGAGTATACATGTAACTATTCATACACAACATAGGGTTCAATGACCAATCCGAGTAATAGAAGATAATGACCAATCCGAATAATAGAAGTTAGTATGCATCTTATATTTCAAACTATAATCAAATTTTGAGTTGTGCCAAATAAAAAACTTCTTCATTAATTTTACATTGTTTGAATATAACTTTATTTTTATAGTCTCAAACACTATATAATACCGTTCTTTTCATAACAAATTTTGTTTCATGGTAGTGTTGAACAAATAAAATTTTTCAAAATAACTCATCAATTCATTATATTTAAGAGACACAATGTCTAATCATTTGTAGTAGTTATTTCATATGCAATTTACTATATTACATTCCACAAACAAGTGTTGTGTGTAGTTTCTTCCCCTAAATGACACAAGGAAAAATCAACTAAGTCAACGTCTACCCATCTTTTAAATAAGTTATTTCAATTAGACACTCTATCAAGCAAAACCTTCCAAACAAAAGTTATAGTACACTAGGCATCACTCATACATTTCATATACATTTAAACACATCACTATTTGGCTTGTGACATAATACAAGTTTTCATAGGTTGATTTCATTAAATACTGACCAAATAGAACACATATGTTTTCTCTCTCACTTTTTTATATAAATCTTTTCATACTAAATGCTTTCATTCATTATTATCTCTTTTAATCACACACAACTAACTTATTTATTAATCTAATATCACCTCTCTCAATTATTATTCACAATTATTTGTGCCATGAAAAAGTACTTACCAGTATGAAGGAGGGAAGTTTGATTTCTCAACTGTTATTCACTAGCTTATTTTGTTTTGTCGTATTTTTTTTATATTTTATTTTTGTTGAATATAGCAATGAAGTGTTTTACGAGATTTTTATTAATGTAGTCATTACCGATACAAGTTAAATTAATATTAAAAATAAATTTCATTTATTATAAGCTTAGTCAAAAATTAAGTTAAATAATTTTAAAATAAAAACGTATTAGTATAACTTAGCTAAAACTAATTGTTTTAATTACAACTAAGTTTAAAAGGTATTGATAAATTAATGGCAACTTAGCCAATTACTTAAAATGACTTAAAATGGACCTCCTAAACTCAATGCCAAAAATTAGATTGTAGAATTCACTGTATGTACGACACAAAATTTGAGACTACCATTTATTGGTCCACTTTTACTTATTAGCTTTGAGTTTTGATCAACACTAAAATGTTTATTTTCTTATAGTGATAAAAATAAAATAAAATATTTTTTTTTGTAAAATTTAGTTTGATCATTTTTATAGTTTTTTAACAGAAAACTAAATCAAAATTATGATAAATTAAAAATAATGAAAGGACAGGATTAAAAATGATAAAAACTATAAAAAAATGGTGCTATTTAAATATAAGTCATTCTCAAAACTTTGTTGGAAAACAATTTTTAATGATAGTTAAGATGTGGCCAAGGACACATATTAGAAAAATCTTTATAAAACTTCTTGCAATTAGTTATTGTTCTCCCATGTCAAAAAAACTTAACTAAAACAAATTTAGCACGATTTGTTTTACTATATGTTGGCTTGTTTATATAAGAATATTTGGTCTAATAGATTCGATTTTTACCTTGATCCGAGAATAACTTATCAATGGTTACATATTTTTTTTTATTACCAATAAAAAATAAATAAATGGGAATTACTTTAGGGGTGGTCCAACCCTTATACATAAAGAGCTAGCGTCTTAGCAACCTCCAATTATGGAACACCTACCAACTTAAATAAGGAACAACCAAACCAACTCAAGAAAACATTAAACAACCAGCCTCATACAATTCACTGGGTTCAAAACCCAGTTGGGGTACGTAAAGGAATTACAACAGGACTTTGCAAAAATCCAAGACCAAACATTTACCTGTACCAGTGCAAATACCTCGAGCGCATCTACCACGCCCTTGTCGAAGGTCACCGAGTTCCTATGTCTCCAAATTCCACTCACAACACCAACCCAAATCGCTCCCAAATGTCATTAACCACATCAGAAGTCGAACACAACCTGAATTGTTGGAAGTTTACCAAAGGGTCCTTGTGAATAACAAACGACACTCCACGCCACTCAAAGCAAAGACACCACACCCGCCAGGTAAACTCGCAGACGGAAAACAGATGACTGGACGACTCTTCCACCTTCCCACACAAACCACACACCAGATTCTCTACCACCACCCCTCGCCTTTCCAAATTTACCCTAGTAGCAATCTTATTCTCCATCACCCTCCAAGAAGTGACCAAAGCGGAAGGCAAAACTTTGCACCTCCACAACTTACTGTAAATTGGAGAAACCTCCCCAACTCTATCCTTCCTAACCTGAAAATAGGCTGAGTTAACCGTAAAAGTATGAAACTCCCTGCCTTCCAAATCCAACAATCTGCCTTCCCCGATTCCAACTTCACCCCTTGTAGTAACTGAAGGAACTGCTCCACCAGAGGTTTCTCCCATTCAAAAAAGGGTCTACGCCATTCAAAGTGCCACACCCAAACACCATCAATCCAATTCCCTAGTTCAGCCACCTTTGCACCTTTTGTCACACTAAGAGAGAAAATTCTCGGGAATATAGTCAAACATCAATATTTTGCTACTATCAAACATCAATATTTTTTTCTTCCATTTCAAACATAGTCAAACATCAATAATTCAATTAAGATAAAAATCACATATCAATATTTTTCCATTTCAAAAACATTAAACATAAACACCACTACAATTAACATAGTTAATTCAAAAACATTATTATTTTTTTCCAGTCCAAGTTATCACTGTCAAGCCCAACCCAAGTCAACACAAACTTTTTTTTTTACGGTTAGCGAGCAAGCCCGCCCCACCCCGATATTGGCCCGTGCAGGTTGAAAAACTGAGTCCACTCCGCGTTTTTGACTAGCGGACCGTGACTGACCCACATGACCCGCCCCACTTTGTCACCTCTACTATAATAAAAGTTGAGGGAAGAAGAAGAACCATTATCGTTTTGTATATTTTTTTATTTTATGCTTTTTGTTGCCCGTAATTAATCAACTTGTTGTATATAATATATATTACTATCCAAATTGAATAATATACTAAGAAACCATAAAAAAAACTTATTACAAATGTCAAGCATGAGAAATTTAAAATATGAAATCAAAAATTGAAAGGTAAAACTACAAAGACAAGTTTACAAAAGTTTTGTAACATCATATTGTCTTTTGTCTTATAAAGTTTGATAAAATATGTTGTAGACATGGATCTAACATAGTCTATGGATTCATAATCAAATGATTAGAGATCCATGAAATACTACAATAAATAAATATAGGTTGTTTAATTATGAATTAGTTGAATAATTACTCAAATAACCTCTTTCAATACCAACTCGAACCATCATTGACATTTATTGCATAACATAATAAGAGTATAAAACTAAAAAATCTAAAAAACAAAATGGAACCAAATCATTTGCAAAAATATAAGGAAACTGAAATAAATCTTAAAATTTGTGATAAATCTAAAAACAAAATCTGTTAATTCTAAAAATCTAGAAACTGAGAACAATACATTTGAGACAAAATAATTTTTCAAGATTCTTGGAATAAAGAAACCTATAAAAAGATGCAAGCCTCAAGGAGAAGTCTTTATAGCAAAATGCATTAGAAAAACAGAGCATCATAATTTTCCTAGTTTTCTTTTTTATTTCGTTATAATTCTTTTGTTTTGCCTTCATATGGAAAACTAAATTCTTTTTAGTTGATTCTCTTGTGATTTTACAATGAATTTTGAGATTTCTATTTAATAAAATTTTGTTCTTAAATTCTCTATAGTAGACTATGTTATAAACAGTATGATCTTTTTGAATTATAGTTTCTCCTAAGGAATTGTTTATGAATGCTTATTGAGAATGAAGTTATTTTCTTTAATTAGAGTTATTGGCTAGTTTGCTTAATTCCAATTAATATCTTCTTTACTTAATTCAAGTGGTAGAATACAAACATTTCAAAAGTAGACGCTTGGAGACCAGTGTGAAGCCAAATAGGGGTGACAATACGAGTTGATCCGTCCCGCATAAGAGGTAGCCTACATAAGAAATTTTATTTTTTTTAAATTAAAATTAAAATTTCATTAATTATAAAAAAAATATTTCTGTTGGTGAAAAATTAAAATTTCATTTTTTTAATTCATTCAATTAAAATAAAAATATATAAAGGCATCCAAGTATGATGGTTGTTAGAAAGTTTGATTAAAAATAATTAAAGATTTGTTTTGCAAATATTTTCCTTCTATATGTATTTAAATGTATGAGAGTATCTTATCAAAGTTTGTTACAAAATATTTTAATGAAATATATTCTTTATATTATTTTTTCATTAACAAATTTTAAGTGTAAATTTTTTACTTAAAACTAAATTCACTCTCATTTTTAATATTAATTTCTTTAAATGATTAAAATTAAATATACCTTTTTTGGTATATCAATTTTTTTTTAAAATAAAATAAAGGTCACACTACAATAATAATGTGTGAATGAGATATATTACAAAGTGGACTTTAAGCCTAACTCAACCCCATAAAACCGGCTCAATGGAGTGAGGTTTGCACCCATTTATATATTATTAAAGGCTCTAATCTCTAGTCGATGTGGGATCTCCAACACACCCCCTTACGTCGAGACTGCCAACTCGTGCGTGGGACTATATATTTTGGGTGGTCCGATAGCGGCCCGATAGCGGGTGGCACGATAGGCCCAACACAAACACTCGCTAGGATAGGCTCGAAATGGCTATGATACCATATTACAAAGTGAACTTTAAGCCTAACTCAACCCCATAAAATCGGCTCATAGAGTTGAGGTTTGCACCCACTTATATACAATGAAAGGCTTTAATCTCTAGTCGATGTGGGATCTCCAACAAGATATGATTCTTTTTTGTAGAAAAAATAAATAATTATTTTTTTATTTACGCAGGCCAATGGACTAACCCGTCCCGTCTCACTGTTGGCCCGCACGGGCTGCGGGTTATGCGGAACGGGCCTAAGCGGGACAACAAACTAGAATAGCTAGTCTACCCTGCACTTTTTAGTAGAGGGTCACGAATCGGTCTACATGGCCCACCTCGCATTTCCATCCCTAATGCTAAATATATGTTAATAAACATTTGTTTTGTTGATACAATTCTATTCAATTTGATTGGTAGTTCTTTGATTAAGTTTGACTCTATGAGAGAATTCAAAGGATGTTAATCTTAGGAAAATTGGTGGTAAGTTGTCTGTTAAATGAACTTGAGAGTCAATCTGTTTTCTTTATTTTTTTTAAGCGCCTATTTTACTTTTCTGCGTAAAATCTCAAAAACCTCCTTTTATCTTTACTTTTATTTCTAAAATTTGCTTCGAGATAAAGTTTTAAATGCTAATCAATTGTATTTACTATTGCGTTTTCGTTGGGAGTCTAGTAAGGGTCATCTTACAATATCTATACTATCATATTTTTTTTTTTATGTTAAACGGTCTAACATGGCGTTAGACGATCTGAACTATTTTAATTTTATTGTGAAAATGAAGCGATCACCCTATTAACACGTAGTCCAAACATGTACCTAAAGGTAATCATTTAAAGCATAATTAATAATAAATAAGTAAAATTAAATAATAATAATTCTCACACTTACATCATCTATAACTGAAGAACTGATATATTTAGTTATTGGTTCTCTATTGCAAGCTCTAACACATCTCACATGTATATGTATAATGGGATGTCATTGTTCTTGAAAAATATAGCAGCATCCCATAAAACCTCTATCAGGTTTGTACCTATGGCCACAACAACCTCTAATAATGAAGTAATATGATAATTAAAAAATGCTTCTTTCTTGGAGGATTCTATTTGCAAGATGACGTTGCTGCAAAATAAACAATAATTTCATTCGTTTACAACAAGCATACATAAATTAAAAATTAATAAAATATTATGTCTGTACTATGAGGTATGAAATGAGTCTAACAAGATATCTAGGTTAGGCTAAGAAAGCTTGAAATGCCTTTGTTATTGTAAACACCTTGCTAGTAAGCATAGAGTTATGTAAGGGTTTAAAGTAATGATGTCATATTCTTTCTTTTATGATATGTTTAGATTGGTGAGTGAATTTACGAGGATTTGAGGGAGTCGATGTGTGAAGAAAGTGAGGTTTATTGGATTAAGGTATGTATAGTGGATTTGTGAGAAAAACTTATTAAGGTTTGTGAGTGATGTGATGGTTGTAAGAAAAATTTTAATTTTTATAAAAGATTTAAAATGCAAGTTTACAAAAATATCCTGATTTAACATTGAGGATACGTACAAAGATGTTGAAAATACAATTTGATAAAATTAAATAAAATTTGAATAGAAATTATTATAAAAGATTTCAATATATTGATCTTAACACTATGTATTAATTTTTAATATATTCATAATAAAATAAGTATTAAAGTTACATAAAATTTATTTTTATTAATAATTTCATTTTCCCTTAGTTAAACATATTGTCCAATATATGTTTTTATTATTGTTTTAATTATACATGTTTTTATATTAATATGTATATATATATATAATATTATGGTGAAAGGGCAAATTAGTTATTGTCAAATGTTTCTCCTCCTTTACTTATGGGCGAGGGAGAAAATATTCACACATTTTTCTAGTTTTCATTTGTGCATTTTAGCGCATATAAGTAGAAGCAAATGACTCTATTTCGCGTCTTACTTTCTCTACTTTTATAGAAAAAGTGAGCCTAGATAGTATATGAATTTGATAGTAACAATTGTTGTTGGTGTTGGCCGTTTGGTCGCTCTTTTACTCTTCAATACTTTACTCCTTAAGACTAAGACTTGTTCCTCAATTTGTTGATGCTCGGACGGGGTTGACATGTTAAAGATACTTCGACGATCAAGTAAGTGCTCAATATTCAGAGAATATATTAAGAACTGATCAAAAGCGTATATTACTCATTTGTAGATGGTTTATTTATAGTGTTTGGTCATGGACCCTATGTTGTGATGGGTCGAATCAATCAAATATCAATATTAACTGATGTCTAGGGAGGTTCCCTGATTTTCCGGAACATTAAGGGTGTGTTTGGATTGGAGAGGGGATTTGAAATGATTTGAGAGGAAAGTGAAGTTGTTTGGATTGGAGTATGTTAGAGTAGATTTGTGAGGAATGTTTATTGGAGTATGTTAGAGTAGATTTGTGAGGAATGTTTATTGAAGTTTGTAATTGATGTGATATTGTGAAAGATTTTTTAAATGTATAAAATAGAAGTTTACAAATTTGATAAATAATAAATTTTAAAAAAATTATAAAATAATTTAATATAAAAGAATTTAGAAATATATATTAGAATTAAAATAAATTAAAAAAATAATAAAAAAACGTATTAATAATTAAAATTAATCTTTTATTTATTATTTATTTTATTATAATATACAAATTAATTTTAATAATTAATAAATAAATTATAAATTTAATATATATTAAAATATAATTTACATATATATATAATCAGTATGTAGTTTATTAATTTTTTAAAACAAAATCAATATAAATCCACTTTCCCTGCCAATCTCTTCACAAAGAAAGAGAAAGTTTTAAACGAAAAAATTGTCTCGTTTTTCGTGTTTTTATACATTTATTTTTTCGTTTTTCCAACTTTCCCTACACTTTAATTTTCTTCGCCATTCTCCGCCTAGAAACAAACAAGCCGTAACCGATTTTAATGGAATGTGGCCCTGATTCTCAAGGAGTTCTTGCAACTGCTTTCACTGCTATTTTTGATAAGTTCGGTCGATCTCCAAGACCAAGTGTTGACTCATCCGATACTGATCCGTACACTTTCCTTAGTTATAATGGATCGTTGGAAACAAATATATGCTTAGAGTTAAATGTTTCATTTGCATTAAAAAAAAGAGAGGAGTAAATAACAAAAAAAAAAAAGCATCATAATGTCACATGGATTCATAATCAAAATGACACACACATTTAATCAATTCTTTAAGAATATAAAGTGGATGGGGTATTATTTATTTTACCACTTAATCTATATGAATAAAAAATTGACAGAACATGTTAAGACAAGTATAAGGATGGTAAGTGTGTGTATGTCTAGGCAATAAATAAGGAAGTTAAGCCTGAAGTTTGAAGTTACTAATATGATATTACATCAACTAAGAAGGAATTATCTTGCAAGTTATTAAAATAGTCATCACTAAAATTACAATACAAGAAAATAATTAAATAAAAATGAATTTTAAAGATAAAAAATAATTAGTTAATTTATTAACTAAATTAAATACTATTTAAAAGACTAAAAAAATTATTAGTATATGTTCTTTTTAGGGAAATGGGACCTAGAGAACTATTGAAGTCTTCGTCTTCCTCCTTCAGTCGGACAACTTGCTAGGGCTTCATTGGGATCTTTCTCGCCTTCATGTTTCTCCTTCGGCTCTCGATTTCGGGTGAATGCCAAATGAGGGAGGTACCTGCAAAAGACACTCTGACGCTCAAGTCAGTAAAGCGGGTGATCGACACTCGGGTAGGTGCACAGTAATAAATGACGTACCTTTCTTCTTGAAAAGTGTGTTATTTATATTATTTTAATGGGTTTACCTTGTTGGTTAGGATAGCATTACCTAATTCTTAATGTTAGTTTAACTTCACTAACCTTAGTTTGAGCATTAATGGTTATACGTGTCAGTCCGTCTGGTCGAGCGTGGTGTGTCAGCCAGCTCAGCCAAGTAGACTGAGACACGTCAGCGTGTGTCTCGGTCATCTCGGTCAGGGAGACCAAGATACGTCATGATTCGACTATACCGGTACAGTATCTAAAGTAGTTTCTATTATTAATAAAATTTACAAATTAAATAAATAAATATGAGACATTTTAAAAATGCTCAACTCTATTATAAAATAATAAAATAGAACATGGCACATGTTATTTATCCACATAATCTCAAAAAACCTACCATCAACATTCCCTAGCCAATCCCCTACTCTACAAATATACACAACAACACACACAAAATTGTCCTTAAAATCTTAAATATAAAATTACATAAAAAAAACTGCAAAAGAAGCTACAACCCATACAATCATGAGGAGCCCCACAATTAAAAAAGATCATTGTTGCTCTTTAAGTGTCTTCTACACCCTCTCTATACTTCTCATTCTTTCTTTTCAATATTTTTTGAAGTCATTTAAGATTTGTTTTGCCTTTGTTTTGCATCTTCATAATTGTCATGTTTTGTTGTAATGTAGGAGTATCTTTGTCACTATTTTTCTTCTCCTCTCCTTTTGCATATTTACTTGACAATCTTTACTTATCCTCTTTGGACACTAAAATGTTTTAATTAAAGTCTATTTATAAAAATTTTATTGTAATTCAAAAAAACTTAAATCGTTATATTTTCATGATATTTTAAATCCTTTTTTTTTCTTTTTAAACCAGTAACTCTCTTTTCCTATTATATAGGATTATTTATTTTTTCACTACAAGAAAATTATTAAACTAATTTTTTTAAAAAAAATAGTTACTATATTGACAAAATTATATACTATTTTAGAGTCTAATTTATTTTTTTATCTAAAGTATTTTCTATTGTTAATAAAATTTATAAACTAGTTTCTAAATTGATATCTAGTTAGATACCAATGTTTTAACTACCAACTTTAGCATTTAAAGTAATGAGTAACTAAAACCTTGGTAGCTACTAACTTTAGAATGTAAATTATTATGAATTATAAATTACTTTTATTCTTATATTATTATGAATGTATGCAATGTCTATGATGATAAATCTATTTCATTGTCATATAATATTCATTCAATTTATCTTAAATAATTAGTTCTTCATTAAATCTATTAAAAAAACTTGATTAGTAGTTAAATAAATAAAGTTTTTAAAATTGATATATTATTGTAATAAGCAACAACAGAAAAAGCTTTAAGTGTGGTTATAACATTCAATGTACACCATAGTTTATGTAAGTATTGAGGATTATTAGGATCATGTAACAACATAGTTTGAATTTTATAAAATCATTTGTAGTTTCAAATTTCCTATAACAGAAAAATAATATCTAGTATACATGTTAGAACTTTTTTGCAGTAAGAAACCATTAGTCTCATCTTAAATTGAAGATTTCTTTTATAAGTGAATTTTTATTTTTTTTTAGTTGTTATGTTTTTCCTTTAGGGTATATTTAGTTAAAATGTGTGTTATGTTTTTCTTTTATATCTAGTGTTGATTTAAATGAGATGAATTCATTTGATTTTAGGGAAATTCTAGAATTTATTATTGAACTTATGTTTACTATTTTAAGAGAATTTTCAAATTGATTAATTGAGAAGAATATATATTTTTTGATCGGCTAAGAATGATTTAAATTAAATTTTATCATTTAAGGAATGTTTCACCCTCATAAAAAAAACTAGGCTACGTATTAGTCTCTTATATATACCAAAAAGTATATATTAAAAATAAAAACAAAATTGATAAAGAACGTACTGAGTTACTAAAGAAGTTTTAACCACTATACCATATAAGTTTGTTTGTCATATTATGATTTTTATTATACTTATTATCATTATTAATAATATAAATATAATTAATAATATCATTTATATTATTAATACTCTCTTTTTCTTCTTGTTGCCTTAAAATAAGGAATTAAGCGAAGAGTGAGAGAGTTATATAAAAATTGTACATTAATATTAATTTAAAAATTAAAAAATAATTTTATTTTTTTAATTAATTCATATGAAATGACAAAATACTTCATTGTATTAATAAAATGAGATATATTAAATAAGGGTAGAATCGAAAAAAAATGTGTACACTAAAAAGTGGCGGTTATAATGGAAAATCTCCTTTATATATAGGTATAGATTATTGATAATATAAATATTATTAATATCAATTATATTATTAATATTCTTAATTACTCTTAATATTATTAATATTATTAAATATTGTTAATATTATTAATATTATAAAATTCTTAATATTATTAAATATTATAAAAAATTATTAATATTATAAACATCATTAATATTATTAATATTAATAATATTCATTATTATTAAATATTGTTAATATTATTAAGTATTGTTAATATTATTCAATATTGTTAATATTATAAATATTATTAATATTATTATTTGTTATTTTTTAAATTAAATTTTAAATAAGTTACAATTTCTTTTAATTAAATTTTTAATAAATTACATATGATATGTAACATTTTTAGTTATTTTTTTGTTAAATTTGAAATAAGTTACATACGGATTTTATTCGTATGTAACAATATTTTTTTTTTATAATTTACACTACATACGGATATAATCTAAAAAATATTTAATAATATTTATGATGTTTATAACCAATCCATTTATCATTCCAGAACTTTATATTTTGACCATCTCCTACAATCCATTTAAATTTGTTTTTAAAGTTATTCTCCCAATCATCCATAAACCATATATTCTTCAGTTCCCTCACCATAAAGATTCTTTATGATTCCTTACATTATTTTTTAGATCTCTCTATCTTTCGTACTTGAATCTAAAACTTCCTTCCAAAGATCCCCCTGACTCAGCCTGAAAAAACACCAAATCCATTTTCCTAGTAAGGCATTATTAAACTTCCTCTGAACTCTCTTAATTGTGTTAACAGTCGACGTTGGCATCTTGAAAAATGACATATAGAAAAGGGAGAGAGAAGTTAGAACAAATCTAAGTAAGAAAATCCTCCCTTCTAACGATAAAAACTTCCCTTTCCATTTGTCTAACATTTTCTTGATCTTCTCAATAATACCTTCCCAAAAGTTGATCCTTTTGTTATTACCTTTTATCTCCATTCACAGATACTTGAAAGAAGACTGCACTACGTCACAGTTGAGCATAAACGCATGATTACACATTTGTGACAAGTTTATGTTGATCAAGGATGATGAAGCTTTGATGTCTCCAAATCCATGGTGTTTGATGGAAGGCTGGAGTTGCTGCTTGTGTGGGTGGGTTTTGGGTAGAATGATGTGTAATCCACTCTTTGTTTGAATCTAAAACAGTTTGGAATCAAAACCTTTTTGAAAAAGAATGTTTACGAAGAAGTGGAAAAACAACCTTTTGTTTTGTCGTTTCAATTGGTTGTTTGATACTTAGAAGTTTTTGAAAAGGGTTTGAAGCTGTTTGACTTGGTTGACTTTGCTGTCAAACCAATTCAATCGTTTGTTTCATGAATTCAACTGATTGTTTGTTGAAAATCCATAACAAAATTTATGTTATGTTTGCAAATCAGTTTTAAATGTTTTTAACAACTTTTGTAGTATTTAAAGAGATTGTTATACTCTCTTAAAGTTTGATAACAGTTTCGAGACATTTGTGAAAGTGTGAACACAGATTTGAGTTTTCAAGATTTTGGGTTTTCTCAAAGAAGTGGAATAGGATTGGTATAATCTTTTGATTTGATCTTCATCAGGTGTAATCCTATCTGTATCTCTTGTATTTCTGAATACTTGTGTGTAAGTGCAGAATCAGAGGGTGTTATGATTTCTGTGGTGTTTGTGTGCCAAAGGAAGTGTGTGACTTGTGGTCACTCCTTTGGTGGTGTGTTTGTAATCTGGATTTTGATTGCATAGTAGATACTCAGTGGTTTCTGGGGACTGGATGTAGCTCTTGGGATAAGAGTGAATCAGCATAAATTGCTTGTGTGTTTTTCTCTTACTTTAAACTCATTTAAATTCTGCTTTTAAGTTGTTTTTAATTCTGCTGATATAAGCAACCAATTGAATTGCAAAAACAACCGGTTGATTTTCTGATAATCAACTTAAATAGTTTTTTATTTATTGCTTTCTGGATTTCTATATCTGTGATTCTGTTTTGAACTTCATTATACCTTCAAAGTTTGCGAAAATCTTTCATAAATAATTCACCCCCCTCTCGTTTAAGGCCATATATTCTAACATTTTATACCCACTCCACCTAACCTACTTTTAGAGAAATTCACTTTAAGCCCTAATGCTAGTTCGAAGCAGCATAACATTGCTTTCAAAGCCATTATATTTTGGGTACTATCTTTACAAAAGAACAGAGTATCATTTGCAAAGTGTAGCATATTGACCTTTATATTCTTCTCACCAACTTCCACACTTTGCAAAATTCCTTTTGTCACTGCCTACTTGACCACCTGAGCTAACCCCTCAGCCACAATGAGGAACAAGAAAGGTGATTGAGGCTCACATTGTCTAAGTCCCTTGCCCATACTGAACTCAGTTGCAGGACTCCCATTCACCAAAAATCGATACCGACGACGATTCAAGGCATGCCTTAATGCATTCTGGCCATTTGTTGCAAAAGCCTAGCTTTCCTAGCATATAGAAAAGAAAATCCCAGTTGAGTAAATCATAAGCTTTCGTAATCCATTTTTAAGAACAAGCATTTATCTTTCTTCCTCTTAACCTCTTCTAAAGTCTTGTTAGCAATAAAGACACTATTCAAAAGACCCCTCCCCTCTAAGAACACAGACTCTCTTTGGTCAATTACTTTATGTTGAACTCTCTTTCACCTCTTTGACAAGATCTTAGCTACAATTTTATACAGGCAGCCTACCAGGAAGATAGGTCTAAATTCACTTAAGATGTAGGATTAGAGACCTTCGGTACCAAAGAAATGAAAGAAGCATTTAAACATCTTACCAATCTCTTACTTCTCGAAAAATTATGAACTGCTTTTACTATATCATTCTTTAGCGTCTCCCAAAATACTTTAATGAATCCAAAGTTGTAGCCATTAAGGCCCGGGCTTTTAGACCCTTCACACTCCCAAACTGCTTCCTTTATCTCAACTTCCTTGAAACCACCCATTAGCATAACATTATCCCCTCATCTAGAGTATTAAACAACATGTTTTCTAACCTCACCTTTAAACCATCGTCTCTTCTAAACCTGTTTTCAAAGAAAACTTTTACCTTTTCCTTTAATAATCTCTGGTTCCTCGTAACAGACATCGCTTTCCATTAACCCATTTATTCCATTGTTACTCCTTCTCCATTTGATCACTGAATGAAAATATTTTGTATTCATATCACCCTGTTTAAACCACTTACTTTTAGCCTTTTGGAATGCAATTGCCTCTTGTTTAAACTTATTACTACTCAGGTTCGCAAGTAACGACTTTCTCTCAATCCTCCCAGGTTCACTCAACTCACTATTGTCGTCTTTCTCGTCCAACTCTTGGAGTTTTTTATTTACCTCAGCCTCATACAGGTTCACGTCACCGAACACCTCTTTATTCCAAACTTTAAGATCAACTTTTAACCTTTTTAATTTTTCTTCATTACAAACACCCCACATCCCTGAAGATCTTAAGAATTTCACTTAGATTTAACAAACTCTTTAAAGCTAGCATCTTGCTGACAAAAATCTAAAGTTCTAAAAGGCTTCATGCCCAATCAAAGCTTTTGTTTTTTAAGATCAACGGATAGTGATCAGAGATCATTCTAGTCAAGACATACTATTTACTGTCTGGTCAAGTCTCCAACCATTCTCTTGAAACCAGAAATCTGTCAATTCTACTCTTTATAGTACCGTTCGGTTTATACCAAGTGAATTTTCTTCTTGGGATGTAAAACAACCCTACCTTCTTTATGAATTGGTATGGCATGTATCTTTGAATTGGTATGGCATGTTGAGTGAGTAGGAACATATAATTGTTTCGCCTTGAATAATTTGATCCAACAAGGAATATACGCACATGGTTCATTCATCCATCCTTACACAAAAGGCAGGTTTACTATTATCAAAAATTGTGCGAAGATATTTATGATTGATTTTGCCACTAGGAGTAGTAAGTGTGTTCTCAAGTCAATTAAATTTCCCTCGTTCGACCAATTTTGGAAATTTAACTCGTAAATGCAAACCAACAAACAAATAGTGTATCTTAACAACAATTCAATATAGATGGAGATTAATCAAAAAGATGAGTAAGTGTTTCAAAACAATACTCTGGTAAAGTAGACGAGGATAACATTAAAATATACTTGAAAACATCCCATGAACTGAATTAAAAGTCAATTCAAATTGTACCTAATATGATCTCGTTTTTTTTTACCTTGCTTTTGAAAACAAAAACACTAGAGAGCCACTTTCAGCAACAAACTGATAAAACTTCTATAACAAATAGATATAAAGTTATAAAGACCTAAAAAATGTCTGAATTAAAGAAATCAAATAACATGAAAAGTGAATTCAATAAAACTCTGACGAGACACACAATTGTGAACTGCAATTGAGTATTATTCAGTCTTGTAATTATATATATATATATATATATATATATATATATATATATATATATATATATATATAACACCTATCACTTTTCTCGTTTGAACTAATATAGATCTACAAACTTCATTTGTCTTGTATCAGAATTAATTATGAAGATATTGGACACGACTCAGGAGACTCTGGTATTTACAATTGTGGCTTTAGGCGTGCGAACTTAGGATGATTACAAAATTTACCATCCCAAGCAAAAATTTCAAAAATAGAATGGGAAGAGGAAAGAGCACGAACACACTCACAGAGGTAAAAGAAAAGGATTGTTACAAGACACGTCCATTAGAATAATCCAAACCACTACTTGACAATTTTTCAAAGTCACATCTTTCACTTCTTGATTCCCACAAGTATGAATCTTTCCAGTTTTCCACACTCTTCTGTGGTTATATTCATTTTATTAATTAGCCAGTGTTCCGTATTAGGTGTCAGTTTCTTAATCCAATACCCTACCACACAGGCACACCCCTAATGATTTACACTCCAAAAATAAATTTTATATATATATATATATATATAGAGAGAGAGAGAGAGAGAGAGAGAAAAGCACATGCAAACACTTGGACTAATTAAGTTTTGAGCGTCTTCTTTTAATTGGCATAAAGAAAATATATGTCTCACGTGGTGGAGGATACTATTTGACATCGTTGAATGGGGCAGAAGCCACAAGAATTTCTGTCATGCCACCAACAGCACTCAGCTCCGGGATCACCGGGGTTCAATGAATGTGTTCTAAAAAAAATTTCTAGATGCCGTTTAGGTTTCAAGACCAGTTTATCAAAGCATAAGTAGAAATGATAATTATAATCAAAACTAAGTAATTAAAGAGAAATATATGTATTCGGAGAGTGTTTAATTTAATCAAAACTGACATTGCTGATATGATATCAGTGATTTGTTATGAGTTATTGTGAAGCAAGCCCACCTGAATTACGTTGGGCCTTGTGTGCTACTCATGAATTGAACCAGTGATCAAAATCAGAGGCGTAACTAACCATGATGGAAAATCGAAAAAACCTGAGTGATTCCACAGTTAAACTTGATGGTTGCTCCTACAATTATTTTTTAGTTACCGTTTAAATTAAACTGAAATTATGCGTATTCTATAGTTACTGCAGTAGGTGCACGCTTCAAAACATGTACTTTATTTATAGAAAGCCACATAATTTCCAGGTAGGGTCTTACCCTACCTTAATAGATTGTAAAAGACTAGCAATTTCATTGCAGCGACTATAGTGTAGTGTGTTTGGACGAGAATTTACAAGCTTAATTGTGATGATTTTGTAAAGTTAAATAATATTTTAGGTAAAAGAGAAGTTGTAGCGAAGTAGCTTAGGTTTGAATATTTTGTTTCAAAGAGAAAGAGTTTCAAGTGAAATGCATGTTAAAAACAAATCATAACTTTTATACCCTCCTGTCATCCAAACCATAAATGTGGAAGGAGATTACATGAGTCATGTTTCCTGTATTGATTCATTTTCTCATTTCTACGGACTCAAATTTTATCAACAGTAAGAATGAAGAAGAGTCACATAAAAAAAGTTTTACTGGGTTAGACTTTTACCTAAGATAATTAGTTGGTGATTTATAAATACTATAGTAAATTTTTGTTGAGACTTGTAGTTTATATCCAAACCTGGAGATGTGCAATCTCCCTACCCTCAAACTTTTCATGAAGGAAAAAAAAGAAAATATATGCAAAACAGAAACACATTCGAAATTGGATCATTTGGCACCATCATGAATTTGGAGAAGGATTTTGAACCCCGTGGGGGCCTGCCATGGTCTCAATTATGGATGCCAATGACATGAGATCAGAGAGGGAAAAAAGAAAGAAAGGCCGGTTATGGATTGAGAAAAAAAATGAAGTTTGAGACAGTAAATATGCAATAGAAGTATAGTTTGATCTTAGTGGGGACATGGTTGGACTCAGCAGTCAGCTGGAGCTTGTCCTGTTGTCCATCTGCATGGAACCAAATTCTGCACTTGAAGCTTGTCACAGACTAAAAGTAGGGAGAGTTCTTAGGCTTTAGGGTTGCCACTGAGAATAAGACTGGGGACAAGCTAGCTAGGGTTGAATTTCAATTGAATTGAATGACCTTATTTGCAGTGGAAGTCTCCCACGGGTCACACTGTCACTCACCCATTCGCTTTTTTCTGCATAATGAACATCTTTTTTTACCTAAATTAAGTTCAACATAGAGGGAAATATATATACAGGCAAGGGAAAACGTCATGTTGAGTCATATAAAAGGCACATAAAATAATGGGTACATGATGGATCTTATAATATTTTCAGTGTATGATGATGGTTTATATCATTGTTTTTTTACATATACGTAGTTTGTAAATTATATAATGATTGTGGTGATGTCATTATAATATGAAAAATGATGACTCCAGTTGCTTGCACATGTATAAAGCAGAGACAGCCTTGAGCTATGTAAGGTCTATTCAACCACTCATCATATTTGGTACTTCTGTAAATGTTATCAGCTGAAGACAATTAGAGAGGCCCAAGAGCCACAGCAATACTATAATCTGCATGGAAACTTAATGTTTGAACATGGTTGGCATTTTGGATTATAAATAAAGATGCTTAGTATTTGAAGTTGATGTTATAGTTCAGGGCTCAGGGGCCAGAGAAATCATTCAGCAGGGGTACCATATGTATGCAATGTCCCTATTGTTATACTATTCATCTAATTCTCTTTCGTCACTAACTTGTACCATCTCCCTTTCTATAGCATGCCAAGGGGTCCATTCGCCACAACACATCTAATTGGTTCATCTTAGATCTGCAGAGATGCCACATATATACACATGTCGCAAACTCAGATATGCGATAATATCCTCAACTCCCAATCTAATCTCCTCACAAATGCAAGTAGAATTCATCTATTTTCCTCTCTTTTTTCTTTTCATCAAGCTAAAATCGTTTCTAACTTAATACACTGAATTTTCTCTAATTAACTTTTAGAGAACCATGCATGTCCATGACCAAACACATAGTTCCTGCATTTTGATGCAATAGCTAGGTTCAGAAATCTGGTGCTAGCTACGTGCCTAGGTCCATACTTATCTCACAGACACAATTAAAGGAGCCAATTTTATGTAGATAATTGTCATTTCAATACAATCATATTATCCATATGTGTAGTACGAAAGGACGAACTCCTATTTAATTAGACAAATACTATCGAATAAAAAAATGGTTGGAGGAAAATTAGGTTGGTTTATTTGTATAATAGTTTTTGTCTAAAATTTAATTCAATATTCATATGAATGGAGCATTTCTTTATTTTAAATAACAACTTTAATTGATAGCACTACCTATATTCTAGATTAATTGAGCTTTTAGTATTACAAATATTCTTATTAATATTTTAGTATTTAATCAAATATTAAAAGTTTTCTTCTAAATCTCTTAATTAGTTTTATCATAGAATATTTCATAATATATTTATAGAAATTAAGAACTAGAGTAAGAATAATCTAATAAAATTGGTTCCTTATAATACTACTGTGTTGAAATAGTAAATATAAGGGAAGGAATAGATTGCAGTTATTGTAAAGAGGTGACGTGTGTTTAAAAAATATTTTAATGATTATATAAGGTGATTTTAAAAAAATTACACTGCCTATCAATATGAATTTTAAGATGGTTATTGTAAAAGTAGACAAATTTATCATGTTTTTCTCTCTATATATATATATATGATAGTCTTTTATTAAGATTTTTTAAATTTATGTAGGCAGTAATTAATAATAAATAATAAATGTTATACGGTACTATTCCAAAGTAACTGGAATTTTCGTACTTACATGAATTCTAAATTGACTTTTGATAATTTATGTTATTAATTATTGAGAGAGTAATGATACCTGAGTAAAATTGTTTCAATAAATGAAGTATTTATTGCTGCTTTTACTCTATGAGAAAAAAAAAACTTCAAACTATAATTATTAAGCCATGAATTAGACTAAGTTAATTACGTGAAAAGAATAATCTTGAATCTCACAAACTTTAAAGGCAATTTATAGAAATATTATTAATGGAGTGTGTTTTTAACATTATTCACTAAATTAACTAACCTTTACTCAATTCTGGCATACATCATTTTTTATTAATGCTATAGTGGCTACCCTATATATCATAAAAACAATCTATGTAGAGTTAAATCTGTGTTTTAATTTTATCAAAAGTCATCACGAGGCAATAATTTTATTGCTCAGAATAAAATTAATTTCTGATTTAGTAGAACAAAGAAAATATATGTACAATGTTTTTTATATTTAACAGAATTATTAAAATTATAAACAATCGATTTAATTTGTCTAAAAATTATAAAAGATGGCATTATTAAAATTTATTCTCATGGTTTTTCATTATGAATTATAATTTACTCTTTTATTTTGTCTTTATAACTTAAATAGTTTTTTTTGTTCAAAAAGCTTATTGTTATTCTTTGAATAATCTAGCCATTTCAAATAATATAAGATGAAAGGACTGATAGTTTATATATTTCTTTGTTAGAAGGGGTCAGAAAAGCAGAAAACCTAAAAGGAAGAAGGTGAAAACTACAAGGTTCTGGGGTTATGAGCACCACAAAAACAATAGCAAGAATCAAAGGCGACAAGAAGTGGAGCATCTACTAGCACATGCCAATCTCTTCAATTGCAGAGTATGATTGGTCACAGACATTCTCTTTTTGAAATGTATGATTCACTCCCAACATCCAATCTTAATTCATCCACCCATAATTTACCTGTTTCAATTGCCACACACAAGGACTCAATTCTTCTTCAGTTCAAATGTATGTTCAGATTCATCATTCAAATTACAGGACTTTGGATTTGGATTTTTATTTGAATTGAGAATTACAAATGGCATCTTCACTTAAAATTAATTTTAGGATATTGTGGACATGTATGAGTCCCCTTTTCTATATCTAGGATTGAGTTTTTTTTATCTCAGTACCAGTTTTCACCAAGGATATAGTGAGAGACTATTTGATCAACCTTATCATCAATTACTTTTAACATAAGAACTTTTGCTCTTCTCCAATGCCAAAAGTATGACAGCACTTATAGGAAATGCAGAAGAAATACAAACACTATAATAAAATATTAAATTAATTTTTACATATTAGTATGGTTCAAATTATGAGCCTATTTTGGTTAACTCCACTTTAATGGGATGAAAAAGGTTAATTTTCTTTTAAAACAAGTTAAATATAAAATTATTTTTAAATTTAGTTGTTATAGAATTTACGTAGTCAACACTAAATCGATGTTAACTATTTTAAATTTTTTAATAAATAACTATTTATGTTAATATTAGTTTAATTAAAGTTCATATAGTCTGTTTAATATTGGATTTATCTTATTTTTACGGAATCCAATGTCCTATCTTATATATCAATATGACTACTAAATTATAGCCTAATATATCAATATGACTACTAAATTATAGCCTAATGCTTCAATATCAAGTCCTATGGATATTAATAATACTCTATAAGGTCGAATTTTGTTCTCCATAACATTCATTTAGTTGAAAGAGGAATTTGCCTGATATATCTATGCATATCTTTATTGTTAAAGGGCTTAACAGGGAATGAAGGTCTCAGCTCGTGCGTGGGATAACATATTATGGGTGGTTCGATAACGATCCAATAGCGGTTGACCTGATAAGGTCAACAAACACTCGCTAGGATAGGCTGACTCTGATACCATATTAAAAAGTAAACTTTAAGCCTAATTCAATCCCATAAAACCGGCTCATGAGGTTGAGGTTTGCACTCACTTATATACAATGAATGTCTTAATCTCTAGTCGATGTGGGATTTCCAACAAAATGTTTGATATTTTGGAAAGATTGGCTTTGCAAACATGAATAGGGCAGCTTCCTCAATGGCCTAAGAATAGGAGAATCTACGCAGAAAGAGAGCTTTATTTCCATGCTCAAATTTGTATTCTTAACTCATCTGATTGGTATTCCATCTCTATTGGTTGTCTTTTTTTCTTTGAGTTATCTTAACATGAGTATTTTGATTTTTTTTCTAGGTTTATAGTTACAATTTTATATGGCTTATTAGTATATTATGTTTCTATTGTGGATCACGTGTTTGTACTAGTGTAATCTACTAGGGAAGCTAAGTGGTAGCATTTATGCAAGGTGCAAAAATATAATCAAATAGAAGAACATTTCATTGTAGAGATCATACGAATGCTTTTACTGTAGATTTATTGTTGCAAAGATGTTGTTGAAGAGCAAATGAAGTGGATTTGTTTTTATTTTATTTTATTGAAGATAAAAACCTTACAATATATTTTTAAAAATTATTATAATTAGTGTTGACCAAACTAACACAAATTAAATTGATATTTAAAATAGATGTTATTTAACGTCAGCTTAACTGATGCTAAATTAGCTAAATTTTTAAAATAAAAATTTATTAACATCAACTAACATTAAACCGCTTTAATTAAAAATTAATAATAAATTATCATCGACCAAGTTAATCTCTTTAAATTGGTCTTCAAAATCAATGTTAATTAATTAATGTTTATTATTTTATTTCAAAGTTGATTGCACGTTTCATACAAATATAATGTGTTGATTAATTATTATCGACTTTTACTTGACCAACCCTAAATATATATTTGCTTGTAGTGAATTTTTAAGACATTAAGTAAATATAGAGGACACAAAGGTAGAATTTGGTCGAAGACCGTTAGCTATTTTTTTTAGTTTTATATACATTTTGTAAATAAAACAAAAATATTAAAATTTATAAAAAGAGGATGTAAAAATTTAATAAATTTTAAATTCTAGTTAGATTAGATTCACACAATATATATGTAATGTGTTCTTTTTTAAAACATATATAATATAATAATGATATAAAAAATTATATAGAAAATAATTTTACCAATATATAAATTTTGACTTTAATTTAAGATTTTATGATTTAAAACTACGTTTATGAGGTGGCAATGGTTTTATACATGCATATATTATAAGGTAATTTAAATATACTTTTAGACGCATTGATATCTATATAATTAAGATTAACGTTCCAAAGTTTAGTAAACTAGCACGAAAATATGAATGATTTGTGTCGGAAACTCTACTACAATATGATTTACTTTTTGAACCATTCTTACCTACAAAAGTACTTTATATGTAACTTTTTTACATATTAAATAATTACCATAATTTAAAATGAATGAAATGCTTAAACGAAAAAAGAATTTTCATAAGAGAAAATTTCTCTAACATTCTTCTATATTTTTAGTTTCCAAATTTGGTAGAAAAACATTGGTTGGTAATTAGATACCAATTTAGAAACTATTTAACAATAATAGAAAATAATAGAAACTAATTTAGAAACCAACTTTCTTTTTAGTTTCTAAAATATCTCTAATTTAGTTACTATTACAACTAATTATTTTGGTTTCTACAAATTGGTTTCTATTTCATAATTTTCTTGTAGTGTATTAAACTATGTAATTTCTTTGTTAGGATACATCTCTTATTTAGTTTCAAACAAGAATAACTTAATCTAGAAGTGTACATTGTTAGAAATCTCACATCGACTAGAGATAAGGACATTTCATAACATATAAATGAGTGCAAAGCTCACCCCATGAGCCGGTTTTATGGGGTTGAGTTAGGCTTAAAGCCCACTACTTAACATACATAATTTATGAAAAAAAATCTATAATTTTTGAGTAAAAAATATGATTTACTGTGAATCCTTATGTGAAAATTTATGTTGAGAAAAGATATGATAAAGTGAGGAGTGCATTGTGGTGTGAGAGGGACATAGGAAATGGGTGAGAATGTGAGAAAACTAAGAAACGATAAAAGGAAGAGGGAAAAAGCAAAAGAGCTGGGGCTAATAAAGCCAAAGTGGGAAAGAGTTTTGTGTGCTAATAAAAGAGTGTGCGCGCAAAATAAGATGTGAATTTGGAATTGTGTTAGAGAAGTTGTGGATGTGGATGGATCCCAGTCCCAACCCAAGCGTGTGGCACCAGACTGATCACAGCAGACTCTGAAATCTCAAATAAAGGACGACAATGCCACCACCACTGCCAACTCCTCATACATACATACATATACATTTTACATAAATAATGCCATTTTCTTTTATTTCCATTCTCATCATCGTTCATAATTCATAATTGAAATTATGAATATTCAAGTTTTGTTGGTCCCACTCCACAATGCTCATCATGCCCATGCCCATGCCCATGCATATGGCATTCTTTATAATAAAATGAATGAATATCACACACGCTCACTCCCTCACTCACTGTCATTTTTTTTATGCTTTCACAAGTCAGGTGCACGACCACTACCGCCATCTAATCATATGCACTGCTAAGGATCCCTACTCTCAATAATTTAACACAATCTTGTTCAAAAAATTGAAGAAAAAAATAACAAATTCCTGAGTTAGTCATTTTGCAGGAACATTAAAGAAAATTTGCAACTCGTCTAATCATGTAAATCCTTTCAATTCCAGAAAATATATAAAGAGACAGAAAGAGAGAAGACAAAGAGAGAGGGACAAGGAGAGGAAGAGAAAGTCAAAACAAAGACAATAAGGAGCAAGAAAGGTCACAAAGCATAGAGCCAATGAGGAGAATAGATGTAACCCCAATATAGCTATAGAGGGTCATGCTTAAAAAGTATGTATAATATTAAGATATAATTAATATATATTCATTTAAGTAATCATATTATACATTCATTTAATTAATAAGACAATCATTTGTAAATTCAATACATCAATACTAGCAGGACATTTAATGTCCAAACACTACAAGAAAATAATAAAATAAAAACCAATTTTTAGATACCAAAATAATTAGTTGCAATAGTAACTAAATTAGAGATCATTTTAGAAACTAAAAAAAAATTGGTTTCTATATTAGTTTCTATTCTTGTTAAATAGTTTCTAAATTTGTATCTAATTAGCAACCAAGGTTTTAGAGACCAAATTTAGAAACTAAATAATTGGTAGTTAAAAACTTAGTTGCTAATTAGATATCAATTTAAAAACTATTTAACAATAATATAAACTAATTTAGAAACCAATTTTTTGTTTGGTTTCTAAAATGGTCTCTGATTTAATTACTATTGCAAATAATTATTTTAGTCTCTAAAAATTTATTTCTATTTCATGTTTTTCTTGTAGTGAAATAATGAGTGCATTTGGTATTTAATGCATTTCCTTAAATTGAAATTTATTTCAGAATTATATTAGTATATTAATTTAATTAATGAAAACATCATGAATAATAATAATTATGATTTTTATTAATATTATTAGAGGAAAAACTTGAAATAAAATTACGTTTAGATAATAAAAAAAAGCATCATTCGTCTTTTGAAATATTAGATGAAAATATTTAAAACGAAAATGAAAATTGATGTTAAGCTAAGGGAGTAAAACTAGATAGATTAATGGGAGTTTTAATTTAGGTAAGTTTAGTTTCCATTATTCCTTTTTTTATACGTTTTGTATGTATATAAACCTAGATCCAATGTGTGATTTTTTATGAAATTGAGTGGTTGTGTTATATTTGTTTGTTAGGTTTAGTTTTCCAAAAATTAGTTCTTGAGTTTTCTTTAATCTTTCTTCTCTCCTAATAATAAATTTCTTAAGCAGAAATGGGTTTTGAGGTAAAGAAAATTAGTTATTGCATAAATCATTATATCAAATTATAAATTAGGTCTTATGAATGACTTTATTTTATATAAATTAAATATTTATTTATATAAAGTATGAGTTAATTTATTTTTTATTTTTGAGAAATTTATGTTTTATAAGTATAATTTCAATTTTGAGTTTGGGAAACCTTATATTCAATAAATGTAATACTACTTAAGCAACAAGTTTCATATAAGTTTCACCCTTAAATGAAAGTTCATTGTTAAAACAAAGAAGAAATCACATATCAATTTTGTTTTCTTCTCATAAAGTAGTGTTACTTAAGCTTCTAAGAGTTCCTTCGGTGACGAGTCACATCACTTAAGGAATTACTCATAATTTGAGTGAGAATAAAGTCATATCAATTTCATCTCTTACTACAAAATACCACTTAAACTAGTAATTTTTATTCAAGCAATATTTTTTAAGAACGTAATATTTAATTTCATTTTTTTAAAAATTATCACAAAGAGGGTATGAATTGTTACAATGTGTAGTTTTTTGGTTTCTGCACAATTTTCATGGGTTGGATCAATACTTAGTAAAGAGTACAGAGAGGTCGACTTTGTTGATTTGTTCTTTGATTGTATGAAATATGTTGGGAGAATTGTTTTGATTTTGGTTTTTGGGATTGTGTCACCCTTAAATGATTAATCTAATTTAATTTATTATTTGTTAATAAAAAAAAATATGTTGATTCCTTGATTTATTGTGTTTGAATGAGATTTATGACAAAATGTGATTGATTAAGATGATTATTTGCATGGTACAATGTCAAAAACTAGTAGTTATCATGGAATTATTATTTGAATTTGTACTAGTCGGACGTGCTCGGGGCTCGACCCAAGCACTTAAGCGCACCATCTTGATCCACCTAGTTTATAAAAGTTGAATGCTTAGCTCGGCCCAAAACGGTGGTGATGGTCCTTGTGACGCGTCAAGTGGTTAGCCCAAACAAATGGCAATGTATTTAGAAAGATAGCTAAAATAAAAACAACTCAATGAATAACTAAATTAGCTAAAGTACATATATTACTGTAAAATTAAATGAAAATAAACAGTTAGAGATAATGTTGCATGTACTCATAAAATAAAAGGATATATTAATAGAATATTTTTATGTTTGTTAAAACTTCTGAAGGGAGGTCTATAAAAACTATAAAATGGACTTTAGACCTTGAGCAAAGGTAAGTTTTCAATCTGGTGATACTACATCCATATAGATACTATATTCAGATACTCATAGTTATATGCTCTCACTTACTTGATCGTCAGAGTGTAATCAATAGGTGGAGCTCCTCTCACTGTGAATTATTAGCATCTCAAAGGAGCAACAACAAGAAAGAAAAGTCAGTCCAGAGTCCACCACCAACGTCCGCTTCAGGTCAGCCGACGAGAATAGAATTCATAATCTATAAAGAGATTATGTGATATCTTAGTTCTACTAATATTTCATCCCATATAAATAAAATTATTAGTGGTAAAAAATCATAAAACTTCTCTATCCTTTTGTTAGAGTATATATATATATAAATTAGATAGATATGAAATTATTTAGTCTCTAAAAGTTTGAAACTTAATATAGCCTTAGTCTTTAATTATTTAATTAACAATTTTGATGCATTTGGAAGACAATAATTATCTTTGATTATTATTGTTAAATAATTTTTTAATGAAATATTTTAAATAGTTAATATACCCTTATTTGTTGTATTGTTTCATAATTGTGATACAAAAGATAAGGCTTTCTTAGGACAATAATAAAAATTGTCTAGATATAATTTAGCGTGCATGTACATGTTAATATTTTTTTGTAATCCTTCTCTAAAGAGAATTAGATATATATTCGCTTAAGATATTTGGTTTGTATCAGATTATCGTATCAACCATAGGTAGATATATTGCCATGATTTTTTTATTCCAGTAACCATAGTAACGTTCATGGCCTAGAATTTTTGTATGGAACTATAATTGTGATATAAAAATAACAATATATTAAATACTATTGACCTTTTGGGATATTAAAAATATTAGTGTCTACACACAACTATGATAAATTTTTGTGTTAAAGTATTATTTTATAGATTGCAAATTTATTTTCGGTTTTTGAATTGTATGTGAATTTATTGTTTAGGGATTAGGGTTTAATTAAATTGAAATTTTAATTATATTAATCGAGTCTTCATCTTAAATGTGTAATTTTAATCTTTTAAATTTTAGTCATTCTCTAAACCTCATAATTTCGTTATCTAAAAAAAATATAATTTTTTAATTTCAATCTTCCATATATATTATTAATAAATATAATATCAATAAATTTTAACTAATAAAAAAATATAAAATTGTACGATTACTGTTTTGAGGAAACGCAGTTAGTACAGTCGAAATTTAAAAGTGAAGATTGTCCATTTTCGATAACGAAAGAGCTAAATTGGTAATAGTATTTCAGAGATTAAAATCATATTTACATTTATGAAATTAAGTGTAATTTATGTAATCTATAATATTACTATTTAATTAAACATATTTAAGGCATAATCATGTTGTGTAAATTTTTGTTCAAAAAAACAATTAAAGGAAAAAATTTGAAATAAAGCACGCGTTGAGGTACGGGGCAGAGAGAGAGAGGGGGGAGATATAAATATCACGTGGGGGTGGAAGGGGTTGGTGACGTGGAAGAAGTAATCTAGGGTGAGTAGCGCGTGGTGAAGGGTGATGGGAGTGGGACCATGGTAAGGAGCGTGGAAGCAGGAGCATGTGATGATTTCCCAAAGGGAGGGAGAGAGAGAGGAATAAAGGTGTACGTTAGAACGGGACGGGGTTGATGGAGAGAGATGGAGAGGTGGGATTGTCTGTATCCGTATGAAGTCGCCCTCATGGGGTCACTCTCGCAGTTTAACAGCCTGTTCCACTTCCTCTCCACATGCACCATCAACCTAATCTTTCTCTTCTTTTTATTTTTTTTCAAATTTAGTTCACTCATTATCAAATATTCTTATTCTTTTGTTATTACGGTGTACAAGATATGAATGCATGAGATATATTACGGTGAAAGTAATTCAAAAAGTGTCAGGAAACACACTCACTACCAATGGCACATGTATGTATTTGTTTTGAGAGAAAAAACATGCATGTTAGGTATCATGAACACACAATATTCTCTTGGATGTCAATGAAATTATGGGGGAAACTATTATATTGTATAGAGAAAAACAAAGAAGGGATAAAAAATATGTAAAGGGTTAGTGGAGGTCAAAAACTTCAAAAATATTTCGGATGGCTTGAAAGTTATGGTTTAAAGAATAACAACATTGCACTGCAAAACTAGAATTTAAAGGTATAATCTTGATTAACTTTCAAATTGAATTTTGTTGTCTTCTTCTATTTTGATTAGTGTCTCGATCCTTTAGTTTGTATGAGAATGATTTGACTTTCAGTCTTGATAAATAGTTTTTGTGAGTGGTGTCTGAGTAGTTTTTTTAGGTGGTGTCTGATGTTAATCAGAAGATTTTATATTGTTAGTTAGAGTTTTTTTATTTGGGATACATGTATTTTTTTGAGAAAGGTCGAGATTTTCTTTTTATATAAGAGTTGAATTATTTCTGGTGGTTCACATTTATTTTATTTATTTTTTATTATTGATAAAAAAATATTTTCGAATATTTTAGTTTAGAATTTAAGGTTTAAAATTTAGTATGTTAAAGAGGTATTTTACACAAGAAGAGAAGAGAAGGTAATTAATAAAGGAATCTTGCATAAGATTAGAAAAGTTTATTGGTGGGTAGCACAGGAAACGCAGGATAACAGTAATAAAACCCAAAGGAGTTGTGTTATTGGGCTCCTACCTCAAGTACTAGCTCCTGGAGGGTCTTGCTCCCATACTTTTCTGTGACAACGAATATATAACAATAGTGGACCAACCTCATCCCTTCTCTTTTCTTCTTTCATCCTTTTTCACTTCTCTCTCCCTTCAACCTCTTTTCTTTCCAAAAATATCAAACCTAATTCTCCTTTTCACCACTTCTAAATATTACACTAATCTTTCATGTCATAAATATTTCTTATCAATTCTCTCTAATTTTTACAAATTTCAGAACATGTCACTAAACTTTACTTCAAATAATATTCTATTCAAATGTCTTTTATTTTGCTTTTAGTAATTAGATACTTCCAAAACTTCACCGTTAAACCTCCCTTCCACTGGTAAATTTAGTAGCATTCGTCAAGAGATCATCAAAACAAAACATACGTTAACTAAATTTGAAATGTAGAGTAACACTCAAATTATCACAAGGGATTGTTTTTCAAACCTCATAATTTCGTTCTACACTTTCATATATAAATATGAAAATTCTCACTTTAACCTTCTGGTTTATAAAAAAAAAAAGTAAACAATACAATTGTACAATCTTCAAAATTTTTTTTACTAATTATATAATTTAAAAATTATTTTTTTACCTTTTGATTACATAATTTCAAAGTTATTTTTTGAATGAAAAAACTTTGATATTGTACCATATGAAAATCATTTTCTTCCAAATTGTATAATCTTTAAGTTCTTTTGACTTATAAATTATACAATCTAAAAATTATATTTTACATGAAAAAATTTATTAATTGTATAATAAAAAGTTTATTGATTGTATAATCAAAAATTCATTTTCATAAAGAAAAATTTAAATTGCATAATTTGAAACTCTTTTAGATTACAATTCAAAATATTTTCTTCTTTTTTAAGTTCATCAATAACACAATAAGACACAACAAGGATAATAACGACGGCAAGGAAGCGGCAAGAGTGGTAGAGAAGAGGAGTGGCGAGGATGGCAAGGGGTGGCGGCAGCAAAGAAAGCAGTTTTGTCTTTTAACTATTTCATGGGATGCAGATAGAAACTATAAGGGTGCAGAAAGAAATGGTCTTCTCACAGTACTTTCTGCATTTCAATGGCCCAACTAGAGTTCAATTTTTTACTGGGCTTTCCTAAAGCAGCAACTTCAATGTTCAAACCAGTATAAACATTGCTTTTCTGGGCGACTTGATCTTAGTTTTATTTTGAGATAAATTTATACTACTTTTTATGCACATTTAAAACTGTTAAATTAATATTTAAAATGATAAAAAAAAAATTTAATAACACACAAAATGGTATTACGTACAATTTAAAAACGTAGAACTATAATTATAATTCTTTCGTTATTTTTTTCCTATATCAATATTGATGGTTTTTCAATAAAGGGGTAAAATACAGATTTTTTAACTTTTATTCGCCGTGTTTGTTCCGTTGAATATTGCAATAATGATCTTCTTTCCTCTTTAAATTATTACTCGTCATGTTCTATAAAATAATATTTTAATAATTTGTCACAAAATTAAGAATAGTAAGGTAAAAGTTTTAGATTAATAGTGGATCAAGGTTTATTTACATTATCTTATCACTACAAGAAAATTATTAAATAGAAATCAAGTTTATAGACTAAAAATATTAGTTACTACATTGACTAAATTAGAGGTCATTTTAGAAACTAAAAACAATGGTTATTATAAATAGAAATCAAGTTTAGAGACTAAAAATAATTAGTTATTATATTGACTAAATTAGAGGTCATTTTAGAAACTAAAAAAAATGGTTTCTAAATTAGTTTCTATTATTGTTAAATAGTTTTTAATTTGGTATTTAATTAGCGACCAAGGTTTTTGATACCAAATTAGAAACAAACAAAAAATTAGTCTCTAAAATGGTCTTTAATTTAGTTAATATAACAACTAATTATATTTTGTCTTTAAGATTGTTTTCTATTTGATGATTTTCTTTTAGTGTCTTAATTGATTTTTTTAAAATGTTAAAATTATTTGACATAAATTATTGAAAACTCTTTTCAAAGAATTTGGTAAATTGCCAATATAATAAATAATAAAAAAAATTCAATGATGAAGTTTTAGAGAATAGAGTACCACCCTCACTACAAGAAAATTATCAAATATAAATCAATTTTAGTGACAAAAAATAATTAGTTATTATATTAACTAAATTAAAGACTATTTTATAGACTAACAAAAATTTGGTTTCTAAATTAGTTTCTATTATTATTAAATAGTTTTTAAATTGGTATCTAATTAGCTACCAATGTTTTAACTACCAAATATTTAGATTCTAAATTTGGTAGCAAAAATATTGGTTGCTAATTAGATATCAATTTAGAAACTATTTAACAATAATAGAAACTAATTTATAAATAAAGAATAGTTTATAAAATGGCCTATAATTTAATCAATACAGTAACTAATTATATTTTGTCTCTAAAATTAATTTCTATTTAATGATTTTTTTGTAGTGTTTTTTTATGAGTTAATTATTACACACAAATTGCAGGAGGATTAGCAAATGCTCCCTGGAACTCCATATCTTCTTCCTACACCACCATATTTTTCTCTAATTTTAGCAATATCTTTTTGGGTGTGGTAGAAAGTGTGATGATTTCTTTATTTTCAAGTGGTGATTGTTGATGTCTAATCGTGAATGTTGGTAGGTGAGATAAGTTTTGTAGTATATTTACTATTGGTGTTTATGTTTTCATTCGTTTATTTTTTTTTTCTTTTTTTTGGAAGTCGCAAAACACAAAAAAAAAATTAAGTAATATGCAAAAATAGGTACACAACTAAAAGTATATTTTCGCACTCGTGAATATTAAATACAACAAATATTTTTGTCAATCCTCTTACACATGATCAAATGATGGAATTCTTGTATCAAACATTGTAGTTGGGAGAAAAATGAAAGTGTTGCGGCGAAAATGGAGATATAGGACTATAGGAATACATATTTAAAAATGTGAGAATATGTTTTATTTAGAATTATTTAAATTTTTTTAAAAAATAAAATCATTTTTTTATAATTAATATGAAGGTGAAAATAAAAATATATAGATGTGGAGGAAGAATTTATCATAAGGAATTAATCGTTCGAACCTATATATTTTATTTGCGGGCCAATTCCTACAACTCAACTGAAGGAAGGAAGAGCCTTCAAACAAAAAACAAGACATTTGGGTTTAGCCTAAAGAGGAGCCCCATTTGTATTTTACCCATTCTTAAGTGATAGAAAAAAAATTGGAAAAAAAAAAGCAATCCTATTTTATATTTAAGGACATTAATATACTAATGATTTTGTTATCTCTTTACTTAAATGAAAAATGATATTCGGAATTTATATACTGAAATAATATGTAATTTGGGTTATCTCGAAGCATATTCATGTCGAATCATATACAAATAAGATTTGAATAATATAATTATTTTTTTTCTCTTTGTTTTGAATGATAAATTTGGTTGGGACTCAAGATAATGTGTTTTTTAAAAATAAAGAAAATATTAAATTTTCTAAAATTTGTGTATATAAATTTTGTTTTCTAGACAGTGATAATTGCTTGATATATTATTTCTCTCTAATTTAAAATAATTTATTTTATAAAAGTTTTTTTATTGGATATTATTATAAAAATTTAATATCTCAGTTAGGATAATACTTCAAATAATAAAAATTATCTGACATTACATAAAATAAAGTATTATTAAAAAAAAATATGAGGAGACTAAAATAATTTTGTCTTTTTAACTGTAAAAAGATAATACGAAGAGTAACATATATTAATCTGATTCCATACTTTTAGAATACAACCAATAGAAATTTTCATTAAAATTTATGTTGATCATACAATTTTATTTTAAGTTTATGATTTTTTTTTTGCGTACATGTAAAATTATTAATTAAGTTTTATAATTTATAAATATTATATTTGATTGTGCTGACATTTGAAGCTGGTTATGTCCCGGATCCCATTTTGCATATTAATGTGAAAGGTTCACCTAGTTTCAACAGTCATGCGAGGAGCCAAATATAAAATGTCAATTTATGCAACCAGTTAAATCCCTTTTATATTTACATTTTTTTTTGTTGGATTTTGCATTTTCCGAACTTTGAGTGAATATAATTAATGAGTCATATAATTCTTTTCAGTTGATTTTTTATTGATAAAATTTAGCTTTTTCTCTAATAGAATTACAATGTCCTTCCAATAAAAGAATGAACGAAACTATTTAGTTCCAAATTTTCTTAATCCACTCCAATTACGAGAAAAAAAATCCCTAAAAGAAGAGAATAAAAACTAGGATTTAAATATAAAGAATGGTTATTTTTTTGTTTCATTTAACTTTTGTATGTTTAAAATAATTGAATTTAGAGCAAAACTTTTTATCTTTAATTTCATTATCTAAATATAAAAATACTGATACTTTATGTGATACCATATGTAATTATCATAACTATTTTTTATCGTATTTCTATATAAATATTAAAAATACTTTCCAAAAAGTAAAGCAGACTACTTTTGTTTGTCTCATTATTGTTATCCGCATTAGTTTATTTAATAAAATAATTATATGCTAATTTATATTTTTTAAATCCATAAGATATAGTTGATGTTAAAAATTTAAGTGCCGTTATTTAATTAGAAGGAAAAAAAAACGTGGTAGTACAGGTATAATATATTTAATATAAATTTTTGCTGATAAAAAAAACAGGTATAATATATTTAATATAAATTCTCAAAAAATACTTGTGTCTTCTTTAAGAATAAAAAAAGTTGATAAGCATAATTTCTTTTGTTTAGTCACTTATAATGAAATTTGACCCTATATATGTCCATTTACTTCTTCTTTTTAAGAAAAACTTGTTTCTCTTCTTTTAAATCATTTTTTTTTCACTTTCTTATTACACATGGTACAAACGCAGCCTTAAGCACACTATATTCCGTAATCCACTGAACAAAAGGTTTTAAAATCTAAAGCAATCACATGTGTATAGGGACAAGTATATCTTCACCTTTGGGTAAGGTAGAGAATCAAATTCCTTAGCTACTTACCAATATTAAAGTATGCATATATCAGTATTTGTATTATAGTATTTTATTGAGTTGAAACCTAACCCATAAACTTAAAGTACGATACGGATACAAACACAAAAATATGCATATCTTTAAAATATAAGATACGGAAACATGAATCTATATATTGTATAATTATGAATTATATAAATTGATAATAAAGATTATATGTACAAGTATGTTTCAGATATTTTTTTGGAGAAAAAAAATGTTTTTCATGAGTGGTTCAAAATGATTTGTTTATTATTTTTATAATCATAAAACAAAATCATACAATAAGTTTGAGTTTTAGAAAATTAATGTATTTTTTTTTAAAGTGTGTTAAAATCGTGCTAGAATTATAAAAAATTTAACAAATATTTTTTGAATTGGACACTTCACGGATACGTGTCCTACAAGTGTCATACGAGTGTCAGTGTCCGATACATATATTCGACACCGACACGCCATTTATGAGAAGTGTCTGAGCTTCATAGGTTGAAACTAATTGTTATAATAATTTTATTATTTTATATATTAATTTTAAATTTAATAAAAAATTTATATAATTTATTTTACATTGTTTGATTTTAAAAAATTATATTACTTCAAGATATTTAAATTTAAAAAATATAAAGTCATCCCTTACAGAAAAAATAGATTGGATATGCGAAAGTAGAAAACTTAGAAGTTATAGAAAATAATGAGAAATAAGATGTGAGAAGTAAGAATTTAGGGATTATTACTTTTGAAGGTTATTAAAAAGAAGATAACTATAAGAAAATAAATAAAGTGGTTGCATATATATTAAAGTCTACATTAGAAAATAAAATGTGTGTACACACAAAAATAGAAATGTCTTTACATATAGTTATAAATATTGTTTTGTTTAAATTTGATACATTATTTAATACATTTAAATTTAAGATTGAATTTTTTTTAAAGTAATGTAATGAGTTAGAGACATATAAGAGAGGGTAAGTAACTTGAAAGTGATAAAAGAACTAAAACGTGACAATCTAAAGTAAATTATATACACCATAAAACAAGGAGTTTTCTATATATACACTTACATAATAAAAATAAATTAATATTTTTTTACTAGAATGCTCTTTTTTATAAATAATTAAGATACTAATATCTCTCTCACAAAAAAGAAAACACACACACACACACATATATATATATATATATATATATATATATATATATTTTGTGTGTTTTGTCTTTTAAAACCAATTTCAAATTCTGAACTAACAAATTCACTGACCCTGAACAATTTAAAATACGTTAAAGAATACAAGCATGGTTTGCATGACTAATATCATTCAATTTGAATGTGTAAAACTCAAGTCCAAGTACAAAACCACTAATAAAACCTACATTAGTAAATTCAATTCAAATACCTTTAAATATAATATTAACACTTTCAAAATTAATTATCAAATAGTTTCGCTTACATAAAAATAATAAATAGAACTGTAAAATATACCAATATTTTTGAAAATTTAGCGAAAATCATTAAAAAAACAAAATTCAATTCAAAGAATATTATTTTTATATGAAAGAACTGATGAAATTTAAAAAATTAATAGAACACCTCAAAACTAATAGGACCAGAAAAATATCAAAACACTTGCAATTAAAAAAAATAAAAAATAAATTCCTCTAAATTTAATTATGCTTAAATAAAATTGTTTTATATTACAAATACAGGTATGATTTGTTAAATCTGATGCAATTGTAAACGTAAAAAGAGAAAAAATTTGATATAATAGAGGCAGGGAGAAAGAAGACGTAAAAAGAGAAAAAGAAAGAATATGTCAAATGGAGGAAATAGTCGTGTCATGGATATACGATCTCAATTCAAAATCTTGTTTCCGTGAAATACTTGTTACGGTGACAAGATTTTAACGAAAAGTAATATTTTTAAAGTTGTTAGCTTAAGTGACAATTTTAGTTAAATTATTAATTAAAATTTATTTAAAGTACTGTCATAATGACACGATCTCAGTGTAAAAATAAGATCTAGTTATATCAAATTTATATTGTTAATTTTTTTAAAAACAAAATTGTTTGTTTTGTTTTTTTAAATAAAATAATTAATTGAATTATCAAAATATAAAAAAATTGACAAATTTTATAAAGTTTTGTAGAAAAAACTTCAAATGGTGATACTTTTGATAACGAATTCGGATTCACACGTGTTAAAAAAAAGTTACTCAAAATAAAGTAAGCAATACTAGGATATTGAGGATATCAAATTTTTTAAAAAAAATTACAAATAAAATTTTATCTTTTTGTATTTTTGAGGTATATTTTTATTCTAGACGATTAGTTTACGTTTTAGGTTTACAGTTTTAACATAATTTTTAATTAATTTTTCATTTAAAAAATAACTAAATATGTATTAATTTCATAAAAAATAAATAAATTATCCAATTTTTAAAATAAAAAAAAACATTTTTTTTAAATTCAGTAAAATTGAAGTCGTATTTTTTATGTGAAATTTCAATGTAAATTTCATACCACTAAAGTTGTGTTATCCAAACATAACTTCATTAGTATTGTTTTTATATTAAGTATTTTTTCACTATAACATGACTTTAATTAATCTTTAATTAAAAATTTAATCAAAATCATTTTTAATTTTAACTAATTGAGTTCTAATACTTTCGTACTAAACTTGTGTCAATTATAACATACTTTTATCTAAATTATGTGTCTATTACATAACTTTTTCATACTAGAGTCATATCAACAAGGTATAACTTTTCCAAATTCTTAATAATAATAATAATAATAAAATTGTACATTTACTTAATATACAAAACAAATTACACCATATCCATGAAAATGAAAAAAAAAAGTAGAGAATACGTTACACTAATTTAAAAGAGGTTTTAGAGGTCTGTGTTGTGTAACCATGATTGGAGTGTGTTGGTGAAGCATTTAGAGCAATAAATTGATTCTCTTATTCTATCACATAATTGGGTGGGAGAAAGTAGACATTATTCCTTACATAACACTTTTTTGGGGGGAGAATTGAGATAGTTTTAAGTCATAGAAATTATTTTGAAAAATTGATATTTTCTTACAAAGATTATTCATATACTTCTATATCAGAGTTTGAATCTTTCATGATATGTTTTAAGAAAATGAAAATGATCTAAGTCAGGTCAATCTCTTAACGCAAAAGCACTTGTTCATAGTGCCCCTTCAATGGATTGCGTTTGAGTATGAAAAAGCAACGAAGACCATAACTTTAGCTTGGGGTTTGGAAAGAATGACACCTGAATTTCATTTTATGATGATATGATGTTGATATATATTTGCTTTCGTAATCAGGAAAACAAAAGTGTGATTAATTCTTAATTACTGTAATATGTTATATTATTAATTATTATTATTATTACATGTGTCCTTCAAATGTTTCTAATCACTGTTGTTATGCATATAATTAAAATTTTATTGACGCGGTTTGTGGGATCAAAATTAGCACCCCCCACCAAACCCCGCGTAACTTCTTTTGCCCTTTGGAAAGCTTTTATATATTTTATAGAATGAAATTCAGTTCCGTCCATTGTATACGTATGCGTGTATATTTATATATTTTAAGTAATTCCTTTGTAATAAATACGTTTCAGAATACTGGTTCAGAATGATTTATTTATTATTTTTATAATCATAAAAAAAAATTTCAATAAGTTTGAGTTTTAGAAAATTAATATATATTTTTTTAAAGTGTGTTAAAATCGTGCTAGAATTATAAAAAATTTAATAAATATTTTTTGAATTGGACACTTCACGGATACGTGTCCTACAAGTGTCATACGAGTGTCGGTGTCCAATACGTATATTCGACACCGACACACTATTTAAGAGAAGTGTCTGAACTTCATATTGAAACTAATAGTTATAATAATTTTATTATTTTATATATTAATTTTAAATTTAATATTTTTTTATATAATTTATAATGCATTGTTTGATTTTAAAAAATTATATTACTTCAAGATATTTCAATTTAAAAAATATAAAGTCATCCCTTACAGAAAAAATAGATTGGATATGCCAAAGTAGAAAACTTAGAAGTTATAGAAAATAATGAGAAATAAGATGTGAGAAGTAAGAAGTTAGGGATTATTACTTTTGAAGGTTATTAAAAAGAAGATAACTATAAGAAAATAAATAAAGTTGTTGCATATATATTAAAGTCTATATCAGAAAATAAAATGTGTGTACACACAAAAATATAAGCATATCTCTTTATATATAGTTATAAATATTGTTTTGTTTAAATTTGATACATTTAAATTGAAGATTGGATTGTTTTTAAAGTAATGTAATGAGTTAGAGACATATAAGAGAGGGTAAGTAACTTGAAAGTGATAAAAGAACTAAAACGTGAAAATCTAAAGTAAAATATATACACCATAAAACAAGGAGTTTTCTATATATACACATACATAATAAAAATAAATTAATATTTTTTACTAGAATGCTCTTTTTTATAAATATTAAGATACTAATCTCTCTCTCACAAAAAAAACACACACACATATATATATATATATATATATATATATTTATATATATATTTTGTGTGTGTTTTGTCTTTTAAAACCAATTTCAAATTTTGAACTAACAAATTCACTAAACCTGAACAATTTAAAATAGATTAAAGAATACAAGCATGGCTTGCATGACTAATATCATTCAATTTGAATGTGTAAAACTCAAGTCCAGTACAAAACCACTAATAAAACCTACATTAATAAATTCAATTCAAATACCTTTAAATATAATATTAACTCTTTCAAAATCAATTATCAAATAGTTTCGCTTCCATAAAAATAATAAATAGAACTGTAAAATATACCAATATTTTTTAAAATTTAGCGAAAATCATTAAAAGAACAAAATTCAATTAAAAGAATATTATTTTTATATGAAAGAACTGACGAACTTTCAAAAATCAATAGAACACCTCAAAACTAATAGGATCAGTAATATATCAAAACACTTGCAATTAAAAAATAAAAATAAAATAATTTCCTCTAAATTTAATTATGGTTGAACAAAATTGTTTTATATTACAAATACATGTATGATTTGTTAAATCTCATGAAATTGTATACGTAAAAAGAGAAAAATTTGGATATAATAGAGGCAGGGAGAAAGAAGACGTAAAAAGAGAAAAAGAAAATAATATGTCAATGGAGGAAATAGTTGTGTCATGGATACACACGATCTCAATTCAAAATGTTGTTTCCGTAAAATATGTTACTTATAGTAATATTTTTTAATATTTTTAAAACTAAAGTAATATTTTTGAAGTTGTTAGAGTAAGTGACAACTTTAGTTAAATTGTTAATTAAGACTTAATTAAAGTCCTCTCATGATGACACTCTCTCACTGTAAAAACAAGATTTCAGTTATATGAAATTTATATTGCTAATATTTTTAAAAACAAAATTGTTTGTTTTATTTTTTAAAATAAAATAATTAATTGAATTATTAAAAATATAAAAACTTTGATAAATTTTATAAAGTTTTGAACAAAATTTTTTAAACGATCATACATTTTTATAGCGAATTAAGATTTTTTTATAATGAGAATTGAAACGTGTTAGAAAATGGGAGTTATTTTTTTTTATTTTTTTAAAAATAAAAGCTTTCATGTTAGGCATCACTATGCCAATTAAGATCTCAGCTGACACCTCAAGTAACAACAATCATTTACTATCACATGAAAAAAAAATATTATTAAACAAAAGAAAAAAGAAAAAAAAATACAAAAATATGGGGACTAAACCAAAACACATATGTTAACAAAAACGATATATACTATTATGGGAGTTATTTGAAATAAAGTACGCAATATTATGGTTAATTCATGAAAGAGATTGAGGATATAATTTTTTTTTTTAAAAAATAACTATTTACTAATAAATTTTTATCTTTTTATATTTTTTGAGACATTTTTGTATTCTAGATTATTAGTTTATGTTTTAGGTTTAGGGTTTTAACATCACTTTTTAATTAATTTTTCACTTAAAAAATAATTAAATATGTCTTAATTTCATAAAAAATTAAATTAATGATCTAATTTTTAAAAAACAAAATTTTTTAGTTAAGCAAAGTTGAAGTCGTGTTCTTTATGCAAAATTTCAGTATAAATTTGATAAATTAAAATTGTGTTATTCATGCCTAACTTCAGTAATATGTTTTTAAATTGTGTAACCTTTCACTATGACAATTTTAATTAAACCTTAATTGAAAAGTTAACTGTCATTTCTAGTTCTAACTACTTGAGTTGTGATATTTTTATACTAAAATTGTGTCAATTATAATACAGTTTTGATGTAAAACACATTTTGATATAAAGTCATGCGTCTCTTATACAACTTTTTCATACTAAAGTCATATCAACAAAAGTCATATCAACAATGTATAACTTACCCAAAGTCTTAATAATAATAATAATAAAAAGTTGTACATTTACTTAATATACATAACAAATTACACCATATCCATGAAAAAAAAACGTAGAGAATACGTTACACTATTTTAAAATTTTAAAAGAGGTTTTAGAGGTCTGTGTTGTGTAACCATGATTGGAGTGTATTGGTGAAGCATTTAGAGCAATAAATTGATTCTCTTATTCTATGACATAATTGGGTGGGAGAAAGTAGACATTATTCCTTACATAAAAAGCACTTTTTTGGGGGGAGAATTGAGACAGTTTTAAGTCATAGAAATTATTTTGAAAAATTGATATTTTCTTATAAAGATTATTCATATACTTCTATATCAGAGTTTGAATCTTTCATGATATGTTTTAAGAAAATGTTAAAATGAAAATGATCTAAGTCAGGTCAATCTCTTACGCAAAAGCACTTGTTCATAGTGCCCCTTCAATGGATTGCGTTTGAGTATGAAAAAGCAACAAAGACCATAACTTTAGCTTGGGGTTTGGAAAGAATGACACCTGAATTTCATTTTATGATGATATGATGTTGATATATATTTGCTTTCTTAATCAGGAAAACAAAAGTGTGATTAATTCTTAATTACTGTAATATGTTATATTATTAATTATTATTATTATTACACGTGTCCTTCAAATGTTTCTAATCACTGTTGTTATGCATATAATTAAAATTTTATTGACGCGGTTTGTGGGATCAAAATTAGCACCCCCCCACCAAACCCCGCGTAACTTCTTTTGCCCTTTGGAAAGCTTTTATATATTTTATAGAATGAAATTCAGTTCCGTCCATTGTATACGTATGCGTGCATATTTATATATTTTAAGTACTTCCTTTGTCTGTATTCAACTGTTTATTTTTTTTTAAATCTTTCAATTTATCTGACATTTTGAAAATTCAAAAATATTAAAACAAAGGTATTTTATAAAACCAATACTAAATATATATTTTTAAAATATTCATTAATGAGAATTTATTTTAATATAACTTTTTTAACTTTATGAATTTTGCATCATTCAATCACGAATATAGTTTTACTTTTAAGATACACTTAGACACTACATGTATAACTATTTATACGATGTTATTAATTTATAAACTGTACAGAAGAGACAGTGACACTTTGAGTCACTAAATACACTGTTTATATTGTTTTCCCAAACAAACAAAAACCTTAAAAGCAGACAAAGTTTGGTATAGTTTTTGGCTCATAGGTTCTCATAAATAAGCTCAGATCCTCCTCTTCCTGGTTCTCTTCTTCCTTATCCCTTACCCTCTCTCGTATAAAAGAAATCTAATTCAACAAAAACATGGATCTGGCTACACTGTTACTAGCCGTGGTTTTCATTGCTGGCCTCATAAATATCTTCTTTCACGTACCCAACAACAAGATCACTACGTGCCTTCAAAATTTCCTCCCCAACAATGTTTTCAAAACCAAAACCACCCTCGCTCCTCCACCAACGACCAAGGAGGAGCACGGTTCCTCGAGGAAGAAGAAAGAGCTTGAAAGGGTGTTTTCCACTTTCGACAAAAACGGTGACGGGTTCATAACGAAGCAGGAGCTGAGGGAATCCCTGAGGAACATCGGAATCTTTATGACAGAGAAAGAGGTGGATGATATTGTTGTGAAGTACGATTCCAACGGGGATGGATTGATCGATCTTGAAGAGTTTTGCTTGCTGACAAGTGAGTGCATGGGAGGGAATAAAGAAGGAGGGGGTGAGAAAGAGGGTGGTGTTGGGATGGAAGGGGAAGAAGAAGATGAGGAGGTTAATCTAAAGGAGGCTTTTGATGTGTTTGACAAGGACAATGATGGGCTTATTTCGGTGGAGGAGCTAGCTTTGGTGCTTACTTCGTTGGGGTTGAATGAAGGGAGAAAGACTGAAGAGTGCAAAGAGATGATTAAGAAGGTTGACATGGATGGAGATGGTATGGTCAATTTCAAAGAGTTCAAGAGAATGATGATGAAGGGACCAAAACTTAATGCATAGTCCACTGCTACCACAGGTTTTTTCCTTTTTTCAATTCAGATCACCCATCATTAACTCCAAAAACAAAACACTTTGAAATTCTGTGTATATATGATGGCTACACATCATCATGTATACTTTTATTTTCGTAGAGATACATGAAATTTCTCTGATTAGGAAACGTAGATTCTTAATTAATTTTCCATGTTTCTGCAGTAACTTTTATGGCTGTGATCCACTATATTTTTTTTCTCTCTTTAATATTCGGGATTTGTAGCTTTTTTCTCTTTTCTCCATGAAATTGGGAAAAGTAAATTATTGATGTATGGAGTTTTGATGTTGTTTCTGGTGCCTCACATGGTGGATAGGGCCAAACTTACGATGTTAATTATGAAGATTATTTCAACGAGGAAGATTATTTTAAGCAAAAGCCAGTTTGATTGAATGCGAAGTCCAATCAAGAAAAATCTCACTTTCTTTTTTTCTCTTCAAGACCCTGAATGCATGTGATCTTTTCCAATGTCCTAACTTTTTAATTATCTTCACCACATATTAATAATTCCTAATTTAATTTGGTAGACCTTGTAATAATGCTTTGTTTGCCAAGTAAGCCTACGTACTCTGAAGGACATCTTTCAGTTTAAACAGTACAAACTCAATTGAATTTAATTAAACGAAAAAAAAACTTTAAGTTCCACTCAGATTGTGTTTTTATTATGGCAAAAGAATAAAAAAAAACACTTCAGAGTATTTCAACAGTATACAAATAATACTATTTATATACAAATAAATAAAGTGTAATATTCTATTGTTGACACCAGAGAAAGTATGTCTGATACCTACACATTTTTATTGTGTACATATTTCAGTACATAGAAACACATATTCAATTATCCACATAATTCCTTAAATATTCCTTCACCGGATTACAATTTAAAAGACAATTTTAAAATTATATTAGTTAAATTACAGTTCTAAATTGATACTGAAAAGAGAAAGGACATTTTTCTTAAATGAATCAATTTTAAAATTATATTAGTAAAATCACAGATTTAAATTGTTGTCTTTCAATTTACAATTATCAAAATAAGGTTTTCTTAATATTTAAAATGTATGCCCTAAATTTTCCACTAAATTTCTTTCCCCTTTTTTTCCTTGATTTTTTTATCTGAGTAAGTGTGTGTCTCGTCACATACAAATTTAATAGCATACTTTGCATACAATGCATTTTAAATAAAATTGATTCTGAAGATAAATAATTTATATTTCAATGTTTTCTTTTAAAAATGTGCTAGTAATAAATTTAAACATTTTGTTTACTTAAAATTATTTGAAGAGAAAATCAGTTTTAGATCCAAAATTAAATTTTCAATATAAAAAAAAACTAAAATTACGAATATTGTTTAAGTCTTGATGAATAATTTTAATTAATTATAAAGAAGTATTTAACTATAATTTAATTTCCTTTATTTTGAATGTAAAATAAATTAAAACATGATATAAACAAATTTGAAACACAATAATAGTCAACAATGAATATTTACTTTAGAAAAATAATTATAATCACAAATTAAAAACTAATGATATTTAAGCAATTATTATGTTATTACTTTAGTGATAACAGTTTGGTCGTGACTAAATATCATTAAATTCTAATTTAACATCTTAAATAGTTAATTATATATATATATATATATATATATATATATATATATTATCATGCTTTATTTTCTGAAGCATATCATTCATGTAATGTGGGTGGGGTTGCTTGTTTGTTTTCCCAACTCTTCAAAGTGCTTCTAGAAAAAGCAAAAGTGTATCATGGAATAACAATAAAAAAGACTCACGCTTGCTTTTTACATGGTCCACTATAAGTAATATTTTCTTCCTTTTTTTTAGAAAAAAAAAACAAGACAAAAATTGCTAATTTAATTGTCCTTTGATAGGCTATGTTTGCTTACTAAACGATATTACATCAATCTTCTACACTAAAATAATCCTATATAAAAAGTTTTTCATGGAGAACTTCTTACATATCAATATATTCAAAATAAAAGTATAAATATTTATTATATGAGTACACTTTGTGAAAAGCACGAGAAATCTATTCAACATTTATTTTTTAAATGTTCTAATGCTTTGCGTATTTGGAGTTGAGTTTGGTAGATTTTTCCTACTTCTCATTTTTCTAATAAGGATAATTTTCTCTCTTTTATTAAGAGTGATGGTAGTCAAATGGTTAAATTGATTAAGTTTGTTGTGATAACTTTTTCTATTTGGATGATATGGCGTATAAGGAATTATGCTCATTTTCAGGATAAGATTGAGGTTTCATGGGCTATTTCGATTATTAAAAATTTAACTCGTGTAGTGAGAAATTCGTCTAAAGCTTCAATGAAGAATTATATGTTGGATTTCAACATGATCAAGTTTTTTGGTATTAATACTCGTACTGGTAAAGTTCTTTGTTTTTTTCTATTAGATGGGAGTTTCCTTGACCAGACTGAGTTAAAATTAACATTGATGAGGCTGCTAGGGGATATCTTGGTCTTGCTACTTGTAGAGGTATTTTCCGTGGGAGTATGGGAGAATTTATTAGAGTTTTCTCTGCGTTTCTTGAAGTTCGGACTACTCTGGTTGGTGAGTTTTATGGGGTTATAGATGCTATGGAGGAAGCTCAAAAGATGAGGCTTACTAATGTCTGGCTGAAATGTGATTCTGTTTTGGTTTGTGCTACATTTACTGCAATGACTAATGTTCCTTGGAAACTTCGTAATCGATGAAATATTTGTCTTAATTACTGTGAAAAAATCAAGTTTAAGGTTACTCATATTTTTCGTGAAATGTGTGTGCCGATAAATTTACTAATTTATGATTTATTCATAGATAGTTTTTTTTTGTTAACATTTGAGCTTTGGCCATATTTTTGTATTTTTTTAATAATATTTTTTGTCATATGATGACAAATTATTATTGTTCCTTGAGGTGTTAGCATAGCTGAGATGTCAAGTTGCATGGTGATGCATGAAAAACAAAACTATATTTTTTATTTATCAAGAGAGAGAAAATATAAAATACTAAAAAAAAACATGTTAAAATTTATAAATAATTTTAATATATAAAAATGTTGATCTCATAATTTCTTAATTTATGTATTATAAATTTAAAAGTTTAAATGAAAACAAACAAACCAAGTAAAGACTGGTTAACATTCTTTGCGACCGGACCCTTATGGCCCTGATATGATTTGAATAAATAAGAATAAGTAGTCCTTTGGTAATGCGCAATAATTTTATTTAAGTTAAAACAACCTTATCATTTAAGTATTTTCCTTTCTCACACCAAGTCTGTGTCTACTCTATGGTGAACTCATGCCATATTTAAAGCCATACATCATTATTAAATAATTAATAATTAAATTTGATATAGTAAAACTCATGATTATTATTTTATATAATTTATCTTACAAAATACCACACTATCGTCCTTCAGAAAAACCCCCTCTCTCACACTCTCTAACCACAATCTTGATTAATTAGTCCAAACCCACCATACACCATCATGTATGTGAGCAATCCATTAGGGAATGACTGCAAAAAATGACAGATTCACTCTTCGCATCAGGTTGTAATCCTTTTGTCTCAGCAAAAACATGATCATTCCTTAAGCGCAAGTTGCTAGAAGCTTGACAAAAACGATGGTGGCAGCAGAAAACACCACAAGCAATAGACAGTTTAACTATATCGTATCATAAGGGGCTTACTTGAGGCAAGTCATATCAAATCTCTATAACACATCCAAAATATTGATCACATGAGAATCTACATCAAAAAGCTAATAATCTATATGTAGCATAGATATTTTTTGCCAGATCATTAAATAGGAAGAGTTGAACGCATAGTCTTGTTTTTTCTTCATGATTAGTTAAACTACAGAAACAGCCAGATACAGTTGATACCTAGAAAACATCTGGATGAAAACGTCCAGGGATGGAACTGCTTTGCTCTGCCTGCTTTAGGTGCATTGTCAATGCATAATTATTTACCTCTAAAGCTTTCACCTGCTCCTGGTACTGTGACACTAATTGCTTCAATTGCTGCAACTCTACATCTCTGTCTTCATATTCTTTTTGGCGTTCGTGCTGAATACAGATAGCACGCTTCAGAATCACATTTTCTTGAACGAGAGCCTCCATTTGTTCCTTCAGCACAGTATTTTCCTGAAGTAAGCCAAACAATGAGTACATCATATCACACCCAATGACTTTTATTGGAAGGAATTGAAAGTGCATTTGTGCTTGATATATAGGTTGACAATAGCTATGCTGAGAAACATCTAGTTAAATAACCTGGTGGAAGTTTCGCTCTGTTTCAACACTTGCTCTCATGCAAATTGACTTCTCCAAAGCCTCTAACATTCTTGACGCTCGAGCTTTGGCGTCATCCACGTTTGAAGCATTCATCATTTCTTTAACAAAAAGTTCCACCCATTCAGCACCATTTGTGGGATAATTTTTTCCAGCAACTGAATCCTCAGAAGCTGAAACTTCTGCATCATATCGCCCTTCACCTACTAAAACAACCACTTCTTTCCATCAATATCCCGAAATGTTCATTTGTATCATGAAACAACAAATAAAATCAAGGTTCAGACTACCAAAACTGGCCTAATATAATAATACATTATAAGGGTGTGTGGCCTAGTTCATGAGATCAGGGATTGTTTTCTGTTTATAAAAAATAGCTCAATATAGGTTCAACAAAAGCCATTAGAATAGAGATTATATTTAGATTAATATACTTCAAAACCAAAACTGATCTAATATAAAATATAATACATTTTTTTTATAGTTTGATTGAGTATGAAGTAACAGCGAAGTGAAGAGACAAAAAAAAGCGCTTATAATTTACTGCGCAAAGAACCTATATTAGCTGTCCACATAACATATATTGATCAATTACATACCTGTTTCACTGGAAAATGCCTTAAAAGAACCAAAAATATAAAAGAAAGAAAACAAAAGCACCAATTAATGCAAATTACATTTATGATCAAATTGAAAGAGGTTTAAAGGTAACAACCTTGCGATTGAAGAGTAGCATCAGATGCAATGGGAGTGCAATGAAGAGAAGGAGGTGGTGGTGCTCCTAAGCGGAGCTGATTTAAGCTTCTGATAGCGGAGTCGATGTCGTTGCCGCAATCTTCGAGGGCTTTCTCCAGGAGGTGGTTATCCATGTCAGGGAAGAAGGCGGCGAGGTGGAGGAGGAGGGAAGAGGGAGAGAGGCGAACCGGGGAAGAAGAAGAACAACAACGGATCCTCTTTGGGGGAAGCTCTTGGAACAACGCTGATCTCTTCCCGCACACTATGATCGCAGACATGTTTCGATCCTCTGCTCAATCCGCGTCCGATCCGCCCTCGCCACCGCCACCCACGCAACAACCGCTCATGCAATCGGCCGCTCAATTACCTCCGATCTCCGATTAATAACCAACCAATATAATAGAAAGGATAAGCAGACAGGGAATAAGGGAATATTTTTTTATATCTATGCTTATACCAGAGTTTCCTCACACCTTACTTTTCTACTGTTCCGTGACACCTCGATTAAGTATTCAATATAAAATGCTGATATATACACTAAACAGTAAATACACAGACTTCACACTTTAATAAATTAATATTTTATTTTTTAATTTAAAAATATTATTATATACCATGTCTAAGGTATGTTATTTATTGTTCATAGTATTCTGTTCAATATATCTTATATTTTTAATTAAAAAATAATTCATTAAATATATATTTAATATTTTTCTTTTTTATTATTAAATATTTAATGTTATCAAACTTACAAGTAAAACTATTTTGCCTAAATCTTGGTTGTTGAATATAAATTTGTTGCTACTCACTCTAAGTAATCTAGCATCTTTAATAGTAAAAAAAAAAGTTTCTTTAAAGAGAAAAATGGGGACATGCCGATTTTATACTGAGAATATTCTAAATTATGATGTTGTTATATCGGTTAAGCATACTTTTGTAGCTTCTATTGCTACTATTGATGTTGTTGTTCAAGAAGTCAACAATGATTGATTTGTTGTTACTAACCTTGTTGAAGATATAGAGATTGGGTCCAAATCTCAAGATGATATTTCTCCTTATATGTTCTCGTTGGAGAGTGTTCATGAGTCAGAAAACTTGCTACAAAATTTGATACAAGAAAAGGACTCCATGCTTATTACTAACAAAAGAGTTTTATCTAAAATTGTCTCTAATGATTTGATCTTGCAAAATTGTTTTGAATCCCTTTCAGGTTTGGAGGATGTAGTGGCAAAAACCAATTGCACTACCCAAGTTGAGTTGGCTTTAGACAAAATGTTGCATCTCATAGTCTAACAGATCTTGTGCTTCATGTTGTCGCTCAGAAGACTACTCTTTTGACTATTATGTTTGATATAGATGTTGCTCTGGAGATTAATGCAATCTTCTTTTCAGGTGCTGCTTTGTTCCTGAAAGAATGTGAAATTATTGTTAAGTATTTGAATGGTGAGGCTGATACGGGACAATCTCTTACAAAGTGTTTGGATCTGGGGGTGGCACTGTTATCGACGATAGATATTGAGTGTCACCTCCGTTTAGTTCCAGGGTTGCATGCGGGTGAGGGAGGTGATGGGGAGAAAGTTAAGGGGTTTAGGGGTTCATGTGAAGAATGAAGAGAAAGGAGAGAGTAGTGAAGGGAAAGTCATGTCACACATTGAACTTACGAATCTACCCTTGCTTTTCTTCATTTATTCTTCACGAGTCTCTCTTCCACGCAACGACAAAGCTTAAGCACTGTCACTGCCATGCACTATTGCACTCTTTACGCATGGCATGAGATTCCTGACTTTGGCTCAGGAATCCTTTGACCACATAGTGCATTTGAATGCTATCAATGCATTGGGTGAGAGTAGACGTGTGCCATAAATTGTTGTTTCACTTGTATATAAAACCATGGTTGTGAAACTTCAGAGTTCACTCAAAGAAACTCAAACTATATTTACAGACTTGTGAATTGGTTCACTGGGCTTGGAGAGGTTCGTGAAGCATCAGAGTGGTAGGGGAGTGAGTTTCGTAGTGATTGTTTGATCTAAGGTTAGCATTGTCTTGATTTTGTATAACAGATAATCAATTATGGATAAAAAAGAACAAACTACATAATCGATTATGTTGCTAAAAATAATGGATAATCTTATATTCTCATTTTTATCTTATATTCTATTTTAAAAAATGAACATCTTTCATACTTATATCCAATCAATACAAATATTTATCGTTAAAAATTAAGACGAATTTAAATAATATTCATAAAACCAATTCGTTTGCTATCTCCAAAGTGTACAATTTATTTATCCGTGTGTAAAAAAATCAATGTATATTAAATTGTGCAATTATCTGTTCCTGCTAGGGAGATGGGACCTAGAGAACTATTGAAGTCTTCTTCTCCTTCCTTCGGTCAGGCAGGTGACTGGGTGATGAACTGGGATTCTTATCGTCCTCCTGCTTATCCTTCGGCACTCGGCACTCGGCACTCGGTCGTCGGGTGAACACCGAATGGTGGGGGTACCTGCGAAGGCACTCCGACGCTCAAGTCAGTAAAGCGGGTGGTCAGCTCTCAGGTAGGTGAACAGTAATAAATGACATACCTTACTCCTTGAAATGCGTGCTATTTATATTATTCTAGTGGGCCTACCTTGTTGGGCCCGTTTATCGAGGTGGATACCGCTTAGGGTTGCATTACCTAATTCTTGATGATGGATTAGCTTCACTGATCTCGGTTTGAGCGTTAATTGTAATGGGGTTCGGCCATCGGCCAAATTCTCATGGTGAGGGCCGGCCATCGGCCAAATACCTGTGGTCTTCGGCCGTCTCAATTAAGTTTTCAAAGGTCTAGGTCTCTCGGCCAGGTCTCCAAAGGTCTCAGCCTCTCGGTCTCTCGGCCAAGTCTCCTAAGGTCTCGGCCTCTCGGTCTCTCGGCCAAGTCTCCAAAAGGTCTCGGCCTCTCGGTCCCTCGGCCAGGTTGACTGGGCATCGGGCAGCCAGGTGGGTCCCAGCCTCGCCCAGTACCGGTACACTTGCCCCCCAGGCTCAAGGGCAGATGTGTCAAATATGTACACCTGCTTTTTTTCTGACTTGCGCGTGTCTTTGCCTTTTAACACGTTCACGATGGGCGTTCTTCGGGCGCTCAACGTGACGCCCACCCAGGTTCATCCGAACACCTGGGCGTCCCTTCAAGCCTTTCGCTTGTTGTGCGACGTGATGCGCCTCCATCCGTCTCCCTCTTGCTTTCTTTGTTACTATGCTTCTCATCCCGCTAAGAAGGCCTCGTGGCATTCGTTGGTTGGGCGGACGGGTAGCGTTTTGTTCGACCTATTTGCTGGCTCCTACAAAATATTTAAGGAGCGTTTTGTTAAAGTCATCATTCGGTCGGAGGCGACGGCCATCTTTTTTAACGAGTCCGGTGGATCGAGGTTCCCTCTCTACTGGACTCGCGAGCCTTGTGGCTTCAAAGAGTGGCCGAGGCCGACAGAGGGTGCCGATGAACTAGAAATTCTTGCGCTCTTTGACGCCCTCCCGAGGAGGCTTCCCTGTCGGACGCTGATCGGAGCTTACGCTAAGCCTAGGCGTTGGGCGGCCGTTCGGGGTATGAGTTTTTTATTTTTGCGTTTAGCCTGTCAGTCGGTCAGTCGATTTTTATCGTTCGGCCTTTTCTAACTTGTATTTTCTTTTGCAGAGACCATGGTGAACGAGCAACCTAACGCTGTTAGCGTGCTTGACAAGCACCGATAGAAAGCGGTCGAACGCAAGGGTCGCCGCAGCTTGGAGGTGATGCCTCCGGCCAATGAAGTGGCAGCCAGGTCCAGGGAACAGGCCGGTCCTTCCCAGAAGTCCAGGAAGCGGCTGAGGGAGGGTAGCAATATTGCAACTACCGTCCGGTCGCCCGGTTCGATGCCGACGCCTCCTCCTCCTCGTCGAGAGGTGGTCGAGGTGGCGCAACCCTCTCCCCACTCTCGCTCGGGTTCTTTTGATGTCGGGGCGAGATCTGGGCCGACCCCCTTCGATCTCCTGGGGCGCAGCCATCAATTCACACGAAGGGTGCGTGTGGCGCTCCCCGATGAGTCTCGGGAGTCGCTTCGGGACGTCACCCCTGCAGAGCTCATGAGGAGCGGCCTTGAGCTCGTGTGTCGCTCGGTCATGCTCTTCCAACACGGTCTCCAGGCGCAAGACCGACACGTGGAGACCGTGTTGCAATTAGAGCATCAACTCTCGGAGGCCACCCAGTCCTTGGAGCAATCTTTGGCCGCTAACGCTGACTTGTCCACCAAGATTGCCAAGGAGTCGGCCGAGAGAGAGTTGGCCCAAAGTGAAGCCGACGAGGCGAGACGACAGCTCGAGGCCGAGAAGAGGAGGGCGACTGCTGAGGTCGCCCAGTTGAAGAAGTGGGCCGACGAGAAGCTCGCGGAGTCGGCCGCTGAGGTGCTTGCCCTTAAAACTGCCAAGGCCAAAGTCGAAGCTGAACTCGATAAGAATTATGACAAGGCCGAGGAGTTACTGAAGTAGTGTTTTGAAAGAGCCGTGCGTCAAGCGCACATGCTATATGGAGGGCCGCCGGCTACTGGGGAGTTCGACCTTGATTGTGAGGTTTATCAGGGTCGGATCATACCGAGTGCCGAAGTGGCCGCTCTGACTGCTCAAAGGGCTGAACCGGGCGGGACCGAAGGAGGGGAGGCCGAGGTTCAGGGTAGGGAGGTCGAGGCCGAGGAGGGTGAGTGCGGGATTAGGTTTATACCTTTGGCCGGGTTGTGGCCTTTTCCCTTTTTCTTTTAGCATCCTCCGAGGCTGGGGCGTGGCCTTCTTATTTTGTATTTTGATGTATCGCCCGGTGCTTTTATTAATATATCGTCCAGCTTCTTCCTTTATCATTTTGTATTAACAATTGACAAGTTAACCAATCGATCTCCCACTGGTTCGGGCGATCGGCCAAAACTTACGAATGTATACGAGCAAGTAAAACCTTGGGCGATCGGCCATGAACTGTGAGTGTTTGAATTCGAACAAGTAAAAACATGGGCGATCGGCCAGTAATTGCGAGTATTAAGTTCGAATAGGTAAAATATGGGCGATCGGCAATAAATTCGAGCTAGTGATATACGGGCGAGATCGGCCATTAATTGCGAGCGTTAAACTCGAGCAAGTAAAATACGGGCGATCGGCCATTACTGCGAACGTCGAAATTCGAGTAAGTAAAATATGGGCGATCGGCCACTATTTGCGAATGTTGAATTCGAGCAGGTAAAATTTGGGCGATCGGCCACTAATTGCGAATGTTGAATTCGAGCAAGTAAAATGTGGACGATCGGCCATTTGTTCGTGATTTTCATTTAGACGAGAAACGGGCGGCCATTTATCGATCGGCCATTTTATTTTGATTTTTAATCGAGGTGAAAAACGGGCGGTCGGCCATTTAATTGCGATGCTAATCGAGCAAATTTGGTGAGCGTTCGGTAGGCCGGCACTTGCGATGTTAATCGAGCAAGTGGGCAGTCGGTAGGCCGGCACTTGCGATATTAATCGAGCAAGTGGGCAGTCAGCCATTGCTTGTTCGGTAGAATATTTCCAACACTTTGATGAAAACGTCTCGTTAAAACCTCCCTGGTTGGGTGAGGAAAGAGTACGTGATTTTATTGATTTTAGCTGTAATAGAACTTGAGGTGTGTGGCATTCCACGTCCTCGGTACAATTTTTCCTGAAAGTCATTCTAGATGATAGGCTCCTCCTTGTGCGACTTCTCGGACTCGGAAAGACCCCTTCCAGTTGGATGAGAACTTCCCTTCATTTTTTCTTGCATCGCTGCGCATTCTCCAGACGAGATCGCCCTTCTGGAAACCTCTCGGCCGGACTTTGGTGTTGTACCGTCTGGACGTCCGGGCTTTGCAGGCAGCCTCCCGAATCTTGCTTTTGTCACGGAGCTCACTTACCAAGTTGAGGTTGACCGCTAGGCTTTCCTCGTTTAGGGTGAGATCGAACATTTGCCGTCGTATGGTGGGCTCGACAACCTCAACTGGGATCATGGCCTCAATCCCGTACGTCAGACTGTAGGGTGTTTCCTGTGTGGTAGTTTGGGGGGTGCACCTGTACGCTCAAAGTACCTCGATCAGTTCATCGGTCCATCGGCCCTTTGCTTTTTCCAGCCGTTTCTTCAGCTCGTTGAGTATGACCTTGTTGGCGGCCTCGGCCTGTCCATTGTTTTGTGGGTGTTCCACCGAGGCAGTGATGGACTTGATGCCCAGGTCGTCATAGAAGGACTGTAGGCCTCGGTCGATGAACTGTCGGCCATTGTCAGTTACTATTGTGTGTGGGACGCCGAATCGGCAGACAATGCTCTTCCATACGAAGTTTTGCACATTCTTCGCCGAGATGGAGGCGAGGGGCTCGGCCTCGATCCATTTTGTGAAGTAGTCGACTCCCACCAGGAGGAACTTGGTCTGCCCCTTCCCTGGGTAGAATGGGCCGATAATGTCCATCCCCCACATGGCGAACGGCCACGGGGAGATGATGTTGTGCAGTTCTTCCGGCCTGGTGTGGAGGAGGGGGCCGAATTCTTGGCACTTGGCACATTTCTTTACGTATTCGGCACAGTCGCCCTGTATGGTCGGCCAGTAGTAGCCGGCTCTCAAGACCTTGGCGGCCATAGTTCTCGCCCCGGTGTGATTTCCGCAGACTCCTTCATGGATCTCGACCAGGATGTACTCGGCCCTTTTGCTGGTTATGCATTTTAGCAGGGGGGTTGAGTAGCCTTTCCGATACAAATCTTCGTTGATCATGGTGTACCGGGCGCATTGTTGCTTCATCGCCTTCTCTTGGTCGGTCGTGCACGTGTCGTCCGTCAGGTATTGGATGACGGGTGTCATCCAATTGTCGGCCTCAGCCTCTTCTTCTTCTACAGCCAGACACTCGACCTCGGCCTCCGTCACACTCGGGTGTCTCAGCCATATTTGTATGACCGACCTCTGATGGCTCTTCTTTTTGGTGACCGAGAGCTTGGACAGGATGTCGGTCCTCTTGTTGTCCTCCCTCGGTATGTGTTGCAAAGGTGCTTTGCTGAAGCGGGCGATACTGTTTTTGGCCGCGTGATAGTACTGCTGCAGCAAAGGCTCTTTAAGCTCGAAATCTCCATTGACTTGGCCGACCATCACCTGGGAGTCGCTTTTGCATGTGACCTCGCGCGCTCCTATGTCGTAGGCTAGGTTCAGACCGGGCAGTAGGGCTTCGTACTCGGCCTGATTGTTGGTCACCCAGAATCCGAACTGGAGGGCTTGTTCCAAGAAGAGGTCGCTCGGCCCCTCCAGGACGACTCCCTCTCCACAGGCTATTTTATTTGAGGAGCCGTCCACATAGAGAGTCCACCCGCCTGAGAGGGTGGGTAGCGGTGTCAGCTCGGCCGAGAAGTCGGCCAAGCATTGAGACTTGATGGCGCCCCTCGACTCATAGCGTATGTCGAACTCGGAGAGTTCGACCGACCATCCTATCATCCTCCCTGCAAGGTCCGGTTTAGATAAAATTTTAAAAATAGAGTAGTCGGTTCTTACAGTTATGGAGTGATTTTGGAAGTAGGGGTGCATCCGCCTTGCCGTGAGGACGAATGCGAGAGCCACCTTCTCAATCATCTGATATCGGGTCTCGGCCGAGTGGAGGGTTCGGCTGACAAAGTATATGGGTCGCTCCTCGCCCTCGGCTTCCTGCACTAGGACAGCGCTGACTGCTTCTTCCGAGACTGCTAGATATACCAGGATTGGGTTGTCGGGCCTCGGCTTCTGAATGACGGCCGGGGATGTGAGGAACTCCTTGAATTGTTTGAAGATTTCCTCACATTGGTTGTCCCAGACGAATTTTTTGCCCTTTCGGAGCAACTGAACGATCGGCCTCGTCCTCTTGGCCAGGCAGGGGACAAATCGAGAGAGGGCGGTCAGCCGCCCAAGGAGTTGTTGTACCTCCTTCACGGTGTTCGGACTTCTCATGTTGAGTATGGCCTGACATTTGTCGGGGTTGGCCTCTATCCCTCGGTGGATGAGCATGAAGCCTAGGAACTTTCCTCCCTCCACCCCGAAAGTACATTTTTCGGGGTTGAGTTTCATGTTGACTCCCCTTAGAGCCCTGAAGACCTCGTCCAGATCCTTCAGATGTTGCTCGAACGAGTCGGACTTCACGACTATGTCGTCCACAAAAACTTCTACCGCCCAGCCTATCAGACCCTTGAAAACTTTGTCCATGAGACGCTGGTAGGTCGCCCCTGTGTTCTTAAGGCCGAACGGCATGACCTCGTAGTAGTAGTTGGCGTCGACCGTCATGAAGGTCGTCTTCTCCTTGTCCCTCGGGTGCATGCTTATCTGGTTATAGCCAGAGTAAGCGTCCAGGAAGCTCATAATTTTGTGGTCGGCCGCCCCGTCCACCAGGCGGTCAATGTTCGGGAGGGGGTAGGTGTCTTTCGAACATGCACAATTGATGTTTCTGTAGTCGACACACATCCTCCAGTTACCGTTAGGCTTGGTAACCATGACGACGTTGGCCAGCCATGTCGTGTATCGGGCCTCCCTTATGAATCCGGCCGACAGGAGCTTGCCGGCTTCCTCCTTCGCCACGAGTCGCTTTTCGTTGCCCAAGTCCCTCTTCTTTTGGGAGATCGGGCGGGCTTCCTTGAATACTGACAACCGATGGGTGATGACATCGGGGCTCACACCCGGCATGTCGGTCGGTGTCCAAGCAAACATGTCGACATTCTTTTTTAGTGCGACATGCATGATCTCGGCCTCGGCCGCTGCCAAGGCTGTTCCTACAGCCGTGCTGTGTTCTTCGTCGAGGAGGGGGACTCTTCTTAGCTCTTTTCTCGCCTCCAGTCTGTCTTCGGTCGCCCGGGGGTCGAGGTCCACCAACACTACGGTTGGCTTGATTTCCCTCGGTCGGTCCTTCCTAGAGGAGCGGTCTTTTCGGGAGGATTTCCTTACTCTGAGGGGAGAGGAGTCGGCCCTTAAAGGTTCCACCCGGAGGCTCTCGACGTAGCACTCTCGTGCTTCTTTTTAGTCTACGTGGACCGTGAGAATGTCCCCTGTTCTTGAGGGAAACTTCATTGCGAGGTGAGGGGTTGATACTATGGCCATCAGCCGGTTGATGGATGGTCGGTCGAGGAGGATGTTGTACGAAGTGTTGGCGTCAATGACCAGGTATCGGATTTTGATGGTCCCGGTGCTCTTCCCCTCTCCGAAGGTGGTGTATAGGTCGATATAACCCTTGGTACCCACCCTCTCGCCCGAGAATCCTACCACGTGGTCATCGTATGGCATCATCTCGGTCTCGGCCATCCTCATAGCCTTGAAAGTTTTCCAGTAAAGGATATCTACCGAACTTCCTTGGTCCACGAGGGTCTTCCGTATGGTGAATCGGTCTATGTCGACCGCTATCACCATCGGGTCGTCTTGCTGGCGGTAGTCTACGCCCTTGAAGTCCTCGTCCGTGAAAGTGATGGGTGGCATCCTCGATCGGAATGCCACCGCGTTCACCTGATGTACCGTCCGGAGGTGTCTCTTCCGAGCGTTGTTCGTGCTTCCTCCTCCGGCGAAGCCGCCGACTATAGTATTGATAACCTCTAGGTTAAATTGTGCAATTATCTGTTCCTGCTAGGGAGATGGGACCTAGAGAACTATTGAAGTCTTCTTCTCCTTCCTTCGGTCGGGCAAGTGACAGGGTGATGAACTGGGATTCTTATCGTCCTCCTGCTTATCCTTCGGCACTCGGCACTCGGTCGTCGGGTGAACACCGGATGGTGGGGGTACCTGCGAAGGCACTCCGACGCTCAAGTCAGTAAAGCGGGTGGTCAGCTCTCAGGTAGGTGAACAATAATAAATGACATACCTTACTCCTTGAAATGCGTGCTATTTATATTATTCTAGTGGACCTACCTTGTTGGGCCCGTTTATCGAGGTGGATACCGCTTAGGTTGCATTACCTAATTCTTGATGATGGATTAGCTTCACTGATCTCGGTTTGAGCGTTAATTGTAATGGGGTTCGGCCATCGGCCAAATTCTCATGGTGAGGGCCGGCCATCGGCCAAATACCCATGGTCTTCGGCCGTCTCAATTAAGACTTCAATAGTTCTCTAGGTCCCATCTCCCCTAGCAGGAACATTATCCAATTTATTAATTAGTGTGTCGTGACGAAAAGTAATGTATGATGAATTATGCAGTTATCTAATTTATCGACTAGTGTGTCCGAGAAAAAAACAGAATATAACAATCATAATTCCAATTATGATTTTGTAACATCATTGAAAATACATTTTTATATAGTATAATGGTTTGTACAAAAATTGAAGGAGAGATACAAGAAAAATATAAAAATGGTATAATACAAGAAAAACATTTGGTCAACGCTCTCAGCCAATGTTCAGTTGAAATTATGGAAGTGAAGAGTGACTTGTGGAGTAGGTGGGTGAATGTGTGTTAATCATGATTAAGTCAATATTGGTTGTTACATATGTGATGCAATATTGGTTGTTACATGTGTTAAAATTACATAGTGAATCTAAACCAATGTTCAATAAAATTATGGCGGTGAACAATGTCTCAATTGATAAAATAAAAATAAAAAATTGATAGTTTGATAATTTTTTAAGTTGTATATAATTTTTTATATAATAAATTTAAAAATAAATATATATAATAAAAAATAAATTTATAATTTAATATTAAAATAATAATATTGAAAGTTGTAATATAATTGTATAAAAAATTAGGATTCTTAAAACATACAATTATTCAAATGTATTTGAAGTTAGTAAGTTGATAATTTTTTTTTCCTTAAAAAGTTATCTTATTTCATTTCTTTACTCACTTTTATACTTGTTGCAAGAATTTTTTTTGTTCTGAAAGTTGTTATATTGCAATCATTACAATGAAAACTATGAAAAATAGTACTGGTCAAAACACATATCCATATTTGAAGATGTTATTAGAGTGACAAAGTCACTATGTTCATATGGTTTTGTCCTTAATTTTCTTTTACCCATTTTTTATGTGTTGCTAGCATTTTTTAGTTACACATTGTTGTATAATTGTATATTCATCTGAAAACTATCATAAATAGTGTATGTATAAATATTATTCATAAAATAATACTTTTTACAATTAAATAATTAAAAAATTACAATATATATTTACTAAATAAATTTAAATAATAATATTAACTAAAAATATTAATATTTATTTAAGAAAAATTAAACACTTCAATTAATTAAAAATATATGTATTTAAAATTTAAATTGAAAATAATAATATTGATATAAATAATCATTATTAAAAATATTGTTATGAAAATTAAATAATATTTTTTATGACAATTAAATAATTAAGAATATTAAAATATCTGTATTTATTAAATAAATTAAATAATTAAATTACATACAAATATAAAAATATTTATATTTATTAAGAAAATTAAATACTTAAAGTAATATAAAATATTAAAATATATTTATTATAATAAAAAAATAACTTCAATAATTTTAAATAATTTTAAAAAACTTAAAAATGAATTTTAGAAATAAAAGCAAATAAAAAAATCAATTAACGAACTCACGATTTCTCTGTTAGAATTAATTTTTTTTGGCATATGCATAGTGAGAAATCTGTTTACATGTAACTTATTTCTCACTTGGGAAAGAGTATTTGTTATATTTAAGTAATGGAATAGGTCATTTAAATAGATACAAGTAAAAATTAGGATATTATAAAAAAATGTCTACTCACTTTTTTTTTCTTTTTTCATCTAGACCACGTTAAAAAGTTTATAAACTTGTTCTCGATACAAAATGAAAGGACAAAATATTCTTTAACGCTATATTTTTATTTACACAGTCAATATTCATAATAAAATATTATATTATAATAATAATAATAATAATAAATATAAATAAAATATTATAATAAAATAATAATTTATAAAGTTATAATTTAAATACAAAAATAAAAAATAGGAGTATCAAATTATCATGACTCAAAATAAAAAACAGCTAATAAAGGACAGAGTTACCATATCACTTCTATTGGTCCAGCGGCGTTGGTTAAATCTGACTTCAGTGTAGGATATTTTGGTCTTTCAATAAAATAGATGGAGGTGCAGAGGAAAAACAGGGTTGCAGGAAGAAAGCAAAACCCAATAACAAAGGGCTTTGCTGTTCCCAATGGTACTTTTAATATGTTCAACTCAATTTTTTTAATTCTTTTATAAAATTAACAAATGCATTTGTACTGTGTCATGACCCATCACTTCACTGCACAACACAATAAAAATACATTTATGCTATGTTAATTTTGACACAAAAATTATGAAGTAAGGTATTTTTTTAAAGTATTCAAATTAAATATAAAACATATTACATGTCAAACTTTTTAATAATAATTGAATTAAATCAATGATAGCGCAAGCTATCTTTTTAATATAAATTGAAATAGCTATGGTACTAATTTCGATCATGATTAATTAAAGTATGATTAAAAAAAGTTGGATTAGGAGATTGCTAGTAGAAGAATTGACATTGCAGCTAACTAAAGTTGGATTAGGAGGTTAAGAGTTGGTGCTGCTGGTCCTGACTTGGGAAGAAATGATGGTTAAAGAAGTTCAGAAGCATATATAACAGATCACATATTCTCTTAAGATATGTTATGTGTGTGATGTTGATGCTTCACTCCACGCAAGTCACGGAACCCTGTTACCTTAAGTGCTTCATCATGTATTTCATTGTGAATGAGATGCATATGTTTGAGAAGCTTAACTATTTTTACTAATTTTGCCAATGATTAATTTTTCTGATTGATCTTGAAGCAAGAAAAAGATGTAGTTCTGGGCAAATTTTTTTTCTTTCATGCGCATTATTTGGGTTGAAAACTTTTTCCCTCCAACAAGAGAAAATGTTGTTTGGGCATATGATGAGGTTGAGTGGCATAGACTGGTGACTATTCCGAAACCTTCATCCTTTGTTTCCTCATCTTGTTTGTGTTAGTGAGGTGTATACATGGTGGGGGCAAATGATGAGGACCCACAAACTTAGTGGGGGCAATTGGCATCACTTCTTTCCAACAAGATTTGTCAAGTTGCAAGCACAGTGTAGGAAAAAAAAAAGAATAGGATCTGAAATTGCTTTCCATTGCCCCAAGCATCATAGAATACAATTTTGTTCATAGTTGGTTGATGAAATGACTCCTCACCAAGCAACCCTTCTTCTCCCTTCAACAAGAGAAACCCATTCCATTGCTCATCCATGTAGGAATATATCCTAGCCCAATGCCTAGAGAGAGAAAGAGTGATGGGATTGCACTCAAATATGCTCTTGACCATCTTCCTTTTAGTTTTGACCCAACAGTAATATTATAAATATCACTCTAAATGCTTTCATTACTGTTACTTAATTCACGCCTAATTTTAAGTTTTTTTGCGGTGATTTACATATCAAAAACTCCTTTTATCATCTTTGTGAATTGTAAAGATGGACTAAAACATAAAAGTTGAGTCTAACTACAAAAAATTTAGTGATAACCAAAAAAATCAATAAGGTATGTTGTATTGCAAGTCTCCAATACTATGGTTATCCTTCTGTTTTAAGGGAAAATTTATTGAGCTTTGAATCCTTCAACTTTTGCCATTAGATAGTGAATAAATAGTAGTACAGAGTTAATCAAGTTCAATAAATTATTCTTATTATAAATTTTGAATGATTCTTGTATTATATTAAAAAATAAATTTTAAATATAACTCAATTTTTTTAAAATTAATTTATATAATTAAATAAAATTTAAAATCTACTTCTAACATATTTAATAACATTACTAACAGAAATATAATGGTGACTTAACTAGGCCAATATAATTGTGAAAAACACCCTAAGCCTATTTTTGCAGTTTTTCTGCTTACCCCCGGTTAACAAGAATCTGGAATGATTAAGCTAGCAACATAGATCAAGAATGACAGTAAATGGTTTCTTTTCATTTATTATTTTATTCAATCTTGAAACACGTCAGGTCAAGAATTTAGATATTGGCTATTTGTGAAAATTCTTTCTAGATTTTAATTGGGAAAATGTTTTTTGAATTCCAATACAAAAATAGTAAAAATTGTTATTCTAGAAATGAAATATTTAAAAAAAAATCACCTGAAATCTAAACATGTACTATGTTACTAACTGATGTAGGTGGGGATGTTATCGAAGATTGTTTATTAAGAGTAATGTAATGTTTTCATTTTTTTTATGATAAGAGAGAAAAACAAGAAAAATTTGTGATAATATATTTTTTTTACAGGGTAAGATAATACAAACTAGTTGTAGAAAGGACAGGAAAATAAAATATTATAAAAATATATATTATTTTGTGAATTATTGATTTGATGGCACTGTCAGAGATTTTTGTGATAATATCAAATACTCATAAATTTTTTTTATCATGAACCACTCGGTAACATTGTATCGTGTAAAAAGTGTATATATATATATTTTTTTTTATTTTTTTTTAAAAAATTTATTAAAGTTTGAGAATGAGATATTGTTGGTGAGATAATTTTTAATTTATTTTGTGAGATTTAAAATATATGTTTAAAAAAAAATTAAAATTTTTTTTTTTATCTAAATTAAAGTTAATTAAAATTTTATAAATTATTTCTGCACTCTTATATTAAAAATAATTAGATAAGAAGATTATTTAATTATTTATACCTTTTAGTACTTCATAAATAAATTCTTCTCTAATATTGTCCTATAACTAACTTCAGCAAAAATATAAAATATGAAAGCTTGCAAAAGATGAAAAATTGTAAGAAAATTGTTTTGTAAATTAAAAATAAACTTTTAGTAAAAATATAATATTATAATTAATAAAAATAAAAATAAATTACTTATTTATATATGAAATCTGTTTAAATTAAAATATTATTAATTAAATATTTCAGTTAAAAAATATAAATTATCTAATTATAAAAAGTTTTTTTAATAAAAATAAATGATATCCAAATAATTATAATTATAAAATTCTAATAAAAAATATTTTTTATATTAAATAACATATTATTTTTATATTTATTTTTTTATAATTAATACTATTATTATATAGATTTATCTTTTTATTATAAATAATTATATTTATTATTATTGCTTTAAAATTACAATTTTATTATTATAATTAATTATTATTATTATTAATTATATTAATAATATTATTAAACATTTTCATAATATAAGTTCAATTAATATTTAATATTTTTATTTTTTGAATATTATTTTATCATATTAATTTTTTATTATATTATATTTAGTTATATATATCTCGATTATGTGTAACCATTCTGTTATATATACAATTGATTATGTATTATAATATAACATGTAATTATTATATATATATAGTTTAATCAATTAAATTATAATTTTTCTATTAATTTTTTTATAATTTTGGTTCTTTCTACGATAATTCTTTATACTATTTTTAATATTTTATACTTTTATTTTTATTTTTTAATATTATTTTATATTTATTATATTTTATAATTAATTATATATAATAATATTAAAAATTATTATTATTATTGTTATTATTATAAATAAGTTAATATATTTTAAAATCAATTTAATATTTAAACATATTTTTAAAATAAATTACTATATTTTGAAAATATTATAAAACATAAAGTAACAACATAAATAAATTTTTTATGTATCTTTTTTATTTTAATTTTTATTCAATAAAACAAAACAAAAAACAAAATATTGTTGATTTATTAACACTGTGTCGCTTTGTTATGGAAAGATAAATAAAAGTAAGGACATTTTTATAGTTGCACTAGCACCATGAGTTTTTCTTCTTCTTTCTTCTCCCGTAGAGGTAGAGGTGGAGGATACTCTCCCTCACTTTCATGCTTTCAAATTCACTTAAAATTGAATATAAACATGCTTAACTCTTTCAAATATATCAAGAGTGAATAAAGTCATATAGGATATGTTCCTTATCCTTTTCTTTTACAAAAAAATTGTTGCACATGAGATAATCAATTAGTCTTATGTTTACATTGCAAAACTAATTGATTAATTGCAAAAAAAATAGTTGGTAATCGATTATCCTAGACATTAACATGAGTTATTTTGTGATGTATAATGGACTATACAAGGTCTTGTTATTAAATCATAATCAATTATCTAAGTGCTTTTAAGTGATAATCAATCATGTGTATGGTTGTAAACTATTGATAATCGATTATCCAAGTATCTTTAGGTGATAATCGATTATGTGCAATGTTATAAACTACTGATAATTGATTATCCAAATGCTTTTAGATGATAATCAATCATGTGCACTATTACAAACAAATGATAATGGATTATGCTTTGCACTTTGTTATTAAAATAATATATATATATATATATATATATAAATTAATGATAATAAAATTTAAGATAAATAGTTGGTTGAATAAAATAAATATTTATTTAATATCTTATAAATTTATACAAATAATTTAATTATTTAAAATTTAGATAATTATACAAGCAAAGTAACTTTACACAATAAACATTTTGTAAGTTTAAGTCATTGTTACTTGAACAATTAAATATAGTAATATGATGTTATATTGTATTGTTTTGAATGATTGTGGATTGTATATAATTATGATGTGATTTCATTTGAAGTTATATACCTATAATATGTTAACTATTTCATGATTACATGTATCTAGTATTCTAGTATAGATTCTTAAATTTAATAAAAAAATTATTTCCCTAATAGTCTAACTCATGTAGAGTAAGAGATGTGGTCATGAAAATATGGAGAAAGTATTGCATACCATGAATAAACTTATGTTGTAATAACATATCCTGCTCAGTGATTATGTAATTTTTGTGTGAATCAATTTTAGATTATATCACATATTAATCTTAATAGAGCATTATAAATATTGTGGGAGATGTTTCTTGGTTGTTTTCTATTTTATGTTCATTATAGATTTATATGTGTAAATATATTATCAAATAGAATTAAATAATATGGGATGTATATAATTTAAGAATTGAATTGTAATGGATTATTTATATAAAGATGTACAATATTTCTTATTTTCAATAATTTATGTTTAGAAGTTATTATGATTATATATATATATATATATATATATATATATATATATATATATATATAACCTAAAAGAATAGGACTTATATGAGAAAGATATGATTATTTTCTTTTTAATTTTATAAAACGTTTTACACACAATATACTTTAACATAAAAATAATATAAATTTTTAAATTGATTTAAAACTAAAACAAAGATATTAAGAATAATTACTATTAGTTTTTTTTTTAATTTAAAAAAATAAAGTTTATAAAAAATTGAATAATTACAGTTTTATGTGTACATAATAATAAATATTAAATAATATAACAATAAATGAACCTATAGGTGCTGTGCTAGAGTATCATTCTTCCTCCGTCCAGGCATGTGACTTTCATACTAAAGCCCCAAAAATTATTCTATAATTTTCTCTGTTTTTCAAATAAAATTACAACCGAAACAAAAGCATGCAAATTACAACATAATCATTGAAACAGTTGAGCAAGAAAATTTGTTGCCTACTGTGACACGTAACATCATATTCTTTGCGGACACATTCAAATCTAATACCAACAAAATTATCTTAAAAACTGATTGATTGACAATATAAAATATTTATATTAATAATGTATAAAATAAAAACTCATTTAATATATTCAGATACAAACTTATAAAACCTTAGTATTTAAATATGTGGAGAAATAATGAAACGATGAAGTAAATCAAGAAAATGCAAAAAGTTATAATTCAAAACAGATGGTAAAAAGAAAAGGTGGGAACATAATGTTAAAGAAACATAAAGTAAAATACATGGTTTGTGTTATTAATAAAGTATGCGTGGTAGCTATTTGAAAATATGTGGCACTTGTGTTGTGGGTATAAAGGGTTGATGAATGAATGGCGGTGAACTGCGAGGCACTTCCAAAAAAATGCTAAAACTTTGTTGGACATGAGTTTTGGTAATTTCAAGCACAAAGGTAAAACAGAGAGAAAGGGAGAGAGAGTGTGTGAGAGTGTCCCATTCCCATCCCCCACACAAAAGGTGGTGGGAAAAAAGTTCTTTTTGTACACACTGCGATGATGGCGATGATGATGCCTGCAATCTCCAACACAAACACAAACACCATCTCTTCCTCTTCTCTCTCTCCTATCACTCTCTTCTTTCTTTGAAGCCAACCATGGGTAACCTCTTCTCGCTCAGCCTGTGATTAATATGAAAGTTGTGAGCATGGAGACAGAGAAGAAGTGTGGTTGCTGGTCTGTCCTTAAACGCGGTGTTAGAGGTGCGTGCAAACCTACAGCTTCCAGAGACTCTGCTAACACTATCCCTCGTTCTAGTCTCGTTTATGATGCAGGTACATACACAACACAACATAACTAACAACTTTTTTCCACCTTGGAGAATTCTCCTTCTTCATTGCGAATCTCAACCACTATATTGTGTAGTGTCACTCCTCTCTGTCACACCAATAAATGATGCTTCAAATTTGGCACACCCCAGGAGTCTCTTCTCTGTTTTTTCTTACTTTCTTCTGTTTCTGAAGCTTAACTTCTTCCTTCTAATTCCGAAATAAAAGTTTGTGGTTTTGCAGTATTGTATTTAAAATTTGGGTCTGACTTATCCCCCACAAATTTGTTTTTTAAGCGGAGACGTGCCTAAGCTATATAAGCTCTTATTAGGCACAGTCTTGGGCCAATGTACAACTTGATTTTTTCAAAATACCTGATTCTGGGTTTGCTTGAAATCATGGAGTTTTCTGAGATGGTTATTTTTTTATATAAAAAAAAACTTTTCGTGGCAGGCATTTTTATGGAGTTTAATTATGATGTGGGTAGTTAAAAAGATGGATCTTTTCCAGCTTTCTCGCTGTGCTTTCTCAGAACCCTTTTTCACCATCTTCCTGTTTCAGACACTGTAAGCATAGAGTAACTGCATGATCCCTTTGAAGGAACGTGGGGTGGTACAGAGAGCAAACTGAGCTAGTCCCCCTAGTAAATTCAAAAGGATTTATATTTTTCATTTCTGTAGAGAGGCAATGATTTTTCTGAAATTTGAAGTTTCACAGATTTTGTGGTTGAAAATATAAACCATGTTTTTTTTTTTAATCGTTGTGATATGATGGTTTTAATTGCATTGTCAGATCCAAAACCAAGTTAGATGCAATTATCACAAATCTTATTCATGAAGTAGTGGGAATTTCAAGAAGGAAACCTTCACATTCTTTTTTGTATTGATGCAGCAACCGAGACAAGATACCTGAATGCTAGTAATCGAGAACTTTGTCCTCCCCTTGAAGCTCGATTATCTTCTGATAACCCTGATCCCCCACCCCAGGAGACCAAGGCTGCATGCCAGCTTCTTCAATTTTCATTTCAAGAACTTAAAGCTGCAACTGGAAATTTCAGACCTGATAGCATTCTTGGGGAAGGTGGCTTTGGTTATGTTTTCAAAGGATGGATTGAGGAAGATGGAACCTCGCCAGCTAAACCTGGGTCAGGGATTACAGTGGCTGTCAAAAGCTTGAAGCCAGATGGCCTTCAGGGCCATAGAGAATGGGTGGTTAGTAAAATATCTGCTTTGGGTTAGTAGATTGGTGTTGTAATGAGTTGTTTAGGATAGGTTGGAGATTGAATTGTAACATGGCATTTTGTTGATGCAGGCTGAAGTTGACTTTCTTGGACAGCTTCACCATCATAACCTTGTGAAACTTATCGGTTACTGCATTGAAGATGATCAGCGGCTTCTTGTCTATGAGTTTATGACCCGTGGAAGTCTAGAAAATCATCTATTCAGAAGTTAGTTTCTGCCTTTCCTTTCTACGTAGAAATTATATGGACGACTGTTATATATATCTAGAGATTATGTGGCAACAGTTTCCAGGTTTCCTGCACAAATCGTTCGTTTGCTATTGCTTGAATAATTAACCAAAACTAATGAAGTGATCTGCTTTGGTTAATCTGTGACTTAATGCAACATTGTAGAATTCTTTCTTCGTCTGCATATATTTTGCATTTCTTTTTCCCCTTGTAGGAATGATTTATTGGAGCAATTAGTGTGGCTTGTATCACAACTGATTACTGTCTTTTTCATATAAAACTTAAAATTAACTAACCAAATGTTTGGTGATTTATCATGAAGTGTTTCTTGAGTAGTAGCTAATGACTGTATATAGTAAAAGGAAAAAAAGTTATACATTCTGTGGGAGTTGGAAATACTCCATAGATTTACCACATAAAAATATCAAGTACTCAAGGATATTTAGAAGAAATTTCATGACTTCATACTCTTTCCATAATGTTATCTATATCATCTAATAACTTTTCCTTTTCACTCTTTATTTGCCTTTTCCCTTCATTGCTTTCCATATTCTTGATGATGATGATAGATCTGGAACACCTTACAACTAGTTATTCTGTTCTGGTCCCTTTCCTCTTGATTATTGTAGCTAACAATTAAAGTGCCGATTTTGCCTCAATTTGAAGGAACCGTACCCCTCCCGTGGTCCAACAGAGTTAAGATAGCCCTTGGTGCAGCAAAAGGATTGGCCTTCCTCCATAATGGTCCAGAACCAGTCATTTATAGAGATTTTAAGACATCTAACATTTTGCTTGATACGGTATGTGGTTACTGAAATAAACCAATCAGTTTCAGAGAAGTTTTTTCAATTACTTATTAACATGTACTATTTTACAGGAGTATAATGCAAAGCTTTCAGATTTTGGTCTAGCAAAAGCAGGACCTCAAGGAGACAAAACACATGTTTCTACCAGAGTAGTTGGAACTTATGGTTATGCTGCTCCAGAATATGTCATGACAGGTAAGGAGGACACTCTTTAGCTTCCCATACACCACAAAGCTTTTGCATATGTTGTGGTGAAAGTTGTATTCTAGACAACAATTTCTGCTACAACGCAGACATTAAAGAAGCATATGCCAATCATTACATAATTGTTATGAAGACTGTGATTATCCTTTGTTTATCATGTCAAGATAATTGACCCGATGTGTTTATTTAGCTTGTTTTTCTGTTTACTTATGTCTTTTAGCTTCAATACTTCCAACATTTGCAACACATACACTTGTCCTAGACTTCAGAGGATGTCTAGGATAAGTATTTTACTCGCTAACAAGAATACTCAACTTATTTCTAGTGTCATTGACAAGATAGAGCTTTCAAAGAGCATCAAAATGTTAAAATATGCCGAGACTTGTTAGCATTCTGATGTTTCATCCCATGTTCATCTATCCACACACCATAATATGGTGTAGAAGTCTTTCTAAGACCTGTGAGAACTAAACAACTGCATAATTTTCTGTTTCTTTTCTTTTACCAGGACACTTGACTGCTAAAAGTGATGTTTATAGCTTTGGAGTTGTGTTACTTGAGATACTAACAGGAAGAAGATCAATGGACAAGAAGCGCCCTAGTGGGGAACAAAATCTTGTTTCTTGGGCTAGGCCATACTTAGCTGACAAGCGAAAGCTCTACCAGCTTGTGGATCCTCGCCTCGAGCTAAATTATTCTCTAAAAGGAGTGCAGAAGATTTCCCAGTTAGCTTATAGTTGCCTCAGTAGAGACCCTAAATCTCGCCCCAACATGGATGAAGTTGTGAAAGCGCTTACTCCATTGCAGGAGCTTAATGACCTTGCAATTTTGTCTTATCACACTCGCTTGTCTCAACAAGGGAGACGGAAGAAGAAAGATGGAACTCCACACATTACATACACACAATCCAAGAGCATGAGGGCCTCTCCCTTGAATACCAGCAAGCAGCATCGATGATAGGAAGGAAGTGATCCTCTTCTTTATTGCTGGCTCAATCAAACCAAGGTTGGAATGCCTCCTTTGTTGTGTTGTTGTTGTGTGGAGATGGACGTTTGAAGCTTACATATTTTTTGGGTGTTTAAAATATGTCAGGGCCAGAAGAATGAGGAAAGAGTGATGAATGATGATACATTGATTTTATTTGAGCTCTTTTATTAGAGAGCTAACCATCAATATGGAAAGAAACTTGTCATTTGCTTATGATGTAACTGAGAATTCCCCTATATGTATATGAAATGCCTCACTTCTCAGAAAGTCTTTTGCAGCAACCAGAATCAATTGCATTTTTCAGTGGTTCTTTCTACTTTAATGGCCAGATTTTCTTATCTTAAAATCTATTGACCAAATCATACGTGTAGAGCACACGAAAATTTGTTTGCTACTATAAGCATTCTATATCTTCAGCAGCATTTATTGTATAGACTTTTAGGACATTAAGGCCACAAAGCAAGATGTTAAGTTGTTCAACATCTTCTATTGTTTGGACACATACTCGTTGCAGACCAGTATATATCCGATTCTATATTAATTGGGTAATGTTAAAAAATAAATATCCACCCGAATCAGTATATATACTTGATAATACCAACATAGATAGCATATTTTTTATCTTTATGCATAGCATAATTGTCTGTGGACTGTATTCTGTTAATATCTGTCTTGCTTGATAATTTGAATAGGAAAAAGGAATCTGAATTTGCTTTAACTTATTCGTTTTTGTAAGAAAGGTAGTCACAAAGTTTCCATTACCCTCAGTAATTTGAAACTTATGCCATTCCTAGCATCAATCATGCTATAATCTTTCGTAAGCTAGCACCGTTTCTTTTGAAGATGCCTGGCATGAGAGAATAGGCTTCTGTTCTTTTTTATGGGCACATGATTAGGCTTTTTTCTTTTCAATGATTTGACATTATAGATAATAAAGGTGTCCCGACCAAATTGAGAATACTTTCATGGACCATGTTGCCCCCATCTCTATAGTTTTGTCACATGCAATGCAACTCATCCATTGCTCAAATTACAAAATTCAACAAAAAAAAATTTGAGGCTTAATAGTGAGGAATTCACCTTGGTAATGATGACACGGGATCTAAATTTATGATTCTGCCTATAATGCTGACTAGTAACCAAATTTCTCACTGAACTTTTATTCTTGGCCAAAGAAAATTTTGAAACACAATGCTCTTGCGACTTCAAGTTGTTTGGTGCATACCTTTTTAATAAAAAAAAATTCTTGGTTTTCACATCTACCCTTTTAAATCAATATTTATTCTCAAAAGAACAGTGTCCACCGCAAAGTTGATCATGGAGGTGTTTGCTTTTTGGCAAAAGAAATGGAGACATGTATACGTACTACTCACTCCTGGTAGCAAGATTCTTACTGATTCAACTTACAATATTTACCTCAGCAAGATTAGAAATCTGGGACAGGACGCATGCTTGGTAAAAAACAGGTAAACATCCTCGTTAACTGGGGACAAATGAATAGTACAATGGCAACCCAATCACTATTATAGGCCCTGCCAAAAGTCTGTGATATATCTTTATTATAGTTGTTAAAGCTACACTTACGAATCCAATTCATTTCCTGCAAGAAAGAAACCCAGTGAACACCATATCGTGACAAGAAGCCAGAAAAGTAAAAGGCAGGAATACCAGCAATAATGCCTTCTCAGTGGTTACTTAGGTGGCGACGAAAACCTTTTTCTCTCGCCTTATTATACCAGCATGTGCATATCCAAGCTAGTGGCAAGAAGATTCACTGACCAATTATTTAACCTGTGGGTACTCAAATCATAAGTAGGCATGGTTTAAGACCAAAACACATTACCCAATTAATATCCCAGCATGCATATTATTATGATACAAATATTGGACTAAATATCTACTAATGTTTGACCTTATCTTATCACTATTAGGATAAATCAAATGCCTCTGAATGGTCCATTTTTAACACTATGCATATGCTCCTTCAGATAAACAAAAAATTAGGCACTAAATACAGTTAACTAGGAGGTTTTGAATCAGGAAGTAGTGTGAGTGACACTAACACCAACACTGCAATCAAACACACTATGGAAAAAAATGTAACATAGTGATACCAGATTCCCCTCCTTGCTTTTCTGAAACAATGAGCGTCAGGTAATACGGTTCAATGGGCAAAACTCCTTATCTATTATTACCCTTCTTTCCTTTTTCCCCTTTAAGAAAAAATTTGTCAGAATGGTGCATCATTTCTTTGTTCTTGTAAGATAGTCCATATTCTCTAGGACGTGCCACAGAAATCCAATACGGTGTCAATTTTTGAAAAAAAATAAAAGATTTAACATCTTGGTGATGTTTAGTTCCCAGAAAGTTCATTGGAATCTTATAATTTTGAACTAAAATTAGACCCTTGTTGCCATATCTGCATGATTATGACTTTCTGCAAGAACTTCCAAAGAAAGTAGCAACCTTCTTGTTCAGGGGTCAATCTGGTTTATGCCCATGACCTTGAGATAAACTATGCTACAATTACATATACTCAACATTCGTGGGCTTCAATGTCATCAAATGTAATCATTCATATCTCAAATTGGGTTTTGACAGCAGGAACTGTTAATAATTATGTTCTAAACCAACTCCACTTATTCAAACTAAGTGGTAACCATATTTGATTTTTGTATTGTTCAACTTTTTTTAAACAAATTTACCTATTTAGGTAACTTTTGTTTAAAAAAAATGCAAGTTTAAGTCACTGGTCATTTTGAAGTAGTGTTCACACAATTAACAAATTTACTATATTTTTAACACTGAGTTGGACATTTAAATGATAACTTCTTCTATTTTACTTTTTATGCCAATATTTTAATTTGAAAATTTAATTTTATATTATTATAAAATAATTATAAATATATTGACGTAGTTAGTTAGAAACACTTAATTTATATATTTTTTTAATTATAATAGTATTTTAAAAATAAAAGTTAGCCATTTGATTATTTTAAAACACACATAGTTGTTTTTAATGATAAATTTTTAATATTTTTTAAAATTTTGGACTTAGGTTAATTATTTCATTATAACGAGTTTTATTAATGAAATTTAAAATAGTTAAACAAAATTTTTAAAAAAAATTATGGTAAATATTTAAAAAATTATTTTATTTTTAAAATAAAAGTAAAGTGTAGAAAATATTGTAATATTTACATTAATTAAAAGTAACATACAGAATACTTATTAACATATACATTAACATTTTTTATTGCAATAATTAAAATTATTATGTAATTTATTGAAATTTTTTTATTTCATTATTAATTTAAAAATAATTTAAATGTATTTTTTTCTCTTTGTAAACTAGAAGTGAAAAATAATATTGAAATAAATTATGATAAAATCTTAATTAATTTTTCATTGAAAGAAAGATAAATTTTATAATATATATAACTTTCATTGTGCATGACAGTACATTTCATTTCATTAAAATGAACACTTTTTTACTCATTTCATTGTGAATAGGTTGTAGTTTATCTTCATTATAATCCTTTAAAATACTCTTTTAAATTACATAAACAAAACTCAAAATATTGGAATAATAAACTTAAACTTAAATTTAAAAACACACAGAAATACATATTAAAATAATTAAATACATAAAATTTTATTTTAAAAAATAACACCGTTATAATTAAAAATATAAATGAAGTGATTTTAATTAATTACATTAATTTTCATATATTTATTATTAGTTCACACAAACATAATTAACATTTTAAATATATATATATAAATAAATAAAAGATCATAGTAATTACTTACTGAAAAAAAAAATCATTTCAATTAAAAAAAATCATTTAAATAATCATTTTAAGAAATACAAATTGTTAGATACCATTTATTCATATAATGTCAATCCCAATTTTTTTAAAATTCTCCTCAAATACCTAAATAAATTAAGAAATTGTCCTATTTTAGGTGAAAACCCACCATCTTTCATATAAAGTATTTGAAAGTCAATTTCTTAAAAAAAAAAAAAATTTCTAATAGAGTAAAGACATAGTTAAGTGTAAGAATACAAATATTATAATTGAGATGAAGTATTAATATATATATATATAAATTAATTATTCAAACTTCATTTAAAAAAAATAATCATTTCTTTAAAATACTTTATCTCTACATTTTATATCTTCTCTTTTAGAATTCATCATTTCGTATATAAGATCATGTCTTAAGGATTTCAGTGAAAAATAAAGCAAATTTGTCTAATTAGAATTTGTTTAGAGTAAGTTCTTTTTTGTCTCTTTTCTTGAGTTAATTTTGGGAAGTTTTGCATGCATGATGACGAGAAATTTTACATATGGTCCTTCTAGGACAAGGATGCATATCTATTAGTTCACGGTCACAACAATTTGCTTAAGTAATTGATAAGAGTTTTTTGTGTTTAGATTTAGATTTACTGTATTTTAGGAGAAGTCATAAGCTTAACTTTAAATAAACAAGCTTTAACCAGTAACTCAAATGATTGATTTTTTTTATAGAACCTAAGGATAGATGATTTAGGTGTGAATGCGATTTGATCACAAGATTTTGATTTCTATGTAGAGATTGTATTTTGTTTGAAAACTATTTAAATAATTAAAATTGAGTGATATGTGAGTTTTGGTTAATAGATGATTGTTTTATAATATTTTGAAGATACTCTTGTTCAAAAGTTGATATAATGACTAGGTTATGTATGTTAAGGTATAAATAATAAAGTTCCTCAAACTGTGTTTTGAATGTGATTTAAATGAATATAGTTAGTTCTTATGACTTTCCATGTCTTAGTTTGTGGATTTGATGTGAATGAGTATATATATTGAGTTTGAATAATCAATGTTGAATTGAAATGAGTAAAGGATGATATTTAAGCAGATTACAATTGTATTTGTTAAATGAATTTTTGGTAAAACTTTGAACAAGTTTTGGTTTTGCTACACAAGGTTGATTTTTTGATATTTTTGTTGAAGCTTAAGATTTTCATCCAAGTGAAAATAGAACATAAATTCAAGTCTTGTTTTTTTTGTATATTTTCATTCAAATGAAGAATTTTTCGCTCAAGTGAAAAAAGAATTGCAACTCAACCCTGCTACCAAGCGCGGAAAATTTCACTCAAGCAAGTCAATATTTGCTATTTTTTTCTTTCTTTCTTATGATTTCTTTAATAATTGAATGCCAATGTTTTTATAAATTCAAAATAAATAATAAATTTTGTGGTTTTATTTAAATGAGTTAATGTTGTATGATAATGGTTTTTGAAAATGATTAGAATTGTATAAATTTGGAATGATATGTGAATCATTATTTACCAATGTTTTTATAAATTCAAAATGAATATTAAATTATATATTTAATTGATTTGTGATTTTATTTAAATGACTTATGTTGTATGATAATGGTTTTTGAAAATGATTAGAATTGTATGAATTTGAAATCACAAATATGAGATGATATGATATGTGAATCATTATTTGAGTTATGTATTAAGTAAATAGACTTATTTTATAACAGATATATTCTTATTTCATTCATAATTTAAGTAACATAAACTAAGATATCAAGTGGTAAGAAGTTAATATGAAAGTTCTTACACAATGTGATATATGTAGATGTATGCACTTAGGTTGTAATGAAGTTACACTAATCCATTATTATTAATTAGATTTTCTTGTAAATCTAAGTATTATTTTAAATTATATGTTAATTTATGGTAGAACATACTTAATACAAATCTTTTAAAAAAAACTTCAATTTTCATTTGTTAAATATATATATATATATATATATATATATATATATATATATATATAGATAGAGAGAGAGAATTATGTGTAATTTATATTTGATGATAGATTTGTATTATATTGAATTGATTTGCGAATTTGTCAATTATAAGGTTTTTTTTATACACATTTGTATTATGAAATGCTAAACTACTATCATTTTATTATGTATAATAGTAAATATAGATACATATACATAACTATATCAAGAAAGGAATAGAGATCCACTCCAAACTCTCTCTCTTTTTTAAAAATGTATATTTATATATATTTGTCATGTTTAAGTAATATTATTTTGAAATACTTAATAGTTTGTAAATGTCTTTCTTATGCTATATGTTTTCATATTTTTTTAGGGGGTTACAAATAGTACATTTTTAAAATTCAAATAATCTTAATATTATATCATAATTCTTAAGATATGGTTAACACAAAACACGGTTTGTAACTTTTTCTTGCTTCTTCAATTACTCTAACTTCACGCATAAGAAATAACATTCTTTTAAGTTTAAACTCCCAAATGGAGATACAAACTTAAATATTATTTTGGCACTTAAATCTTAAATGTTTTTTGGTACTTAAATCTTAATCTTAAACGCTTACATAATAAATTTAACTACTTCAAAAATATATTATTTGAGAAACATCATTTTACTAGTTAAACATTTTTTTTAAAATAAATCGAACATAATTAATTTCACAAGAATTTTTATGATGCTAAAAAAATTTAAGAAATTTTACTTATTTACTCATTTTTATTAATGAAACTCAGTATCAAGTTGTTGGTGAGTTGCAATGTATTTGAACTTGTTCAACTATTGACTTGAAAATAAATATAACAAAACTCTTAAATTTATTTGTTCATCCTAAAGACTCTCTCATTATAATTTAATTAATATTTTAATAATATAATAAACAGAAAAGAAAGCAGAAAAATAAATTATCTCATGAACTCTGGGATTTTACCAAAATTGTTGTATTGTGTTTCTATACATGCATACTGTTCATATTACTTGGATTTTAAAAAATTACAAATTTTGGTTCTCTATTATGTGTAGTGGAAAATAAACTGTTCATATATATATATATATATATATATATATATATATATATCATTTTCTTGTAACATGTTTGTGAACGAAATTATTAACATTAATTTTTCAACGTATTTTTTTTTTATCAAAATTTCATTTATTCTTATAAATTAATAGAAAGCCGTATGATACATAAAAAAACAATTTTTTTTTCTATAAAAGTATATCATTACTTAATTTCCCTCTTCTTTGAACAGATATGCCAAAATAATTGTCAAGAAAATTCTAAGTGTAACTTCTTTTAACATGTGTTCAATATTCCTATGAATTAAGTTTTTTTTATAGTAATTTCTGTTAAAATTTTCAATCTACTGAAGAGACAAAATATTTTATATTACTTTTCAAATTGAGTATTTAATGTACTAAATATTTTTATTTGTGAAATTATTTAAGTCAACATTTAAAAAAAATCCAGTTTAAATGTGAAGTCAAAAGTTTAAAAATCTCTAAGATGTAGTTAAAAAATGGTTAGTATAAAAATAATAATGAACATAAAAAGATTGATTCATAAACAAAAATATAATGAAGGAAATATATTTACCTAATTAATAGAATCAACTCAATTGTGTATTTACTATTTAATATTTCTAAATTATATTTTCTAATTTATAATTTATACAAAATATATTCAGAAAAATCAAATTGTTAACCCTCTCCTATTTTTTTATTAACAAAGAATAAATTAAAAATAAGAACAACACTTTAAGTGTCTCAACTCTTATACAACTTATATAAAATCACGCCAATAGGACAATGCTACTGTCCTATTGTTGATAATATAAACTATGAAATCTACACGCCAATATGACAATGTTACTGTCCTATTGTTGAAGATATAAACTATGATGATTTACAGAATTAAAATGTTAGGGACACAACTTTGCTTACATAGTTTGTGAAATTTTTTATTTATTTTGACTTAATTTTAAAGTATTCAACTCAATAACACTATCGATGAAGAAATTTAAAGTAAAACATTACATATTAATATTAATTATTGTAAAATATTACATTATTATAATAAAAAATTCAAAATAAAATAATTATAAATTAATTAACTCTATACTACATTAATTAAAAGAAGTCAACTACAACAACATAATAATACTATAAAGTTCTATCAAATCATGGAGAATAATACTAATTTATTAATACAAAAATCTTCATTTTATATAAACTAAATCATAATTAAATTCAATTAAGAGTTTAACTACAGTTTACTCGCATTTAAAAATACACATAACTTAAAATAATAAATATAAATAAATAATGCTTGTTTGGGTCATCCATTTCAATCATAAGCAGTGCACCAAACCAAACCCATGATTTAAAAGAGAAAAACTAAACACTTTCCAACTAAATTTGACTTTTCATTGTTTATAATTTTTCAATTCAATTTTCTTACTTTTAAATTAATTGGTTCCATTTTGAAAGTCCGTGTAAGTAATATTAGCTTTCAAGAAACTCATTTTTTCTAATAAATGTTTCTTTTATACACACGAATGTGGAATCTAACCATCAATCTCATTGAAAGATGTATAACAAGAAGGGGAAGAATTTCATCTCAATAACTGACATTTATCAGTTGCAGAGACATACATATATATATAACTGTCATTCTTGTCCGTGAATCATTAACTAGTCTCCCCTAAAGCCAAACAGCTCCCCAGCCACACTTGAAGGAATCAAACATGGACACTAGTGTTATAACACTTATAACACAATCATTTATCATTAGCCCCAAAGTACCCTCCATGTGGAACCAGCAACTCTAATGAAACTAATTAATCTTGGTCTCCCAAAAAACCAACACTTTTTTTCATTTTCAAATGAATTTGTCTAAACCAGCTGTATCAAAACCAATTAACACTAGTTCAACTTAAACAGTACCTCAAACCAATCATCAAGCGCCAATGCTGTGTTAACAAACTGTTTATCACACATGCAATGCAATACAAGATCAAGTCTTTATAGCAAATAATTTAAAAACATGATCTTTGACAAAAAATATTGAAGACTGTTTGTTTTTGTAAACACACTAATCCGTATTCAGAAGCACTTTGGATCGTCAAAGTACGATAAAAGAGTTTACTTTGGAAGCTGATCAGACGACAGATTTAGTCTCTTGTATATCTAACTGTTCAAACTGACACAAGATAGCCTCGATCTTTGTCCACTTTATCATTGTTTAATATCTAAAGATTCGATGGTTACCAGGGAAAATGAATTGGAAATCGTATGTAGATAATTCATGAAGTTCACATTAAAGATGAGAATGAAAAACTAAAAATGCATATTATATTCCACTACGCTTTCACTTTTTGATCTTTAATTGATCAAATGTGAAGAATTTGGACATGATATATATGCATGGCTAGACTACATAGATCACTCCTCCATTTAGCTTTCGTCTCATACTTTATGTCGGGTCACCTTGATATTAATGTAGATGAGAAAACCACAAGGTAGAACACACACAGATGCAATAAAGTTTGGTCTCAGGTTTCCTACCCAAAATCAAACCAGAAAAACCAGCACCAAATCAAGATCGATCATATATATATGTGTACTTACTTACCTGTAGTGATAATCGCGATTCTTGTTGCACTTGAGTTAGAGCTTCTCTGGATTTACTGGTAGCACCAACTAGTTTCAATTCAAGATTGATCCAACCAAGAAGGAAATGTTTGTGATGCCAATATTAATCAACGTTGGAAGTAGTATAATCACAAGAGAATCTGATGAGTTGGGATGAGCTGGAAAGCAACAATTAGGGGGACTCAGCAATGATATAAGTGATATTGGCGCGGCTCAATCTGAGATCGTATTTTACTGCTTCTACATGTAAATCCGTCTTCGGATTGAACCTCACCAACATCGCTTTCTCTGCTTCCCATATCCCAAACACTAACATTCATCACTTTTCTCTTATAGCAGATGGAAAACATGCACAAAATCAGCACAAGGTGATCCCTTCAAGATCCATGTCAGAACTACATTACTGGGGGTGATGAAAATTTCAAGGAGTTGGACAGCTCTCTAGCTAATAGCCTATCTACCAAAAAGAAAGAAAAAGGCGTTTCAACATTAAACAATATCCCTAGGGTCCCATTATGCACCTAATCACAATTATTGAATGTCCTTGTTGTAAGTAAAGCTTGAATATGAAATGCGACCATGATGGTGGAGCTGGAGGAAGAAGGCAGTGATATAAGGTTGGTTGATGTTTAGGAACATCACTATACTTACCACACAATTTAAATTCTTGATGGGAGTCACAATCAATGTATATCAGGTGCAACTATATATTCGCTAGCAGCATGCCTAAATGAAAATTAATAAAGTGGAAAGCACAAAACCCATAAATAGATTTATATTCCTACCAAACAGAAGTGGGTTCTCCACATTCTAAATCACGGGTATATATATCAAAAACTGAGAAATAGACAAACACAAAGGCATGTTTCTATTTATTTATTTATTTTTGCTTTATAAGTCGAGATATCTTACATACAGCTAGAACACTATCACTTCTACATCGATGACGATCAGGTAGAGGATTTCTTTCTTTTCTAAGGAAGAGTGCTACTCTTTAACTAGGTTTAGAGGGAGCTCAATAGGTCAGACATGTAGCATACATATATTCATGCATGGCTTGGCTTCCAAAATAAACAAAAAGAAAAAGGAATGGTTTAGTGTTGAATGACATACATGAGTAGCAAAATGAGAGGAATTCAAATGCTGGAATTCTATGAAGAGAAAGAGTGAGAGAAGGATAGAGAAGATCTGAGAGGTTGAAGTGAGGATAGATGTGGTGGAGAAGCAGAGAATGTATATACTGGTAGGTTTTGCCTCGGGATGGGAAGGTGAAGAAGGTGAGTGGAATGATGTCAAGGGGGAGCAACACTTACTTTAGGGTTTGTCATGCTTAGTTTGCACTCAATAAAATCAAGCTATTCTGTCTTTGCGCATGCACCTGAAATATTCTTCACACACACAATATGAAACACATCCCAAACAACTCTTTTAGTTGTGCCCTTTCTTTCTAGCATTAATTATTATTTTTAACTAGGACCCTTTTTAGATCATGCTTGCATTTGATTATGCTTTTCGCAAGAGAGAATAAGATAGTTGGCTTATATGTACCCTAGCTGGAGGGAATACAAATCATGGTTTCCTAAATATCCACCCAACACCACACTACTATATTTAAATGGATAATTATAAATCAATATGAATTAACTTCTTTTATCTCTCATCAATACAGTGTATATATATAATTAATCTCACATTTCTCTTTCCCTTTTCTTTTAGAAATATACAAATTTGATTAACCAATTAAGCTACCCCAATGTGTTTTTTTGCATGATCTTCTTGAATCACAAATGCGTTCCATCTTGCATGCCACATCCCTTGGAGACTTTAATGACCAACCTGTCTCTGCCATACAATATCTACAACATGGTACTTTTGGTAATATAAATAGATTAATATATAGTTATAAGCAGTAGATGTTATTAGGAATCTGAGCTAGTAAAAAAAGTTATTAATATGTGGTCAAATTGTGTGTTGATGGGAAGAGAGAGAGAGAGAGAGAGAGAGTGAGAGATGTATATAATATATAGATTGGGAACAGAGTGCAGAATGTCAGCGAAGTGATTTGTCTAGAAAGAAGTTTGGGAAATATAGAGTTTGCAATATTTGAAACAAAGACACAGAAGAAATAGAAATAGGCAACAAGGAAAAAAGCGCGCGGGGACACCGGCGCCAAAGGGGGCCTGCCTTGAGCCTGCACTGGGAGACACTCTCCTTGGGTTTTGCTTACAACTTTCTCTTTTCCTCTCCATTCTTTTCCACTTCCTCCTATTCTTGCTTTTCCCTTTTTTCTTTCATTTCTATTTCTCTTCCTTTCTTTCCACATATTCTTCCCTCCATTTCAAGCTTTCGGGAACTCTAAAAGTCCCTTTCCTAAAACAATTTTACATTTTTTCTGTACGAGGTAAAACAAAGGATTCAGGTACAACTACAAAATAAAAACATCAAAAGTAGCAGTAACATTTTACAACTATTCCACAACAAATTGTCATGTGGGTATTAATTTGGATATAAGGGGTTTAACAAAAACCATAAACTTCTTTTGATCTCATTTTTCATATAGTTTTATAGTTGTGATCGATCTTCTTCTTCTATCATGTGCTTGTGTGTAGACCTCAAAATGTTAAATGATCATTGTTCTTGAAAGAATAGCCTGCATATCTCTCTTCATGATTTGTGGCGATAAGTTGGCGTGCCACTGGCCAAACATATTCCCCCACGCCTTAAACCATTCCCATATTTCTCATTTCTTTCCTCACCAGATCCTAGGACTTTCCATTCCAACTCCTCTTTCTAGGGTTTGTTAAAGGCTGAGGGATGGTCAAAAGGTACCTATAGCTCGCTCATGAACTCTTGGGCCTTTCGTTTCTTATAAGTACACATAATATTCTAGACTCGTGCATATATGGTTCAACTGCCAAAAGTGCTGCTGGGGAAACATAAATTCCTCAATGGTCAGAAGAAGTCAGAAAGAATATGCTGCTCTTTCAAGTCTTTTTTTTTTCTTTTCCATTTCATTAAAAAAGGACACCCAGCCATTTTTCTTATTATAACTCAGATTTCTAAAAGCCTTCTTCCAAAGGGTCCTCTTGGCCCTCCTCCAATGAGGAAACCTAACATGCTTTCTCAAGTCTTACTGTTCAAGGGAATATTTCAGTCACTATACATGCTTTTGTGTATTTTTAAAAAAATAACCTTTTCTTGTTATGATGCTGTTCTCTTCAAACTTTGACTCTTCTTTCTGTTTCTTGAGTTTTTTTTTCTCTTTTTGGGTGGAGGGAGTTTTGGTTCTTTAATAAATCCCTCATGTCATTATCCATATATATCTCATTATTTTTTTCTAATATATTTTTCAATGATTTTGGTTAACTGTTAGCCTCGTTCTCATTAAAGAAACACATTTTTTTTTTTAAATATAAATAAGTCGTAATTATTTTTACTTTTTTAAGATCAAATTTAATTATATGTCAATTGTAACTTTTGGTTATATCAATATAATATATACTTGTCATATTAGGATAAAGACATTTTAAGAAGAATGTTAAATATTAGTAAAGTTTAAAGAATTAAATAATTTCTTTCATGTGTGTAAAATTATTTTTATAAATAAAAATGAAGGTAATATTGTTTTAAAGACATTAATTAAATAAATTAAAACTAAAATCATTATAATTTACATTAAAAAATACAATAATGGTATACAAATAAATATCCATTTTTAAATTTCTGAACATTATCTGTGGATAATATTTTGTCTTTTCCAAATACTATTATTACACGATAAAGAATAATGTTTCATATTTTATTTTTAACTCAGATTTACCTTTTAATTACGAGTAACTTTATTTATTTTTTTATATATTTATCCTTGATTTAGATGCAACGTATTAGTAGTTATCATTCTTTGTTTAAAAATATCTGAAAAGTACTTTTTTTTAAAAATTGAACAAGTGAGATGCATTAATTTATAAAAGAAAATAGTTAATAACACTATACAATAACTCTGTTTGAGACTCTGGTGAGTATTAAGTACATTCATTTCTTTAAAAAAAATTGATTCATAATTAATCAGCTGTGGGATATTATTTTCTTTTACTAGATCCAATTCTCGTTAACTCAGTCTCCTTTTTGTTTACTCTTTAGGTCATATTGTTTTAATAAATAAAAAATAAAACTACTACATAATTTTTATTATATTTAATAAAGTTTACTTTATGAATGAATCAAAAATAGTTTTCATGATATTTTTAAAATAATCATTATAAAAAGTTTATCACTCAATATGCATAACAATTTGTAATTAGAAAATGTAAACAATGTTTTTAAAACTTTAATTTATATTTAAGGGGAATGAATTAGAAAGAGTCCCTAAGGAACTTTTTGATGTACGTGTAGAAAACAATTTATTAAAGCTAGGTAATAAAAAAAAAAGGCTATGTAAGTAGGTATAGTAGGAAGATGAAGATCTTAGGGTGAAATATGTATGTTGTGATTAAATGAGGGAAGAGTTTGCATCGAAAAAAGGTAAAAGGAAATAAAGAAGTTAGGGAGGTTTGGAATGTGACGGGTAAATGTTTCAGCTATGCATGGCAACGAAGTTAAGGTTAGTTGTCTGTTTGCGAAGACAGTAAAGACACTCGCTTACCCTTCCTTGTCCCTCTCTTCCTTATCATGCATATTTTCTGTTTCTTCACCCTTAACTCCCTCCAATGTTCATAACTTATGATTTGTTTCATGGAGAAAAGGGACTCAGAGGTAAGTTGATTAAAAAAATACTGAAACTTGTTTATTAAAACAATTATGTTATATAGTTTGAAATTTTTTTTTGTATTTTTTTTCCTTTTTTATTCTATTAAACATTCAACTATTTCATTCTTTATCTATTTCCTTTTTAAACTTATTTTTATTTCTATCTTCTTTATTTCTTTCCTCTAACATTCAACTATTTCCTTCTTTATCTATTTCCTTTTTAAACTTATTTTTATTTCTATCTTCTTTATTTCTTTCCTCTAAATCAATATGTGATTAATTATGGTTTCCACAAAAATAAACTTTTTTTATGACTATATAGTTTGAACCCACATATTTTTAGATTTTGTTTTATTAACAATAAAAATTAATAAATACGAAACATTTCATGAGTGTTCTAACCCTTATACAGTGCAGAAACTTAATCCACCAGAAAACATTTCAACCAAACCCTACTATATACTAAGAACATTTCAACCAAACCCTACTATATACTAAGATATATGTTAATCACAACCAAACTTCTCAGTAATTACTCAAAATATGCATGCTTACATAACCATGGAGTCCTGCCATGATAATTTTTAGGCCACCATGGAATTACTCAAAAATCTGGTTTCTTCTTTTTCCTTCCAACATACCCCTACATCATATTCCATCAACATCGTTACTACCATTTCCCCCTTATCAGATTCTTCCCAAACTCCTGGCCTCACCCCTCCCATTCCTACTAATCCCCCTTATGGAATGTCATACTCCTTTATGGTTGCTCAACCCATTTCCCCACTGCCACTCCATAGTATTTCCACTACAAATATACCATTGGCCCATCTTACACCCAAATTCCTCATATGCCACTATAACTTCCCCTTATAACCACACTCACACTATAACTTTTCCCCACCTAACCAACCATACAATATTTTCTACGGTTCGTCCTCCCAATCTTCACCTACCCACATTTGATGGCTCGAAACCTTTAAATTAGCTTTTTCAAGCTGAGCAATATTTTTCTTTGTACCAGGTTCCTTTAGAACAACGTCTTTACATGTGTTCTTTTTATATGAAAGGAGACACTTTGAGTTGGTATAATTGGATGCATCACAATTCTCAATTCACAACTTTTGGGATTCCTTCACTACAACTTTGGAAACCTGCTTTGGTCCTTTTTCTTATGAAAATCATCAAGTTGAACTTTTCAAACTGTGCCAATTTGGGCCAGTGGCAGATTATCAATCACAATTTGAGGAAATTTGTAATCGAGTCATGGGCCTCATCCCTCCTGATGTTATTCTCAATTGTTTCCTCTATGGACTTATTCCTGCCATTCGTCGTGAGTTGGCCATCCAAAAACCTACCTCTATTTCTCAAGCCATTGGACTAACCAAACTTATTAAGACCAAACTTCAGGATACTAAATATTGTTTCCAGAAACCCTAATCATCTTCCACTAATTTACCCCCACATTAGCACCACCAACCTTGCCCCTCACCCCTCTATCGTCACCACCTTTACATCATCTCTTGCCACTTAACCTATTAAACGTCTCACAACCTCTCAACTCTTGAAGCGTCGAGCTCAAGGATTGTGATGAAAAATTCACCCATGGACATAAATATGCTCAGTCCTATTTTTTACTCTTGATGATTGATGATAAGCTCCTTATAAATCCAACCCAAACCTCCACATTAAATCATGACCCACCACTTTGAACCCCCTCTCTACTTCCAATTGTCCCCCCAGGCCCTCACAGGCCAACATTCCCCTCAAACCCTCAGTTTTTAGGGCAACATCCACAATCTCCTTATTACTATCTTAATTAACATCGACAACTCTCAATATTTTACAACCTCATCTTGCACATCACTTCAACCTTCCCATTACATCCATTTTCAGTTATGGTGGGCAATGGACAAGAATACCATGTGAAGGATTAGGCCACAAGTCGACATTCACCTCCAATCTACAATTTTTCAAATTCCTTTTTACGCTTCACATTTTGAAATTCATTTGATCTCCTTCACCTATTGTAACAATGTAATTATCTTGCAAGATACTTTCCACTAAACATAGCAACCTACCTCCTTTCACCAATTGTGTCACCTACTGCCTCACTCGAGCTCCTCATCTTTAAACCCCCCCCCCCTTGCTCACACCCCTCTCAACTCTCCACCCACAAAAGACATGCCTATTTCCCTATCCATAGACCCAACATTCCTTTTCGCTCCTACCCCCGTACAAATCGTTCTAGCCTCTCATAAAAAATTGTTTGACAAACATCGTGGGCTCCTACCCTCTCGCATCCATGACCACCATATCAACCTTTTTCCCAACATCCCCCCCCCCCAAACGTTCATCCTTACCTAACCCTCACTTTCAAAAAGCTACAATAACTTTCATTATCCAAGAAATGTTGTAAGATGGGATCATCATTCCTACCATCGGTCCTTTCTCTTCACCTGTCTTACTAGTAAAGTACATGGCATTTTTGTGTCGACTACATATCCCTTAATGAAGTCACTATCAAAAACAAGTTTCCCTTTCCCATAATTGATGAGCTCCTAGATGAGTTGGGCACGACTACTATTTTCTCTAAGATTGATCTGCGTTCTACATACCAACAAATCGAAATGATCATTATGAATTCTTAGTTATGCCATTTTTCCTAACTAATGCCCCTTATATTTTTCAAACCGAAATGAGGGACTTATTTAGGCCCTGTTTACGCAAATTTGTCTTAGTATTCTTTGATGATATAGTAATCTACAACTCCGACTTCAATTCTCATGTTCAACACTTATGGTTTTAAACTTATTGATTTCTAACTAATTGTTTGCTAAATTTTCTAAGTGTAGTTTTATTGTAGCTATATTTAATTACCTAGGACGTATTATTTCTGCAACTAGGATTTATCATGATCTTGAGTGCATCAGATTTTACCGACATTTGTTTGTCATCATTGAGTCTGTAAAAACTGGTAACAATACTTGTTAGGTCACCCATTTAAAATTTACACACATCAGAAAATTTTGAAGGCACTACTCACACAAACCATTCAGACACTAGAACAAGAAAAATGGATAGCCAAATTACAAGGATTTTAGTTTGAAATATTTTACAAACTTGACTTGGACGCACCAACACAGTTGCATATGCCCTATCTCATAAGTTTCATGAACCCATTTTTGCCTCCATCTCTTCATCAGTTCCTCAATTATTCCATACCCTCTGCCAATTTTACATGACCACAACAAAGGGTCAAAAGGTAGTTTCAAAAAACTACTCAATCGGGTTCAAAGCAACCAAATTTTAAATTTTGCAATGGCTTGTTGTGTTTTAAGGGAAGATTGTTCATACCTGAACATGCCAACTTGTGGTTGCTCTTACTATTAGAATTCCACTCAACCCCACTGGAGGACACTCTGGAACCAAACCCACATTGGCTCGTCTACCTGTCTCCTTCTTTTGGCCAGGCTTACATTGTGACAAAAGGAAGTTTGTATAGTCTTGTATGATTTGTCAACAAAGCAAATACATATCAACAAAGCGACAAGGTCTCCTACACCATCTTCCCACACCGAAACAAGTATGGAAAGAAATTATCATAAATTTTAGATGGAGAGTCATCTATTGTATATGCTCATAACATTAAAAGGCTCACCTTGTAAATAACACTACTTTGTTCAACATTGTAACTCAAAGAGTTACATAAGGAAAAAATTGTCTACAAAATGAAAGATTTCCAAATATTTTAAATTTAAGAGATATTTTTTTCTATCCCTAAATTAAAAAAACATATTAAATAATTTATCAATTAGAAGTAATTTTTAAATTAAAAAATATAGGATTATTAAGTATTTGTTAATTTAAATTTTAGAATTCTTATGGATAGATTTTGATTAAAAAAAATTAAAGAAAAAGGTAAAGCTAAATACGATTCTAAGTACTCAATAGCCTAAATCTAACTAACAAGTAATTTCATTACATGGAAGGTCGGCATGACCAAAAAAAAACAAATAATTTATGAGCAAATGAGTTTTGCAACCCGTAATTGTATATCTAAAAACAAATTTTCAATTATTTTAAATTGTTGATTTCATAACACCTCATAATAAGACTTATATTTAGGGAATGAAATTTTCCAAAATAGTTTAAAATCTATTCTGAAATCTTCCACAAGACCCAAAAAACGAAAAAGAAACCTGTTTGCATCTACATCGATCACTGTTTTGACATGATGCACCATAGCCACTGCAATACCACCCTTCACCAAGCTCATGCCAGCAACACTTCCCCATCTTCACCAAAGGTTCCATCTTTGTGCTCCTTACTATTCTTACCGGAGTGGATGGTGGATTTAATTTTTACACTTCTACAGACAACATTGTTGATTAGGTATTAAACTTTTGTTAAAATTCTATTACAGAATAATAAATTTTATTATGAAAGGTTTGATAATGAATTATGAATTCTAAGTTTATTGTATATTTTTCTTAAATCATTTTTTGAAAAAAAAGGGTAGAAAACAATTATAGAGGTGTAAAAAGTAAAAGTATAATCTGTGTTTTGTTTAAGGCCCATATGGCCTCAGTGACCATAAACAGGTTTCTTCTTCTTCCTGCACCCCTACGTTTTTCTTCCTGCACCCCATAATTTTCTAAATTCCGAAACTGGCCTTACCTTTTATAAGAAAAAGGATACTGTGGTTACCGAAAATGGGAATCTGGGAGTGTGCTATGGATTCATCAATGCAAAATTAAATTTTTTTTTTTGGATTAGAGGTGTTCTGGAAACAATTTATGCATAAATTATTGATTTCCAGATTGTTGAATCTGGAAGCCTAATTCTGTTATGAATTGGTAGATCCAGAATGTTTATTTTTAATGATAGATTTTTTAATGTAAAATACATATTTTAAATTACGAATTGGTGAATCCAAAATTTTACCAAAAGTGTCAATCCGAAGTTTTTCCGAATTTCATAATCCATATAAAAAAATAAATCAGTTCATGATTTTAGAGTTTTTAAAAAATAATAGGATAGTTTGGTGTTTGCATAATATTGTGAGGTGCATTTAACTGCCCCCATATACATTAGCTAAGTTTCTGTCAATTTTTAGAAAACATGTGGTTGCCCAATCCTCTACGATTGTTGAAGCTAGTGGGATCGGATAATTTATTACTATTAATTATGTAGATTCACACATTTAGGTTTTATTTTAAATTAAAATATTTTTTAGTAGTATTTGATATTTAATCTATTTATTTGGTCAATTACATAAGATTAGATTTTTTTTATAATGCTACTTCTTAATTTTGGTTGATATTTACTAAAATAGGTGAATGATACTAATATAATTATGTTGGTCGAGTCAATTCATTTAGTCCACAAATCTATGGTAGACAGGATGATTCATTTTAACACCCATAATAGAATGAAAAAATTTAAAGTGAAATATCATTTAGGTACCGTTTGCTTTTAAGGGTTATACTGTTCGTGATGACGGAAGTCAGAGGATCACCCCGTTTGCTTCCAATTATGTGTGTGGGTGAGGGAGAGACTGGAGGGAAAGTGTAGGGGATCTTGCATCTTCTCCAAAATGAAGAGAAATGGGAGAGTGTATAGCAAGTGCCACATCAAATGTAAAAAATTACTTTTCTATCATTCTTTTCTCTTTTCTCCTACATGCCACCATAATGCCACCATAAATCACAGGACCTCCATTCTATTCAGGTTTTTAAATTATTTATTTATTTATTTATTTTAATGTTATAGTAATTTAAAAAGGCAGAAAAAATTTAGAGAAAAAATTTAAATTTCTAATAATAAATGTAGATAGTTATTAGTTTTTAAAAATTAAATTATTTAAAAAAATAGCTTTTTATTTCTAAATAATATTTTTACATAATGGAAATAAAAATTTATAATGTTTAGTTAATTTTTTTTAGATTTGACATAAATTATTAATGTTATCATTAAAAACATTAAAAAAATGTTGTAGTCATTTTTTTATAAATTTATTTTTTTATTATAATCGTAATTATGATAGATTATTGAATATATATATATATATATATATATATATATATATATATATATAAATTCGGGTGGGGATGTATTTCGAAATCAGTTGGCCCAATACAAATTTAGTATGTTCAGTGTTTGGTACGGACCAAATTGTGCAGTAATGAAATACCAATTACACTTTTAACAATATTAATTCCTACTTAATTCCTACATGCACCATCAATCCTAAACCATGAAACAGTGTACATGGTTCATACAGATTCATCATAAATAGAAAATAAAAAACGATTTTTGAGAATTAAAATACTATAATTAATTAAATAATTGAAGTTTTAGACAAATATTACTTTGAAGATAACTTGGCACACCTAAAGAGTTACAACACAATGCAATAAATTGAGTGTGAATTGGATATGAGATAGGACTCTATTAAATAGAGTTTCTGAAACTTTAAATTCACCCAAGCAATGAATATAAGTGTGAATTGCCAAGGGAATCTCTGTGCCATTGTACCCAAAAGAATTTTTATGTAGCCACGTGAGTAAAGTGTAGCTTGGCATGTCTTTTGTGTAAGAAAAAACATTGCTTGTGAGAAAATCAAGTTGTACTGCACGTCCTTGCAATTAAAGTTGCAATAGTGTGAGTAACTTTTTCATTTTGTGCCTATGCAAAGTTGGCAACCATGAAGGAAACTTTTAATAGAAGTTGTAATAGAAGTTGCCAATGGTGAATGCAACTTTTAATAGAAGTTGTCAATGGTAAATGCAACTTTTTCCCAAGTTGCCAATGGTGAAGACAACTTCTTTGTTATGAAATTGGAAAAAAATAAATGAAACAAAGTGTAGCTTGACGTGATGGTTTTCTATACACGTGTGATGATTTTCTATACAAAATGTCATAGAGATTGATTGCTGAGGATTGGACTTCTCAATACAAATTTTAATAAATATGTTAAAATTATATTTAATTCAGACACAACATTTGCTATATAATGGAACAACAATGAAGTCTTCTACACAAATGCATTCATCATTTGTTCTACACATGTTCTTGTCTTAATTCCTGTATCCAAGTAAAAAAAATTGAGGAGAAAGTTTGTGGGACACATTATTTTCTCCTTCTAGTGTAAAGTTCAAACAAAATCGTCAAGGTAATACATTATTGTTTATCATCTTATTTCCTCATATTTAGGCAACACACATATAATATATATATATACACACACACACACACACACACACATATATATATATATATATATATTTGTATAAGGTAATTTTATTTCTTTTAAAATGCAGATGGACACGTGGAATGTCGGTGGAACGTCACTAAGCGAACATGAAGAACCAATAATTAGAGACATCGTGGACGACATAAGTGAAGATGGAGAGAACTACGACTTTGATTTGGATGATGAAGATCAGTTCAACAGATCTTCTTCACAATATATTCTGTCTGGCAGTCAATCCGAACATAACATTGACCGCGACCTCAATGAACACACGTGTTTCATGTCAAAGGAGGCGACATTGAATGCCATAAAACAATACCACATAGACAACGGTTACAAATTTGTTGTCGTGGAATCAAAGCCAGACAGATATGTCCCTCGGTGCATACATCATGAGGGAGGGTGCCAATGGAGATTACGTGCATCTTTTAGTAAAATCCGAAGTCAATGGGAGATAAAGAAAATTGATGCACAACATAGTTGTTTGTCAACAAATCTTTCAGCAGACCATGTTAATTTGGACTCAACTCATATTGCGTCCATGGTGCTAACTTCAGTAAAAGCAAACCCTTCGGTCCGAATTAAGAGCTTAATTGCAGAAATAAAAAATTTGTATGGCTATACTATCACATATAGAAAAGCTTGGTTGGGAAAACAAAAAGCTCTTGCTTTGGCATTTGGCGATTGGGAACAATCCTACAATGATCTTCCTAGATGGTTGGAAGCAGTAAAAGAGAGCAATCCGGGGACAATTGTGCAGTATATTGCTTCTCCTTGTATGGTTGATGGTGCTCAAGACAATTCTTGTTACACGTTGGATCGCGTGTTTTGGTCTTTCAAGCCTTGTATCGATGGTTTCAATTTTTGCAAGCCCATTGTACAAGTTGATGGGACATTTCTAACCGAAAGATACCATGGAACATTGTTGACCGCAATCGCTCAAGATGGGAATTGGAACATATTTCCATTGGCGTTTGCGATTGTTGAAGGCGAGACTCGGGAGGCTTTAATTTGGTTCTTCCAATTATTGCGACAATATGTGACACCTCAGCCAAATTTGTGCATGATTACTGATAAAGGAACCGGTATAATTTCAGCATTACAATCCGAAGAAGTTGGATGGGAAGGAGACGACCTCGTTTCTGTGTATTGCATACGTCATATCGCATCGAATTTCAACAAAAAATTCAAAAATGCCTAGCTCAAACAACAGTTGATTAACATGGGTAATAACATTGCTTACCTTCTCTCATATATAATTACGACTTTTTACCATTTAACTAAATTCATTTACTTCTTTATGACAACTTATGAGATGAAACAACTGATAGTACAGGCAAAGTTATCAATTATGCGATATGAGTTCAACCAAGCATTTTCCTGGATAGATCGCATACCGTTAGAGAAATGCACTCAAGCATACGATGGGGGAAAGAGGTATGGTCATATGACCACAAATCTAGCGGAATGCATTAACTTCGTGCTTAAGGGAGCTCGTTCCTTACCGATTTTCGCTTTGGTTAAGGCAACTTTCGAAAAAACAAAAACATGGTTTCTTGAGCGAGCCTTAAAAATAGACACCATGTTACGTGCAGGTCATCATTATCCAGAAGATATCACAATCTTATTTAGAAAAAATCAACAAGATTCGACTATGTGTTTCGTGGAAAGGTTTAATATAGAAAATTCTGAATTTGATGTCCAAGAATTAGCCACCCCCCAACATGGTCGACGACCTCAGTCATATACAGTTAGATTAAATGATTGGTGGTGTGATTGTGGTCACTTCCAAGCTCTTTGACTTCCCTGTCGTCATGTTATTGCCGTTTGTTCCTCTTGTCATTTACAAATGACGACATTCATTGATCCGGTTTACAACCTCCACACGATTAGAAAGGCATATCAAGTTCAATTCCATCTCGTTCGAAACGAGGATTATTGGTCTACTTATACTGGACCAAATTTCATACCTGACCCCCACATGCGACGTAAAAACTCGGGACGACCAATTACAACTCGTTTGCATAATGAAATGGATCAACCAATTCAAAACAAGCCAAAAAAATGTTCTTACTGTCGCAATGAAGGTCATAACAGAGGAAATTGTCCATTTAGACAGTAGAATCATCATTTGTAATGTTGTTATCAAATATTTTAATATCATTTTCTTTTAATGACTTCTATTCAATATTTTCATTTATTTTACATAAATACATGTATATTATTACTTTTTACATATTTTATAATTTATACTTTCTTAAATAAAATTAAATTAAATTTTGATATTATAATTAAAATAAAATTTTTAACTATATACTTTTATTTCCAAAAATATTAATTATCATTTAAAAAAAAATGAACTGAACTTGCCAATATGGTTGACAACTTCAATGGAGTGAAATTGCCAATCTAATATTCAATTTTATTTACAATGAAGTTGTCAACCCAGTTATAAACTTTAATTAAAAAATAAAAAATGAGGAGATTAACAAATTTAATTGATGTTGCCTACACCATTAACAACTTTGACAAAAAATTGTTCATTTCTGTAATTTTTTCTGCTTTTGCCTATTTACATAAATATAAAAAAAAATACACCATTTTGGTGAAAAACCACCTTTTACATTAGATATTTAGGATTCTTTATGTATGTTAAGATAAAGAAGATTCACGTTGGATTAGAGTAAAGTTTGAAATAAGTTTTTGAAGTTTTTTTAAAAAATAATTAAATGGTTTTGGCTTAAAACAAAAACATGGAATAAAAAAAATACCAATTATAAAATGACAAATAATAATAGTATGCAAAATGACATAATTACAAAATGATTTTTTTTTAACATGGATATGGATGGATAGAATACGTAAGATGTAAATGTTTAATAAATCTTTGTTTGAAATAAGGAAACACTAATTTTTTTTACGTGTAGATATGTAAATTAAATGTCTAAAATCTAGAAAAATTGCTAAAAAAAACTTGTAGTAAGTAAAGAAATTTTGGGGATTTTGATCCACACTCCTTTTGTGTATTGAGCAACATTTATTTTCTCATTTTGACCAACTTTTATTTTTATTAAGTCTACTCTCCATTAAAAGTGTTATTTAAAGTTTTTTCTATCATTTTTTTAATCTCAAAATTTATAAGACGTAAGGAATCTACTAAAAGAAGTTGTAAAAAAAAAATCAGATTTTTATAAAATTTGGTAAATAGTAAAAATACATCAACTTTTAGTCAAATATAAAAAATACTCATCCCTTAAAAAGTCTTTATATATACATAAAAGTTCTTTATAAGTATGTTAAAAAATAATGATATATTCATAATAACCTTTATAAATCTAAAAAAAATGTTGGTGTCACCATTTTCTTAAAAACATGTAGCGGTGGATCATCATAGGAAATTATGCAGGTAATTGCTCCGCTAAGTTTACTTTTTAATTCAAGTATATGTGTCTATAAAAAACAAATATACCTCTATAAAATAGTTTTTAAATAAATATATGTAAGAAATTAGAAAAATAATAAATTAGTTTTTTAATAGTGTATTTTTAAAAAAGCGTAGTAATTTGTTTATGTAAATTATATAAATTACCTTTTCTTGTCTTTACTATATATTTCTTTCTATATACATGTAAAATTAGTTTCATAATTTGAAAGAGTAGTGTATTTTTTTGCTAAAAGCCATATCTTGAAAATAGGGCATGAATCTAATAATATGTTGTTGAAAAGGAAGGGAAGAGATAAATATTTTTGTGTTAGGGAGAAAAATGTAGGTTGACATTACTCAAATTACTTCATAGTTCTTATATCATTCAATGACCATGCCCTTACCCTTATCTTATGTTATATACATAACAATGTTTATGCATTCATAATGAATTATAATTTATATTTTTAATAATTATTAACATATTTTTCATATTATAACAAATAAATAATTTAAATAACAAATATTAAAATAATGAATAAAATAAAATAATTTAAATTATACTATTTTGTGAAATAATTTTGATTTGTTATGGCAAAGTATAATTATTTATTAACATTTGACTTTATTATTTTAATTTGTATTTCAAATTTTTTTTTACATTAAATTATTTTACAAAATTATTGATACTATACTAGCATGTAATAAATAAGAAAATATTATTTTATAAATGGGTACCTTATTTGTAATGAGAGGGACTTTTTAGCTCGAATGAGTGACAGACATTAAATATTTCTTAATGTTTAATTATATTTCATTTTTAACAAAAGGACACTTTAGTAATTTTCTAGATATATCAATTTACATTTTTTGTTATTATATCATAAATTTTCTATTTATTTTTCTTCATTTTCTACATTCTTTTATTTAATCTAAACAACAATATTTCTCATTTTTTTTCTATCCAATTTGTTACTTTCTAATTTATTTTCATTTCTTGATGCAAACAAAACCTAAAAGTTATTTTTGTTCGAATCCATCATAAACCAAATATTAATTAAATTATAATATATTTTTATCATCAATTTTAATATAAATTAATATCCTCTGTGAATCTTATAGTTTTTATTCGGATGAAAATGTAATATGTTTAGATTTATTGAAGGATGGAAGAAATAACATTTTGTGATTTGTTTTAGTAATCACAGTTTTTTTCCAATCGAAACCACTAAAATTTTGTTCTGATGAAGTGATGGGAGGCGAGAGAATAAAAAAGAAAAAAATGTTTAGATAAAGAAAAATAGTAAAAAGAGAGTAAAAATTGGTAAGAAATTGTGATTTATTTTAAAAAAATACTTATATTTGGTAATTCTTCATTTAAACAAATACAAAAGGTTATTGGTGTGACAATAAAAAGGGTCAAATATGAGAGCACATTGGTATGATCTAAACATTATTAATTTAGCGTAAACATGGAAATAATCAATTATAAATAAAATATAAAAACACAAATATTCTGATACATTTATCCTTATACACTTAATTATAGTTCAAATATTATTAATTATATGAACTTGTGATCTAATTACAAAGTAATATAGGACCTACATAATCATTCATCATCAATTATGCATGGTAAAACAAAATATTTTGTAACTATAATAATTAAAAATATTTTTATTAATTATTCTTTAAATTATGCTAAATAATTGATAAGGAAAATAAATATAAATAAGAATGATAGTGAATTATAAGTGTTATAATTAAGATAATATCATTAATGTTAATTATGAAATTTGAGATATGATCTATTTTAAATAGTTTGAAGACCATTTTATCTTTTAAAGATATAAGAGATAAATATATATTTAAAGTATAATTAATTTTTAAGTGATTTGAGAGTCTTAAATACATTAAATACTAAATAAATTCAAAATAATGAGAATATGATAAATAAAAGTATAATTACATATGTGCCAAAACTAAGATTAAAAATGAAAGTATTCAAATGTTAGTTTTTTCTTACATCTAATTATGATTTATATCGAAGACTAATCCACATATTTTGTTTGCATTTTTTCTTGAATCATTCAATGGATACCACTGACTTTCCATACAAATTCACTGCTCCATTTCCTCAAGCAGAGGGAAGCAAACAATGTTAGCCGAAGAAGATCCATTAAATTCTTATGCATAAAGCATAAAAGTATATGAGAGAAGTTTCTTAGTAAGGTCCACGAGGCGAGGCGGTGGTGAAGAGCAAAAGGAGAATAAAAGAAAGTTCAAGAACACCGGGCTGGTGGGCCCAAAGGATAAATGTATTAAATGGAAAATAAATTGGTCCATCCTAGCCGTTTATCTCGGATACTTCAACAATTTTCACGAAACGGATTCCGTACCCGCGTCGAAGATAAACGAAACGAGTAACAAACGTCACGTTCTCACCATTCTGTACATTTTCCCGCACCACGGGTTTTCCTTCGCCACCAAGATATCTCTCTCTTTTGTTCTTGTACTTCTTAGTTCTCTGCGAAATCCTCCATGTTAGAATCGGAGCTTCACGATTTATCCGACGACGCCGATTACGCCGCGTCTCAGCAACAAGTAAGACTGTCGCCCTTCTCACTTCGAGATTTCCTGTGACCTTTTGTTTCCTTCGATCAATTTGCGTTTCAATCAGGGTTTCCGCGATTCAATTCAATACTCCACTCATGCACTGCTTTCATCCTTAAATTTGACTGTCTTTGCCATTTTTTCTTCTCGGATTGATTGAGATTAGGGATCTGCTAGCATGATGCTGCGGAGTGACAGTATCAAACAGAACTCCCCCCGGGACGGTGCCGAAGTTGTATTTACGAAGGAAAATGTCGCAATTCATCCGACTCAGTTTGCGTCTGAAAGAATCAGTGGAAGACTGAAATTGATTAAGCAAAGCTCGGCTTTGTTTATGGTGATCATTGATTTTTTTAGTTCCTTTTTGGTCTTGTACTATTAATTATTAATTAATGCAAAATGTCTTCTTGCCTCTTTTAGACTTGGATACCTTACAAAGGGCATAGCACAGAGGCCAGGCTGTCTGATAATGGTAGTTTACATTCTGTATGACTTTACTGCCGTGTGCAAGGTGATATATATGTTGATCTTTTTTTTCCATTTCATGCTCAGAAAGAAATCTATATACCATAAGGGCGGTGCCCTTCACCGAAATCAGGTCCATCCGCAGGCATACCCCTGCTCTAGGGTGGCAATATATCATTGTTGTTCTATCATCAGGTGAATTACTCTTTATGAATATGGTGTTTATATATATATATATATATATATATATATATATATATATATACACTTTTAAAATCATTGTTTTGTTCTATATTACTCTATCTGGCCTTCTATAAACCAGGTAGTTTATTGTTTGAGAGTATTTACGCATATCTTACATGGAATCAAAATCAAGAGGTACACATGGTTTGATAGTGTAATAACAAATTGGAGGGTGTTAATTTCAGTTATTTGGGGCATAAGTGCAATATCTTGGATGGATGATAAGTAATTCTTTTGTAGGGTAGGTGACGAAATTTCTACACGTGCATACCCTTTACTGTGCTGGGGTACAATTCTTTTGTATTTCAATCTGCAGAAACTGCATAAATGGATAGCCTTTCAGTCAACTCAAACTTAGTTATTAAATTTTAAGAATTAGGGTTATCAAAATTTATTCTGAAAACCCATCAGCCAGCACTGATTTCTACATGCCTAACAAAAACCAGAAGGGAACCTAGGCTAAGCATGCCAGCCGGATTTGAGTAAAAAGTTAACTACCTGTGAACATTTGAAGTGTTGACTGATTGGTCTACCGTGTATAGCACTGGAAAATTTTATAGATAGAAGAAGGTTTCTTAAAGTAGGTGATAGAATGTGAGAAAAAAAGAGATTTTTTTTAATGTGCTTGAAGGTATTTTCCACTCAGCAGATCGACCAGTTTATAATAAGAATGGTTACAACATACTATGTAACTACTATTATTTTCAAGAGAACTTTTAAAATATGACAACTTGTTCAGATAGGCACATTGAACTCAGCTAAACACTAACCAAGCTACTTGTAAGGTTAATAAACTGTAAGTGCTTTATTTCCAACATAGATTAATTCATCTGAATGTGATATACTTTGATGCATGGATGTAGGGTTAGTAACTTTTGAAAAGTTTCGGAAAAGGGTAATGCGATAGTCTTGTAATATGATTGTTGAAAAATAAGATTTAGTGTATTTAAAAATGTCATATCTTTCCTTTTTATTCATAGTGGCCTTGGCTCACTCTGGTATTCAAATAGAGGAGCAAGGGGAGTGGTTTTTCTATAATGCCGATAGAAGCCAAAACAGTGCATGATTTTGCTACCATTATATGGGGTTCAAAATTCCATTTTTACCCTTGAAACATTGTTTGTTGTTGTTGGGGGGTAAAGTATTCATGAATGTTAGATCTGTTTTGACCTTGATTCCTTCAGACATTATAGGAGTACTCCTCCTTATCCTTCTTTCTTTAGACTTCCCACCCAGTTCACTTTCTGATAATTTTTTTTATGTACCTTCAAATGACTTCTTTATTAATTGCATTTACTTTTTTGGCTTCATTACTATGTTTTTATTGCTCACAGTTTGATGGTGATTATTATGACATTGTTTATAATGAAATTTTTAGTATTTATATATGTAGTATAAGTTATTTCGTTTGTATTATTGCATTTAAAATAGCAACCATCCATCCTCCTGCTATCCTGTTGTAGTGTTTTCAGAGTTAGCTGATACGTGCCACTTTCCAAGATTGAGTATGTTTAATAATACATGTCAGAAAATACAATTACGTTTTTCTGTTTTTATTATTTTTCCAATTTCAGTGCATTCTGATACTGCTTTTTTAAGCAGTTGGTGTATTTTGTTGCGTTTGAATACTATCAAGAGTTGTTTTTGGCCAACTTTAGTGCACCAAATGTCTGTAACATCAATTACTATTAACTAACTTAGAATAACTTCCTAGTGTTTGAATAAAGCAGTGATTTCTAGTCTTGATTTGTATGCTCCATTTGTGTTGATTAAATTGTTTTGTCTTGTCTTTCTATTTATCTGCTGTTGAACTTAATTGCTGGCTGAGTGGCCGTTTGGCTTCTCTTTAAGAAGATGTTATGGCTCATTTGTGACGTGATCTCTGAGTTGTAGCATTTTGAAATATTTTGAATAACACTGATTTGGTAAATAAGATGTTTTTTTTTGTGACTGGTTGCTCTTGATCTTTGACTCAGTCTATACCTTATTATATGATGTATTCTACAATTCAATCTTGTGTGGATAAAATTTTGCAGGGCTTGCTTATCCTCCACTCTATTTTTATAGTGGAGGAGTCAAAGAATTCCTTGCTACAATAAAGCAGCATGTTCTTCTTGTGAGGTTAGCCTCAGATGTCATGCCTCTACTAATGTTTTTTTAATTTTCTTTTTCATTTGGCGCTAGTAGTGCAATAACTAATCTTATGTTGCTAGTTGTTGCCCCTGCATTTGTTTCTATGGATTTATATGATGTTTTTGTTTCACTGTGTATGAAATCGGTGAACCTGCAATTTGACATTTTTTAGTTGTCAGCAAAATGATTTTTATATGATACCATTATGTATTATGTGCAAGACTTAACCATTTTTAGTCATGAACAACTGATGAGGAATGTGCCACATTCATGACATCCTAATATGTGCAATGTTTTTTGAAAAGATGGAGAATCATCATCATGCCCATTTTCTAAGCTTGCAGATTGTATTTACAAATACACACTAGCCTTTTCCTCCTTTGTGCACATCAAGATCACTCTTTAATGCTGGCATGATTCTTATAATACCTTTACAATTCCAGATTCATGATCAAGTTTATTGTATCATGACAAATAATATAATATTTGCGGCACGTTTCTATGATTTCTTAGTCATGTTTTTCATGCAAATTTGTTCTTATAATCTTACTTGTATGCCCAATGTAGATCTGAAGAAGATGCCAACGTATTCCTTGTGAATGATTTTCAGAATACACTGCAGGTATGGGTGGTGTGATATTCAATTGACTTTGTTTGGTTTTACTGCTGGATCGTAGATTCACACTATCCTTTGTGGATGAAAATAATATTTTCCAAAGAAGGAAAATTTACATCAGTCAGTGATATAGAAGATCATAAGCCACTTGTTCCTCTTTTATTCTCATTCTCACAATGTAAACGTTAATAACTTGTTCTTTTAGCTAGAAAAATGAGATGAATGAAAATGCTTACGTCTATAATTCCCTTAGGTCTGTCGAGTCCCTTTTTTTCTAATAATTAAATATCAAGCCATTTAAATTGCTGGTATATTTTTCTAAACACTTGCAATGACTTCCAGAGGACTTTGTCTTCCTTGGAGCTTCCCAGAGCTGTTCCCCTTGCATGTGGACCTTCAAATATGTCAGTTGATGAATCCATTTTGAACGAGAACCAAGAAAGGGCTGATAATGATGTCAATAATGGAAGTTCTAGTGTTACTCATTTCCATGGGAGACCTAGACAAAAAGTAGATCCTGCTCGAGACATTTCTATTCAAGTTTTAGAGAAGTTTTCGCTTGTCACAAAATTTGCCCGGGAGACAACTTCACAACTATTTAGGGAAAACCAGATTAATGGGTTCAGTGAGAGGAGGACCCCTATCCAGACTAACATTGATCATCCTAGGAGGTCTTCCCATGTTGAGGAGAAAACTTCTGATGAAAGTTGTCTTGCCTTGGATTCTCAGGAGGTAACCTTTGTTTCTTGGCTCACTACTGTAAATTTTAGATTAGTGTCTGCAAGAAAACTTGTTTTGTTAGGCACAAAATTATTTTGATTTGAAATGTTTGGTGTGCCTACTTGGTTGGTATCTTCTACCCTGAACATAATTAACTTCCAATGAACAGTGAGATGGCATTGTGTAATCAATGTAATCAAATCTGATATGAGATGGAGGCCCTTGTGAAGCTTCTGGTCTGGGTTACTTTAATAGTTTCATTGGCTACTTTCAAGATATTTCATTAAACACAAGTTTTTTTAATTTACTGAGGCAACAGGCATCGGTAAGTGCTTCATTGAAGAAAGACACAAGTATTAGAAAAGGAGAAAACAATAAAAATATTTTACTATTTTGCATTCATATAAATTAGATTCTCAAAAATTAGAATTCACGGTAGAACTATAACAATACAATAAAATGTTAATTTACCAAACCCAGTCTCCAAGACTAGTGACAAGATTTTGAAATTAAGAGTATTTTGCATCCGTAGCAAAGTCAATCAACAGGTTGGCAACTTATGCACAACTTTCACTTTGGAATGTAAAGTGGGTGCATATTATTTTAAGGTGCTAGGATTTGTTCAATGTCGCACTGACTTATTAAAGATTACCAGATAAGTCAATTTCCTTGTCCATGTGTTAAGTTGGCGGCTTCAGTAAATCTGTGTTGAATAATCTGAATTTTATGGAGGTAATATCATACTTAGTGGCTTTTGTTATGAATTGATATAGCATACTGCTTATATTTGTAAAAAAAATTGCTTGTCCATAGATGTTATGAATTATCTGAATTTTATGGAGATAATATCATATTTAGTGTCTATTGTTTTCAATTGATTTAGAATACTGCTGATATTTGTAAAATTTGATTGTCCATAGCTGTTATGCATAATCTGAATTTTGTAGCTGTAATATCGTATTTAGTGTCTATTGTTATGATTTGATTTAGAATACTCTGCTTATATTTGTTTAAAATTATAGTGTATTTTTCCCCTGTTCCCTTTTACACTGTATAATATTAATTATATGGTCTTTTGTCTCTCTTCTGACAGTTTGATAATTTATCATTGGTATGGGGAAAACCACGGCAACCACCTCTAGGTTCTGAAGAGGTATGGACTGTATATTTATATAATAGATATTATTTCATATACAGGCTGCTAAAATCATCATATTATGTAAAGAACTTCTCTGGCAAATACTCTTTTGCATGATGGTAATTGTAAATGTGCAATTTTGCTTATTATTTCTGAGGCCTCCTGTTAAGAATGTTTAACTGTAGCAGAAATAGGAGAGACACAGAGGATAAGGCTCTGAATAATTGTAACAGAAATAACTATTAGCTAACAACAGTTAGTTGGTTATTAGTTGGAGGCATGGTTTATCAGTATTGTAGAAAACACGATACAATTTCTCCAGCTTGGCTATGCAAATTGCACTTGAAGGAGTGAATTATTTCCCACAAATAAATCCTGTGATTCTTCCACTAAGGTATTGCTTGAAAGATAGTCAAGTCATGCACAATGTGATTCTTAAAAAAACTAAATGGAGGAATCATGTCATTTCTTGGTGGTCTTCTGCCCAACCACTAAGAAGTGACCCAAAAAGCATATTCTGATCACCACCATGGAATCTGAAGGTGAATCTCAGTACGGAAAACTGTCAAGTGATTGATGGAGGAAACTGGACATACCTGTTTGTTGGGATGATCCATGTAGTTGGGTTAGCAAGCTAGAACAATATGTCAGATTGAGAGGAGTGGTAGAAGGGGAGATGATGCAGACTATTACGGTAGCTTTGGGGGTAGAAGCTTTAGGATGATGATACCAATGGTAGGAATCTTGTAAACCAAACTCATCTTGGCAAGGGTTCAAGAATGTGTTATTCAAAGATTCCATCCCACTATGATGAGAAGTCCTTTTGAAATGCTGTTAGCTCTGAAACAGACCAGATCTGTGAACTGGTTATCACTTAATTTGAATGATATGTACGGTAAAGGAGGGCATTGAAGAGTAGTACCTGATGGACACGCTCTCAAATAATGTGAAGGAAAAGACGCGTGCGGAGTTGAAGCATTATGAGCCAAGAAAGTTGTCAGAGAGGATGAGCAAAGCTCAATATAACTTTGCAGTGGCGAGTACAGGAGGGCATCTTGGAGGAAGGGGGGTAGTTCTTATCTGAGCATTACAAATAATAGATCCATTGGAGACTGGAATTTTAGCCTCGCAAAGGGATCTGTATTAAAGGTTACTGCCTGTCAATAGACTGTTAGAAGCAGAAATACAACAAAAGGTTAGAAAAGGGGAGTGTTTCAGGGTTGATGAGAAGTTTGGAAATACCCTTGTCTGGAAAATAAGCAGTACAATGTTATGGTGGTAAGGGAGGATGATGAGGAGGACAATATTGGGGAGGAAGAGAAGACTGAGAGAATGGTACCCACCGTGGAGGTGTTAATTATGCAGAAGGATCTACCAGATTGTGGGACTAGCTGGGGAGTCAGCATCAGATGTTGAATTCCACCTTGAGGACAAGGTGGCTTTTTAAGGGAGATTGTTTGGGATCTGAGGCCTCCTATTAGGAATGTCTACAGTGGAAAAATAGGGGAGGGACATGGGATAAAACCCTGAACAATTCTTAGTACCTAACTACAAATAGTTGGTTATTAATTGGATGGGTATTATAAAAAAGGGGTTGAGTAGGAAGGGGTATGACCGTATGATAGTTGAGAATGCATATCTTGTAAAAACCGATAATTCGGTTTATGTGCAAGCAATAAAGAATCTGTCTTCATTTTCTGATCCAGTTGTTATTAGCAATCTAGAGGGATTTTTTTTTTCTTGGCTGGACCAAAAGTAGATTGTCAGTATGATGGTTTTAGTTTAATTGTTGCAACCTTCAGTGAGCTTTCTTCTTTTGACTACCTCCAACACATATGCTGGGATATGATGTTCTTTGATGTTTATTTTATCTTCAATTCGATGTGTGTAAAATAAATATTGATATAAACAAATTTTAATATTTTTCATTATCTTAACATATTTTGGGTAAATGAAAATTAGGGTAGACCAGAAAATTGCAAATCACCTTTTTGGAGTTTGAGTTTGAATAAAACATCACGTTCTATAAGATTTGACATCACCTACTAGTTGGGCCAGTTCATTAGGTACCCAACCTTCTGTTTTTGAAAGCAGTTGCTTCTCACACGATTTATGGGATGTAAGAACTAATATATTTAACATTTTCATTCTGACCTAAACTTAAAGGAAATTTGTGTTACAAAATGAGTTTTATAAATGAAAATTGAAAATGGCTGAAACATCAAGGGGGTTAGCTTATCTTAAAAACATAATTTTTACTGTGTTAGAAGGGAAAATAAAGGAACTTAAAGGATTTAAACTGCATCATGAGAGAGATTCTAATCCTTGGAAATAGGGAGTTTGGATGGAATGAAAACAACTTCCACACATTTTAATTCATGTGCATGGATGGTATGCATTCTTGTACTAGTGTTCTTTTACCTGCGGAAGCCAAATTTGTTACCATCAATTTTTTCAGTCTCCCAATAAGTTTCATGTTTATATTTTGATCTGGTTTATATTTTTGTTTTCATTAATTTTGGAAGTTGATGTCATCATGGATAAGACTTTTATTTGGATGGATGATTTGGAAGGGGAAAGAGTTGGAGGGTAAAATTTTCATTTTTGAATTGAGAGTGTTCCTTTCATTAATTCATTACTTGAAATGAAATATTTTTAGTTTCTTCTCTTTCCCTTCAAAACCTCCATCTCAAACATACCCTCAAATTATTTGTAACCATACTGTGCCAATAAAGGAGCATTCTGGAGATGGGGTTACAGTTTATATGTTAGTTTTGGTGGTGCCCTTGATTCAATCATAAATGAAATATTTTCATAGTGCAATTGTTGAAGTGATACATATTTCTTATAGGCATCCTGATTGGAAGTGTTGAGGGATAATATTCATGTTATTATGTAAAAGATTTATCCTGAAAGTTTTCAGGTGCATGCTAATTATTATTGGGATTAAACATCTGCAGTGGATTATCTTCTTGGATTCTGAAGGGCGAGTCACAGATTCAGAAGCTTTGAGAAAGAGAGTATTTTATGGTGGACTTGACCATGAATTACGAAATGAGGTTGGTTTACCACGTATGTAATGATTTTTAGGCTAAGCATTTTGATTATAAATTAATACATGTTCTTCATCTGCTAAAGCTTATATATAAATGATAGGTTTGGGGTTTGCTTTTGGGATATTATCCATATGATTCAACATATGCTGAGAGAGAATTCCTGAAGTCAATTAAAAAGTCAGAATATGAGAACATAAAGAACCAGTGGCAGGTTTTCATTTACTCCTACATTCTTTTTAGTTGACGTATTTCTCTTTCTGCCTTCATATTTATCACTTTGAAATTATTCATCATAAGTTGGATGAAACTGATTTGGATCCCAAATTCAAAAATAATCTGCAGTACCTTTACTATATAGTTTGTTTGCCAAACATGTAAATTAAACATTCATGAGCTGTTGAGTATATTGATGACTCGTGATATAATTTAAAATATGGGTGTAAATGAATTAGGTTTTGATCAAACATAGCAAAACCAGTTGTAACCAAGTTGAGCTTGCATCAGGTTAATTCTTTTTTTCTGGTGGAACCATGTTTGACTAAATGTTCCTCGGTTACTACTACCCACGTTGAACTTTCTGCATGCAACCATAATGAAAATATGGAGCTGATAAATGATTAAATACATACCCTAACCCTGTGCAGTTACTCAAATATGATGATCTCTCTTGTGACATTGTTTTTCTTCTAATTATGAATTCTAATAATGTATTTGCTATCTCTTGTTGTAACATTGCTTTTCTGCTCTAATTCTATATGCTCTCAGCTAATAAGTTATTTGTAATGTTTTTTTACTCTGTAGAGTATATCCTCAGCACAGGCTAAAAGATTCACAAAATTCAGGGAAAGGAAAGGGCTTATTGAGAAAGATGTGGTAAGCTAGTGAAACAGATTCTAAATATGACGACTATAAATGAACAGATAAATGATGCTTATGCAGTTTAAATTATCTTGTAATTTTGAAGGTGAGAACTGATAGGTCGCTCCCTTTCTATGAAGGGGATGATAATCCGAACGTAAATATTCTGCGAGATATACTATTGACTTATTCATTTTACAACTTCGATCTTGGTTATTGCCAGGTAACTATGCCGTGGCTCTTGGATTTAATTTTAATTGCTGTTAATTTGATATATATCTTGATCAGCAAAATTTTGATCTTATTCTTTTTGGAAGTTGAGTCCTCATTTTTTGTTAATATTTATGTTGTCACTACAGCAGGGAGGGGTATCTTGATGGCTATTGTCTTCTTGAACCAAGTGTATTTTGAAACCATGAATCATTATGCATCTTCATATGCTGTCTACCCCCTTCCTCCTCTTGTTAGATTAAACAAATAATATTGTATGTATTCACTATGGCTATTATCTTCTTGAACCAATTATATTTTGAAACCATGAATCATTAGGCCTCTTTATTGTTTTCATATTCTGTCTTACCCTTTCCTCCCCTTGTTTGATTAAACAAAGAATATGTTATGTATTCACTACAGCAAGGAGGTGCATCGCAATAGCTACTATCTTCTTGAATCAATTATATTTTGAAACCACAAACCATCATGCATCTTTGTTAACATATTCTGTCTCCCCCCTTTTCATCCAATTCAAAAATTGGTTACAGTTGATGATTACTATCTCATATGGGTAGGGAATCTTATTTACATGCTGTTTTAACAGGGAATGAGTGATCTTCTATCTCCAATATTGTTTGTGATGGATGATGAATCGGAGGCATTTTGGTGTTTTGTTGCTCTAATGGAACGTCTTGGACCCAATTTTAATCGGGATCAAAACGGCATGCACTCTCAACTTTTTGCATTATCTAAGGTTTTTTTCTCCCTTTTACAAACCACTCAAGTACCGCATCATTAATTTTTATTTATTAGGCTGTTGTGTTTGTATTGGTTAACATTATACTATGCTTATCTTTGGTGGCCTTATATTCTTTTAACACTCTTGTCCAACTTAGTGGGGGAAAGGGTTGGCTGTTGTTGTGTATGAATTGAAGTCTATTATGAATTCATCTTATGAGGAGCATGTTCAGTGGTGTGCTTAAATAATTTTGATGTAGACTTGAGATATTACAGATTGGGGGTGTTGTTACGATTTTCATATTCTTTTGGTTGTTCAAAGGTTGTGGTGCTGGTTCTGACGTGCCATATAGCTAGGGTATGATGACATGATTCCTAACTTTTATGATTACAATGAAATATAACAAGGCCAAAAAAGGCCTTTTCCCACTAGATGAGACCAGCTACATGAATCAAACAACAACAATGCTTATGTTTTGATATGTTGTAATTGTTTAGATAGTTTGCCCCAAGCCTAAATACCAGAGATAAGCTTTGCCGGATCTTAACAGTGTATGTACATGAACATTTAGATTTTATGCATAAAGTCTTACCCAAACTTTTATTCTGTAAATACATAGAGATTGATAACCAAGAACAGACCTACGTTGTAGTATGCAACCCCTGATTATTTTAATACAGTATGTGTGTGAAAATATATATATTTGTTATATGACTTATTTTTTATGTATTGATATTTCTAGATTTAGTTACACATTTTATTATTCAATTATTGTCTCAAATATTGTTGTTGAAGATATGATTTGATTAGGTTGAATCTAAATAGGGATACAAGATATATATACCAAATATATAAGGATTTTATTTTTTTGTTACCTTTATTATACCTTACCTGATTATAAATGGGCCAATGTGTTTTTGCCCATAATACACACAATACCTATAATTTTATATGGTATCAAATTAGGGTTTGATCTCCTGTATTCCCTTGTTTTTTGCGTAGTTAATGTTCTTTGTGGTAAACAGTGATGTGAACGTTCTTGCTGCCAATCGTCAGTTGACATTGCACCAGCACACCCCTCCAACCACTGTTTCTTTCCTCATGTGGGTGGAACCATCAGTAGCTCCTTACACTGCCCACCTGATGCCACTTTCCAAATGTGTGTAGTTCAAACTCCTGTCCTTAATCCCGCAAAACCACTTTTCTGATTTTGATGACCACACCCTCTAGTGCCCCTTTACTCTGACAAACTCCTCTACTCCTGTTTGGGCTCAATTGGTTGCCTTTGCTTGTTGTTTGGCCACCCCTGCTGTTTGACATCGTTTTTTTCATTGTTTCTTTTGCTGACAATGCTTCTCTTGCTGCTAGTGATAACTCTGCTGTGAATTTCACCACCATACCTCATCGTATGAAAATGTCATTGCATCAGCCAACTGCATCATTTGGGCTGCTGCTGTCAAGTTATGGTTCCGAGGCAAGGCCATGCTAACCACGAAGGCTACTAACATTCTTGTGAAAGACTAGGTTCATTGGTGACAAATTGATGCTTTGTTGTTCAACATGCCTTGGTTCTCTATTGTGTCAAACATTCAAACTTCATACCATTCATTTGACTAATGTTATTATGATATGATGTTTGGAGGAAAACCAATAAAGTATACTCCAATAGTGTTCATCGACACTATAGTGTGATCACCATGTCCTTCTCTCTTGGACTATGAATACTTGACTCTGGTGTATTCCATTACTTTAGTGCCTCTAATCACATGATTGGTAGCCAGATGACCACAAATTTATTGCATTGGTTAACTATGTAATCTTACTTCAAATTGTCTTGTTTTTTCCTGGTTCCCTTTTCGATTTTATTTCCATTTACAAACTCTCTCGCTCCCTTGATAATCTTGTTCTTGTTTGAGAGTGGTCTGTTGGAAGGACAACTAGGGCAAAACATGAGTCTAAGGGATTGTACCATCTTTCACCATCGGTTGCTTTTGTCTCCTTTACCTTTGCCAATGCCCTGACATCCCAATTTAGAGAAGATGCATTATTTAGTTCCCAGTCTCTCTTCACTTTAAGTCGTTAGAGTGTGATTATGTCAGTTAGGAAAATATGTTTATCATTCATGTAGTCTTCAAGTCAATAAATCTGTTGCATCACCTTTTTTAGTTCACTTCAATATTTGGGTGTCTAGTCAAGTCTATTTAACCTCAGGATATTACTATTATGTCACATTAATTCATGACTTTTTACATTGATTATGGGTTTTTTAATGAAAAATATTTCTGATAACTTCTTTTATACCTTTTTAGTATGAAATTTTACGTACTAACATCACACACATGTCTTCCCAATTTCGCTCATACCTTTCTTTTTCATTACAATGTTCCTCTTGTTTTTAAGGTGATGTGCTTCTTACTACATCTTGATCAATTGCATGCACTTAACTATCCTCAGTAATCAAATGTCGTACTCTATTGTGTACCCATAACAGGACCTTTACCTTATTCCTCTCCTATCTTAGATTGTACCTGTTTTGTTCATGATCTTACTCCAAGTAAGGATAAATACTCTGCCAAGACTCTCAAGTGTGTTTTCTCGGTTACTGTGACGAACCAAGGAAAATGCACTCAAAGATAAACCAAGAACACAAAATCTACTAAATAATTTCTGTATTATGGTTTATGCACTTTACACTTAGAACATTCACAACTTTATACTTAGAACATTCACAACTTTATACTTAGAACATTCACAAAGGAAGACTGTTATTCCTTTTACACAAGACTTTCCCTGTCTACCAAACTGAATTCAAACACACACAACTCCCTTCACTAAACCGGTTGGTCTTTATTTAAAGACCACTAACCGCCCTAACCGCTACCTTACCCTTTATTCCTTACATTTTTCCTATAATATACCTTCCAAGTCCTATCCTGATTTTGTGTCCTAACATTTACTCATCTCCAAAACAAAATTATTGCATTTCTCTCAACTCCCACCAAAATATTGTTTATGATGATGTTACCCTCTTTGAGTGTACTCCATTTTTCTCGGATACTATTGTCAATGATGCTTCTTTTGTTGCTCAACCTATTATTATGTCTCCACCTCTACTAATTGTATATGAGCAAAGCGACATCCCCCAATGCTTGAATTGACTCTCCAACCTCATCTCGTTTTCACGCTTCTGGATAATCTATCAAATGTATTCTAATATAAGCAATTATGTGTTTGACTCCAAATGACTATCCATCTGTGTTTTCTTTCTTTTCAAGTCTTTCCATTGGTTAATATTTTCGAGTGAAGGTCAAATTCTATGCCTTAGAGAGATTGTTCTAATACTAGACTGAGTTATCTAGGCATATCATATTTGGATCTAATTATAAGGTCTGGACTTGAGTCCCACATTGGAACGAATCCAACATTTGAAATGTGAGATTCTAGTTTGGGGTTTATAAAGCCTTAACTACAAGTATTGAGTTTTTTGGTATGGTTTCCCCAAAGTTCTTACTATCATGTCTCTCAATTGCGAATGAGTGCCGTTAGTGCATAGTTAGCCTGCATGGGCCCATGGGCCCCAAAGCATGGTTGGAAATTAGGAATCTAATTGCAAGGGGTATGCAACACTGGAAATATGAGATTTGGTGTGGGGTTTACAAGGCCTGGGCTTTTCATCTACAATAACTAGCTTTTGTTGGGTGCTTCTTCAAGGTTTTTATTGGTGATTATGTTGGCCATTGTAAACCCAAAATACTTCTTTGCATCATGTCATGATTCATGAAACTAGATAGCAGTATAGGAGTTTTATGCAATCGTATTTTGCCTTGAGATTTCTATAGCCAAAGTTTGATAGTATGGTTTATCTAGCAGTCACCATCCCACCTTTATATGCTGCATCTTTGAGTAACTTGATCTCTACACGTCTATATAGGAAATTTGGTACTGAGGTCTATTGCTGTTGGTTTAGCATTACGAACTAATACATTTATTTGTTGTTGCAGTTGGTGGAGCTGCTTGATAGCCCATTGCATAACTATTTTAAGCAGCGTGACTGCTTGAATTATTTCTTTTGCTTCCGCTGGATTTTGATTCAATTTAAAAGGTTAGATTACTTAAATTGTTATGTTTGTCACAATTCAATAACTTTTGGTACATATTATATATGATGTTAATGCTTCTGAGTTTGTGTTTTAAGTGTAGTTATTTCTACGTACCTTCTGAAAATAGTTTGGATATATCAGCAAAACCGAAGGCAGTTGACTATAACTAATAATTTTCTGTATAGAATCCAAAAGATCGAATATACATTTGAAATTTACTCTTTCGGTTGCAGCTAGTAATTAATCTCACTTTTGAAATTATCGTGTTTTACTTCTAAGATGTGTCAGAAGGATACTATATTCTTGAGAGCATTCCAGACATAGAGAAGAAGCACCCACCCACTTTCTGATTAGAGTGACCAATAGTTTTATTGCTTATCAATGATGAACAAAATTTCTTAGGTTCACAAAGTCTAGTCTCTTTTTATCTTGATAGTAGTTTCCTCAACAGTTACTTTTGGGGGGAAATTATATAAATTTGGTTCAAAGATTACGTTAGGTGATTTTACTCTGTTTTTTACTCGTGGAAAGTACATACAAATACACTTGATGTAAGTTTCATCCGTGTTAGGTTTGTTAATTTGCAAGTCTGGCAGGTATAGCGTTGCGTTGATTCACCTAAAGCATTTTATGTACAATGCGTAGACAACTAAACGATATTGATTGAAATTTCAGGGAGTTTGAGTACGAGAAAACAATGCGCTTGTGGGAAGTTTTATGGACACATTATCCGTCTGAGCATCTGCACCTGTATTTGTGTGTGGCAATCTTGAAACGATATCGTGGTAAAATTGTGGGAGAGGGAATGGACTTTGACACTCTGTTGAAGTTTATTAATGAGCTAAGTGGTCACATCGACCTTGATGCAACCCTCAGAGATGCTGAGGCTCTATGTATATGTGCTGGTGAGAATGGTGCTGCTCGTATACCCCCCGGAACCCCCCCATCGTTGCCTATTGATGATGGTTCTGTTTACGCCCAACAAGATGAAATATTGTAAACTAGTTCACTTTCATAAAATTTTTGTATGTTACCGGAATATATCAACCTCATTGTGTATTTCCTGATTCGTTTCAAATATATGTTAGCATATTAAATACATTTCTTTAGCCATTGATTCAAAGCGCATCATTTGTCAATTGCCCAATTTATTTATCGCTGTCCAAAAGTGGAATACATTTCTCTTTTGTTCTCCAAATCTCAAATACAAGTAAAATCATTCACATTGAAGAAGTGAACATCATTTATATCAGATTAGTGTGTGTGAATATATTTAATATTCGAGACGAAGAAGTAACTATAAATAACCAATGGGCAAGCAAGCAGACCCATCCGTCATCGAAGCTGGGTCAGTATTTATTGTTGGGGGTTAGTGCAATAAACCTGGATTATTGAATTCTATAGCGTAGTATAAATTGTTAGAGTAGTTTGAGTTTCTGCATAGAAGTTACAGGAGGATGATCTCCCGATAGGATTAAAATTGATAGATAAACCCAATGAATTGCTAAAACCTTGAATGGGCTCCTACGACTTGTAAAATCTTCAATACGCTCCTTCAACATGGTGAGAAGCTCATGGTTGAGTTCTTGCATACTGTGACGTGTAAGTTTAAGTTGTATTGAAGTTATATTGATATGAGGTTAACTTATTAATTTTAGTATATAATTTGGTTAGATGTTACTTTCTAGTGAGATATTTTAATAGGAGTCTTTTAAAAAAGATGTTAGTTGATATTTTATTTGTTAAATATTTTTTTGGTTGATTTGTGTATGTTGGTATTTAAATGAAATTAATTTTTTGGAAAATCTTCTTTTAAGTAACCTTTTTTCTATCTTGTTAATTTCAGAATTTCATTCCACTACTTTAATTTAAACATGATAATACTATTTTGAAATAATAATAAAAACTATTGGCAAATTTAGTATTTTTAACTAATTTAAATAATTTTAAAAGGTCTAAATTAATTAAAATAATCTTATAATCATGAAAATCAATCAGAATTTCACCTAAGTTATAGCTTAGTATAATATATACCAGTGAAAACATATACACACTGTTACTTTTTTTGTGCCTACATTCTTATTATACTATTTTATTTTATTGAATTAAGATTTATTTTACGAAATATTTATATAATAATTTTAATTTTTTAATATATATTTATTTATATAATTTATTTATTTTATGTTATTTTGTTTAAATTTGAGATATCATTTAAAATAATTCGTTGAACAGAATAAATGAGATAGGAAATAGTAGGGAATTCAAAATTTATAAAAACTAAAAGATATATTTAGAAGTAAAATATTTAAAAGATAATATTTTTATTTTTCTTTCGTCGCAACATTTTTATTATTCTTTTGTCACATCACTGAGTGTATAAGCACTTTCAGTGTAATAGTTAGTGAAATGATTTGTTATATTCTAAGTTTTTCAGTGAATATAAAATTTTGTTTTGTTTTTTTTTTTGCACTTTGTTTGATTTTGTGACTTCTAAAAGAATGACTAAAATCTAAATAATTTTTTTTTTCAAACTAATAATAAAATTAAACTTATTCTTTAAAAATATTTAATAGTTTATTTGATTCAAATCTTCATAATTTGAAGAGAAATAGGACATAAATTAGTTCAAATAACTTTTTTTTCTTCATATTTAAAAGTACACATTAAATATAATTTTAAAAATAAAAATAATCAATTTAAATTAATATTTTACTAACTTCGTTTTTGTTATAAGAGACATCTTGAGTTTTTAATCTCTTTTTATTTATATATTTTTTATTAGAAAATATTAATGTAGATTAGATCATTTTAATTTGTTTTTCAATGAGTATTTTTTAAATTAAAAAAAGTATACTGGTGCAAGAGAAAATATGGAGGTGGAGAAGAGTTTGACAAAGTGTTTCAAAAATTTAAAATCCGTTCCCAAAAAGGTAGTCCAGAAGTATTTTTGATCCGAACTCCTTTTTATTTAAGAATAATTTTGTCATTTTATATGTAAATTGGGTGCATATTCAAATTTATCAGGTGCAGAAAGTAATTTCTTATGTTGGACTCAAGACAGTTAGAAAACTTAGCGGGATTGTATGAGCTTAGTGTTGGCTGCTTCTTCCTGCACCTCCATACCTTCTTCTCTCACCTCCATAGATTTTCGTATTTCTAAAAATGCCCCTCTGTAATATTTCGAATTATATAATCCAGAAGTCATTTTTTAAATTTGTAATTAGCTTCCGGATGATCTAATCCGGAAGTCTTTTTTCATATGCATGATTACTTTCTGGATTACATAATCCGGAAGTCTTTTTTAACTTCTGGATTATGTAATCCGGAAGTCTTTTTTTAAATGCGTTTCTGGATTACATAATTCGGAAGCTATTCTATGGGGGTGGCGCAAGAAGGATAAAATTGTATTTTCATGTTGTGTATGGAGGTGTCAGAAGAAGATATGGAGGTGCAGGAAGAAACAGTCCTTAGTGTTTCATGAAATGCAAATAAAAATTTTATTCTCTTTTTTAGTGAAAGAAAACCGATTACTTTTTTTTATCTTTGTCCTCTTTTATTTTTTATTCTCCTTCTTTTCTTCTCTCTCCAGTGAATTTCAATATCTAAGTTAGTTTTCAATTTTAATTTATTTCTCTTTGAGGTTCATGCATGCCTCATGTCTTTAGAGGTTTAAGTTTTTTAAGTTCGAGCAAAATTTTGGAGTGATTGGTGATTGAAGTTAGAACCTCTGAAGTGATCAAAAAGTTCTTTTAATGTTATTGGCTCATACTTCCAATTCCATAAACTACAAGAAAAAGTACCAAAAATAGGAGGAACTAACCTTGTTTTAAATGTCAAATTAATTTATAAAATGTCAAATTAATTTATAAAATGTCAAATTTAGTTTGTATTGGATTTATGTTCTTGCATGTGAGGGAAAGTTGGATCAAATTAGTAATTTTTTAGATTTTTTGTTGTTGAAATATTGTGTTTGAATTAATGATCTACAGTTTTTGTTGAATCTTGAATGAGTTATATTTTTTTATAGTATTTTTAGTATAGTTTATAATTTTTTACCTTGGAATATTTTTGTTAAGTCCAAATTGGTTTTTGATATGGATATATATAATGTCACACCTTAGTGTATTTTATAACTTATTTAAAAATATTATGTGAAAAACACAGAAATAAATAACAAGAAGTTGAAATTCATGTTGTAACTTGACTAAGTTAGAATTTCTATTTAAGAATTTTTTTTATATAGTTTTAAATTTGTTAGGTGAAGTATGAATTTAGTAGTATTGTATGAGTTTTTCTAACAACATAAATCTCAACAGAAAAAAAAAAGATTTAAATTGAAAATGTTGCTAATTAATTTGATTGAAGGATAGAAAGAAGAAACTCAATTTTAAAAAAATAAGTAAGATTTACCCTATTATTTCTTATATATTTATCTTTATTTAATTATTTCTCTATTTTTTATAAAATCAATCAAATTATATAACTTTTTTACCTATTTTTTATTTTCTCAATTTTTTTATTCTCTTTCTCTCTATTTACTCCTTAAAACCAACAGATTATACATGATTTTCCAATTTTGAAATGATTAAGTGTCACTTTTTTTTCTCTATTGCTTTTTCAGCCTTAAAGTGTTTTCTTTGCACAGCATTACGTAATGAACTGAAAATAGGGACATTAACCAGACCCAACTCCGACAAAGGATGGGCCGTGCGTCATGGAGTAAAACACTTTTGTCTCATCAATTTTCAAACTTTTAAATATTTTAGCCTTTTTTTATTTCACAACGATAGAATTTTTTTTTTAAATGTTTGATTAAAGATTTTTTTAAAAGTATATTCTTGGTTTAATATTTCACTACTCTTTTTTTTTCAGCAAAAGATTAATTAAATAAATAAAGGGAACACTTTAGGGGTGTTCCAACCCTTGTACAAAAGACTCCTAAAAACAAAAAAACATAACAAGACGGAGTCCACAATAACAACCCTTACATCTCAAAACCAAGAACAAAACCACACCCACAAACAAAAAAAACTAAAAAATGTTGCCTACACTCATAGACCACCAAAACAGCCACTAACGCTCAACTGGGTACACTAAAAAAGAGAGTTATTCAAACAGAAATCATAATCACCCTGCTATAAGAATCCACTCCCCAAAAGATGAATACAACAGAAAAAAACGTTATGAAAGAGTAGTGTGGAGGTTCTTTACTATCCAAGTCACGCTGAATGGCAGGAAGTGAACATGAGCGGCAACCACCCTGCACCATGTTCCATCTCATAGAGGATCCTTCCTTCAATTGAGTGTATGGCCTTGCATAGTCCATCGTGAACGATTGGTGGCTCACAATCTGGGTAAACATACACTTTGAATATTTTCTCCATCTCCAGGTAGGTCCTTGCCAGCATCAACTTTGTGAAACTGCCCCCTGTCAGCAGCAAATACAAACCAAGAATACCAGCCTTTGATATGTGTTCTTCTAGCACTTTAACCTGCACCACATAACGCTACCTTTCAAACCTTTCAGCTAGTTCAAAATATAATACGTACCCTTGATATTGATCATAGAATCAGTCATTGGCAGATTTATAACAAAACCAGCAAAACATGTATTTAATTGGGAAACAGTAAAGCTTATCTATATTTATCTTGTTGCCATATTAATGCATGTTAAAGGAGATAAAATCCAATCAGAGAAGGAGAACTGAACTTTTCTTACTTTATGTTTCATCCACACCCATGTTTGTACTTGTGCCATAGTAAAAATTTCCTCTGCATCTATCTTTGTTTGGTTAAAAATAACCTTGTTTCTATGCTTCCAAATGCACAAAACCACTGAGACCCATAGACTTTTTCATAGTCTGTTGCCTTCTTGATTAAAACACATACAATAAAATTGTTCGAAATGATTTATCAAATCATTATGATTTACCGACCTCATCCCTGTCCAATTAAAGCACATATTCCAAACCTTAGTTGATACATCACATGTAACAAGAATGTGTGGGGTTGACTCCTCCTCTCTTCCACATAAAACACATATTGTATCCCCCAATAAGACTCCCCTTTTATGCAAATTCACCTTAGTTGCTATCCTATTTGATAGGGCCCTCCACACATAAAACTGAGTTGATGGCATAACCTTTAATTTTCAAAGATATTCAAACACTCCTGTTACCCCCTAGATGTTTGGTTAATTAACTTATTGTAAGCAGATTTGACCGAGAAGGTATATGATGAAGGATCATTCCATAATCGTATGTTCTCTTTGTTTGGATATAGTACCACCTGTGATAAGTCTTCCATAAACTCTTCTACCATCGTTCTTTCCCACTCAAACCATTCTTTTCTCCAGCTAAATTTCCACTCCCACCCCTGTGTAGACCAGCTTCCGAATTTACCAATAGTCTTGTCTTTAAGATCAGAATTATTATATATTCTTTCATATCTACCTTTGAGTTGACCATTGGCTAGCCACTCATCTTCCCAGAATTTGATCTTGTCCCCTGATCCAAGTTGCTAAACCATATTTGAATTGACCCAGTTGTCCCCTTGGTCTGAAAGGCTAACCTTGGATAAATCATTCCATCATATGGATTTATACCTATTTCGATTCAATATAAATGAGTTTGTCGTACTCCACAATTCATACTTCGATTCAAGAATGTCCTTCCACAGTCCCTTCTCAGTGGAACCCATTCTCCATATCCATTTTGCCAAGAGTGCCTTATCGAATAAATAAATACTTTTAATACCTAATCTTCCCTCCTCTTTCGTTTTACAAATGTTCTCCCAACTAGTCCAGGCAATTTTCCTCCCTTCTGTTCCCCATTCCCATAGGAAATTCCTTTGTAGTTTTGTGATCTCCTTGCTTACTCCAACCAGGACTTTAAAAAAAGAAAGAAAGAATAGTGGTATGGCATTGATGACAGATTTTATAAGGCAAACTCTACCCGCAAAGGAGAGATTCCTCCCTTTCCATACTGAGAGTTTCTTTCTTATCTTCGATAATACAGGGTCCCAGAAAGAGCACCTAGCCTAATTACCACCAATAGGTAGGCCTAAGTATGTGAATGGTATATCCATTAGGCTGCAATGAAGTATCTCCGAGTATATTTTTACCTCATACCTGTCTACTCCAATTGCTCCTATTTTACTTTTGTGGAAGTTTACTTTGAGACCGGAGCTTAATTCAAAACATCTTAACATAGCCTTGATGCTCAAAATATTTTGTACATTTGATTCACACACAAAGAGAGTGTCATCAGCAAATTGTAGTAGATTCACCTCCACTTTTTTATTCCCAACTTTTAAACCTGAGAACAAGTTTTTTCTTGTCGCTTGTTTTACTAGTCCAGCCAAACCTTGTGCAACAATCAGAAACAAAAAAGGTGCCATCGGATCCCCTTGTCTAAGGCCTCTAGACGGTTTGAATTCTTTTGTCGGGCTACCATTTACCAAAACCGATATAGTGGTTGATTCAAGGCATACTCTAATCCACTGTATCCATTTTTCGCAAAAACCTAATCTACTCATCATGTACATTAGGAACTCCCAACTCACTGAATCGTAAGCCTTTTCGAAGTCAAGTTTTACAACCACCCCACTTTTCCTCCTTCTTTTCAAATCATCCATGACTTCATTCACAACAAGGACACTATCTAATAATCCTCTATTAGATAAAAACGTTGATTATGATCCATCTATCACCTTCTCAATAACTTTTTTGATCCTTCTAGATAATACTTTTGTCAGAATCTTGTACACACATCCTACAAGTGAGATGGGTCTGTACTCTTCAAGAGATTGAGGATTCTCAGACTTTGGTATCAATGTTATGAATGAAGCATTACATCCCTTTGGGATCTTCCCTTCACTGTGAAAATGTTTTACTGCACCCATTACGTCCTTTTCTAACAAACCCCAATACTTTTTGATAAAACTGAATGTCACTCCATCTGGGCCAGGGCTTTTACTACTGTCACAATTCCAGATAGCCTCCTTAATTTCATTATCCTCAAAAGGGTCAGTCAAGAACTTGTTGTCAGAATCTGTTAATTCTTTAAATTCAACATTATCCAACCTAACACCAATATCCTCGACTGCCGACATCTTTTTCTTGTAGAATTCTTTAACCATCTCCTTGACCATACTTGGCTCTTCCACCCATTTATCATAATTATAACAATGTAAACCTTTGATCTCATTCCTCATCCTCCTCCATTTAATTGAAGCATGATAGTACTTAGAATTGGAATCCCCTTTCTTAAACCATAATGCTATTGACTTTTGTTGTAGTAAGGATTCGTTTCTCATATTGATATCTTGTAACTGGCTCAGGAGCTCTCTCCGTTCCCTGATCTTGTTTTCATCTAACTCGTCTTCGTCATCTCTCCTATCAAGCTCTTGTATTTTATTCAAGATTTCCACTTTGAGCTTATCTGTATAGCCGAAAACATCTTTATTCCACCCTTTCAAATCGTTCTTTAGCATTTTTAGCTTCTCTTTTAACACAAGAATTTCATTTCCCTGTACCAAATAACTTCCCCATTTATCTCTAACAAAGTTGTCAAACTCTTTATGTTCCTGCCAAATGTCTAGAAACCTGAATGGTTTTGGTCCCCAATCTGCTAAATTTGCTTTTAGCACCAATGCACAGTGATCAAATACTTGTCTGTCTAAGACATATTGTTTGTTGCCTGGCCAATGTTGCAACCACTCAAAAGTAGTTAAAAATCTGTCAAGTCTACTCTTAGCCTTTCCATTAGGTCTATACCATGTATATTTTCTCCCAATGCAAGGTATATCAACCAACTCCGTACTATCAATGAAATTATTAAAGCCTTGCATTTCTCTCTTGTTACCTCTAGCTTGACTTATCCCCCTCCTTTCCCCTTCATTTCTTATAGCATTGAAATCTCCCAACATGCACCATGAATTGCAAGGTTCCCTTTGTCTGATTCCTTTTAGTTCCTCCCACATTTGCACTTTCAATTGTAAATTACATGAAGAATATACATTTGTAATAACAACAGGAATATTACTCTTCCTAAAAAACCCGACAAAAACTATGAACCATCTATTAATAATATGATTTGAACATTGAAATTTTTTTTGTGCCAAATTGTAAGAATACCACCTGCTCCATTAATTGGTTCGCTGTAAAAATAATCTATATCATTATCCCACCATAACTGACAACAATTATTTAAACTGAAACTTGCTATTTTCACTTCCTGCATGCATACCATTTTGACACCTTCCTTCCTAATTATATCCTTAATATATCTCCACTTTACCGGACTCCCCAAACCTCTCACATTTAAAGATAGTATTCTCATTGATAACCCATTTTTTCCCCGCTTCCCTTTGAGATTTTAAAATTATATCCCTTTTTTCAAGTTCTTCCAGACTTAGCATAATTTTTCCTTCATCCCCACATGTAGCACCTAACTGTTTACCCAATTCCCATAATCTAATCGTTTCTAAGCTTCCACGTTTTTGCCAAAATAAACGATTGCAATTGTTTATAGCCATGTCAGACACAGAGTTACTAATTTGAGATAGGACTGACCTTATATGCTTGCGATCTCTCCATTTGCTATTTTTGCTTGATTCACCCATCCAAAAAACTCTTCTTTCATTTGTGTCGATGGAATTTAAGGACAACACTTCATTGTTTTCCTTCTTTTGTTTTCCTGTTCCTTCCAATACCAAACGAGACTCCTTTTTACTTTGCTCATTGAGTGGTAAATATCTTTCATTTATTCTGTACGATCTCGACCCTGAATGAAGATGGCTCTGTGTGTGATTGTGCTCCGCGGAGGCTGGCACATGATGACGAGGAGATCGCCCTTCCAACGTGGTGTGTGTCGTACGAAGAGAATCCTCCACCTTCGAAATTGAGAGCAATGAAACCACCTCCCTCACTATCTCTTCTTCGCCCGACGACTGAGCATGGCAGGGTAGAAACCCTTGTTTTTGCGTTGCCCAATTCAAGGTGTGCGGTAGTTGAATCCGTTTCTCCTCCATTTCCTCTACTGTGTGGGATTGGAGGGTGGTGATTGCTTCGTTTTGAGTGTGGTGTGCTGATACGACGTCTTTCTGGAGTCGACCGTGAGCATGGTGTGCGACGGCAATTTTTTCATTCTGAGGTTGCCCACTCTGTTCAGTCTCTTCCAAAACGTTAATTCTTTCTATGTTAACTGAGCTTCCCAGCAATCCAATCCGAACTGAGTCCTCCACCCTTCTAGTAATTGGGCTTGAATTATAATCTGACTCAAAGTGATTTTGTAACTTGCACCCCCTTTCGCATCCGCTAAGTGTGTCTGGTTCGAAACACATTGGGCCATTTCTAAAGGCCCATTTTTCTTTGCCTTGTCAGCCCTGCTTATAGCCGTTGATGTTGCAGACCCTACGTTTTCCTTCTTGGTGATTAGACAGCAATTAGGTGCAGATGTAGCCCCTAGGGGTTTTGCCGGAAAAGTGTCACAGCAGTGTATCGGTGATAATGGTACAGATCGCCGACGGTCCTGTTCAAGCGGTGGTTTTGTCTTGCTCATTTCCACCGTTTTTTCCTCCTCTTCAATCTTTCTTGCATCTTCAAAGGCCCCATTCTCCGAACAACCTGATGCATGCGACGTCATTGAATCTGCTTCAGAATCAGCTCCATCAGATTTTCCGCCCCAGTGACATTGACAAAGATTGTATTCAGGAACTGTGCATTCTTCCTCCATTGATACCTGATACAGGACTTCGTTGATTCTCATATAACTGGTTATCTTTGCCTCACAACCCACTGTTACTCTAACTTTAAATCTTGCATACTCTAATTCGTCCAAAGACATTGTTGCTTCATCTACCTCAACCAGAGTTCCTAGTAACGCAGCAATGTGTTTAAAGCACTCAGTATTCCATAGCTTCACTGGCAATCCTCTGCATCTCACCCAAACCAATTTATCCACCGCTACAAATTGATCTTCCCATGGGATAATGGTATCAAACAAATCTTCGAACCACTATTTGTTTTCCTCTATAGCTTCTTTAATCTTCATTTCGTTTTCGCCCATCAAAAGAACATGAAAACCGCCCAGAAATTTAATCTTTATGAAACTGAGGCCTCCCAGAATAAAGCTTTCATTCAAACCTGATACTTTGGTTAGATCCGAGACCCTCCCAATATAACATTGTTTTAACCATTCTCTTGGTGTTTCTTCCACTTTAAAGTGTATAGCATTTATATTTGACCTGTTCAAAGAATGTTCTCTGTTTCTGACTCCATTGTTGACCACATTTGCGTAAGAATTTTTTCCTTTTACCCTCCATTCATTTTTAACCACTTTCTCTTATTCTAATTCCTTCTCTTTCAGCTTTTCATTCCATTCCTTTCTTGTTTCTGCTGACTTGTTATATTTCGGTCTATTAGCATATAGTTTCCAGCTTCCAATCCATATTGTGTTCAACTGGTTCTCCAATTCTCTAATATTTTGTACTCCCTGGAATCTAACAAAACCAAACCTTTGCATCTTGATGTTCAATCTTCTAGATATAAAAATATCACTCACCCTCCCCATCTTCTAAAAATCTTCCACAAATCTGTTTCTTTGAGATCAAAGGGAAAGTTAGAGAAGAAGAAAGGAGTACCCTCTGTTCTTAGACATTTGCATTCAAGTTTCACTCTATCTCTACTGGTGTAGCTACAAAAAAATCAAGCGACCATTAAAATATTTTAATTTAAACATAATAGTAACATTTTACGTTTATTAATTTATTTTCATTAACCTTTAAAATTTAAAAAGGAGAAGGAAATACTAATAAGTTTTTTCCATGTTTGAAAAACATATAATTAAGAGATTGAAAATTGAAAAATTACTAGAAAAATTTATTGAAAATAGAGTTGAAGCTGTATTCGACATTATGAATGAATATTTATATCTTTGTCAATTTCATTTGATCTCTATTTTTTTCTAATTATGTTTTGCATCATGTAAAAAATTAAGTTATTATTTTTTATATATTTATTTCAATTGAATGTGATACATAAAAAACATTTCAATCTAATAATAATGGTGAAAAAGTACATATAATTAAGTTTTGGTAATTTTTTTTTTTTTTTTGTGTTTTTATATAATTCTTTTAATTGAAGATCATGCATAAAAACATTTCAATCTAATAATCATGGTGAAAAGGGCATATGTAAATTTAATCTATCTTCTTTTTACAATAAGAAAAACTAAAAATATATCGATTTGTTATCCTAACTAAAAAATAAAGTATTGTAACTTTTTCTTATTTGTTTGTTTTTAAGTTTACGATCTAAGTACATGTTAATTTTGCAATCAGTTTTTTACAACAACAAAAAATCAATTAATTATTTTTTTAAATCAGTTTTCTATGTCGTCTATCATGATGTCGGCCATATATATTGAATTATATAAAGATGTTTATCGAATTTTAATATTATTATAATCTTAAAAACATATCGAATTCATTTTCTAATTGTAACATATTGTATGATTAAATAATGTATATAATAACATGAAAAAAACTTAAGTACTTCATCATTTTTAAAGTTATTACAGATTTTTGGTGTATATATACATATATAATAAACATTAAATTCTCAAACATATATATAATTCCTACAAAATTCTAATGTCTCGTTTCTTAATCAATCCTTAAATATATCTATTTTCGTATAAAAAATATGATTATATCAAAATAATAAATAATTAAAAATAAAAATATGAATTAATATTTTAATTAGACATATAATACAAATAATATTAATAATAGTTATTTTAAAATATTTCATATCAAAGATTATTTATTTCTAAAATGCATAATATAATTAAACCATTCATTTTTAAAAGATTAATATTAATTTTAACACCGATGTTAATATCTCTCAAAATCACATTGTAACATTCCTATTTTTTTTTACCCATATATAATAAAATAAAAGTAAAACAAGTAATATGTAATTATATGTACGACTATCTCAAAAATATATCTTTTTCATAGGAATTTTAATATATACATCAACTGAATAACTTCATCTGTGTGATTCCATTATATTAGTAGTGTCATGTTTCATTACGGGCCTGACAAATCAATACACCCTAACAAAATCTCAACATAGTATTTCCTTACCTGCAAATATTATGTCTTGACCACACTTTCACAATTCTATATCTCATGTAACATATCAATCTATACATATATATTTGATTTCTAAACCAAAATCATTTAAAATCAAATAACCAATTCTCATCAAACATTTCAATTGAATTAATTCAACAAACTATTCAAATACATTCAATAACTCATTTAATTCCAAACTCATATATATTCTATAACATCTATTATATCTACACTTTCACATTTCAATCTCAAACAAATCCCAATCTACTAAAAAACAATAAATTCTGCAAGAAAATTTGAGACTGATGACCACGTCACCCCCACATCCAGATCTTCTAACCTAAGACTCTATTGGCAATTTAAACTAGCTTCCCTTACCTGAACTTGAACAGATGCTTCCTAAGAGTTCCAAACTACCAAAAGCTCAAGGGCAGCCTAACCTGCACCACAAAGTCCTGATAAAAAATCTAACTATACCACTGGGACCCTGAGCTAACAAAGACTATTTCTGAAGTTAAAAGCATCACATGCAAGCTTAAACTAAAGACAAACCTAACCAAATCAAAACTAACTCAAAGGAAAAGGAACCAAGAATGAACTTACTCTATTTGAGATTTTGATTGGGCAATCTTGTAGAGTTCATTGCTAGGAGTCCAATAGTAGACTCCGATCGTCAAACTAATGAGTGAGGAGGTCAAAACCTTAAAGAGAAGGCAGAAGAGAAGAAAATGGAATTTTTAGAGAGATGATGGTTCTTTTAAAATGAAACCTGAATAACTGAATTTCTATTTATATATTCTTTTAAATTTAATAATAAAATATTCATGTGTCATTTTAATTATACCATTTCTATTCTAAAATTATTTTTCTCAATCCTTACCCACATTAAAGTCCAACAATTATGTACTATAGATATATATAACTATCTCAAATGACATTGTTCTCATTTACAAATTTGTTTTATAGATTTTTACTTGAATATAAGTGATTTTCACTTTCAATTTAATGGACAAAACTTTTATCATTCTTCACCACATGATATATTAAACATTTTTTTTTATTTGAATCACTGTATTATATTCAATTTCCTAATTTAATATTTATATAATTAATAAAACAATATATTATTTTTATATTATATATAATATTTATCAACTTAAAAACATATCAATTTCAAACTAGTTGTTACGAAGTGGACTTTAAGCCTAACTCAACCCCATAAAACCAGCTCAATAAGGTGAGGTTTGCACCCACTTATATACAATGAAAGGATATTATGGGTGGTCCGATAGCGGGTGGCACGATAGGCCCAACACAAACACTCGCTAGGATAGGCTCGAAATGGCTCTGATACCATGTTACGAAGTGGACTTTAAGCCTAACTCAACCCCATAAAACCGGCTCAATGAGGTGAGGTTTGCACCCACTTATATACAATGAAAGGCTCTAATCTCTAGTCAATGTGAGATCTCCAACACTAGTTTATAATAAAATTTATAACTTAAAAAAAATTACATATATATAATACTTTGTTTGGATGATGAGTTGTCTCGCGAGAAAAAAAATAAAAAATATATTTCGCTTGTCTCATTTTTATTTGCAAAAATAAATCACCTGATAGAAATATACCATTGAATGTAAAACCTTATTTAATATTAAAGACTCAATTCAAAACTCATATTGTCTCAATTAATTCAAAACTCGTATATCACTAGTTCAAAATTATTACTTCAAATCTAAAGACAACATAACATCATCATAATCTAAATGTAAAAAATTTAAGCCAATGGTCAATAATGCCATATATAGTCAAAATTATAAAATCACAATTTTCATATCTTGAAATCATGCAACTAAATAGCTTGTTCATTTGATACCAATATTATTTGTTCACGAATAAGCTAACAAACAAGTCTAAGATGGAACTCAAGTGAGTATAACATTAATTCAATTTAAAACATTCAATTTTCAACTTAATACCTCACTTTATACAAATACAAATCTTCAAATCAATTGAATTAAATTAAGTTTATCGTCTCTAAAAATAAAACAAAAGATTTTTAACTCCTATTTACTTTTAGCGATCGAAAAAACTCATATGTACTCTAAAGTAAGAAATAAGAAAAAAGTGTGATAAACGAAAAAAATAAGGTAAATATAAAAAACAAATAACAATGATATTTTCTCTATAAAATTGCAAGAAATGCTAAATAAAATTATGTATAAAGATATAATTAATTAAATTTTTAATACAATAAATTTCTATTAATAATTATATTTTGCAAAAAAAATATTAAATTAAGAAAGTTTTTGTTATATTATAATAAAAGGAATAATAAAAATAAATATATCAAAATAATTAATAAAATAAAATATATAAATTTAATATTTTGGTAATATATGTTTTATATTATAAAATTAAATAATTTAGATTTCATGTTTTATAAATTAATTTATTTTGATATACTATCATTTTGAAGTATAAAGTTTTGTTTATTAAGATTTAATAATAAGTTTTATTTCAATTTTAAATTTATATCTATATAAAATTATTTTTAAAAATTTATTTTATAAATTATTTTTAAAACATACACACAAAAATTATTCTATTATCTTAATCATATTTACTACAAACTTTTTATCTTCTTTCATTCTCTTTCTTTCAATCCAAATAATGATTTGAGAATGAATTTGAGAGGAGTAGAAAATATAAACCAAAAAAAAACAAACAATAAGATAATTTGAACTAAGAAAAATAAAATAAAAAAATAACAAAAAAGCAACTGAAGGGAATGAAAAGAGAATAAAAACATATAAATAAATAAAAAGGAAGATAACTATTTTATTAATAAATTTTATTTATTATTCTAATATTAATTTTATTATTTTAATGTTATATTTAAATTATTATTTCTGAAAAAATATATTTTAAAAATTTATAATCATTAATTTTTTTTAATTTATATTTTTTTCCTTCAAAATTGATGGTGCGAATATTTCTTTTCAAACAGTAAAAAATATATGCGTTTTCTGTATGACATCCATTCTCAATTTTGGTGTCATTCCCACAGTTATTGACTTTCATAGCCTAGATAAGAGTTTCAAACACATAGGAAACACTTAAACAACAAAACATAAATAATTATTGGATGACTTTATCGAAACATCATCTTTTTATCCCACCAAATTAATGATAAATAAAAAAATTCAACCTAAAGTTAGACAAAAATTATAAAATATAAATATATGTACTCTATCAAAAAACCTGATTGGTTACTAAAGATCTTTACTCTATATTTTTACCAGCTCTCTCTGATTGAATTTTTTTTTTTATAATTAGCTCCAAAATCTTAAAAGAAAGTCAGAAAAGATTCATTGAAAATAATTTAAAAAGATAGTACAATTTTTAAAAAATGTATATCTTAGTCGTTAAGATTATAATTTATATATTTAATATAAAATAAAATTTTAACTTTTATTTTTAATATCTCTACTAAATATATAAATTTGTATAATGTCATTCTCGCTGTTAACTTAAAAGACTTGAATCTTCAGTTTTTTCCTATGTATTAAAATAAAATATTTATTATTACTAGCTTACACATAAACTATATATTTTTCTAATTTTTATTTATAAATTTTAGATAAACCTAAAACTACACGAATATTGATAAAGAATTTTTCTCAAATAAAAAATGTTTAAAATCAATCACTTATATTCCTAAGTCACCTTGAAACTAATTGTAAAATAGTTTGTTCAAACTTAAATAGATAAAGTTAATTTAAACACGCAAAGGTTGTGTTTGATTCATGTTACGTAATGTGATAAACATGATCTTTTCGTTAATATATGGTGTCTGTTATTGTCTAGTTGAAATTTAAAATGTTTTTTAATAATATTAATTATTCAGCTATATGTTATTTGCTTGGTGTATATATTTAAATGAGTTATTTGTTATTTGAACTCAGTCATTTTAATAACTATATAGCTAGACTATTACTATGTGATTAATTTTTAAATTATTTTAAAATTTATATCGATAGGATTAGATCAAAGACGTGCCGGGTACCACAACTAAAAATTTATTAAAATAAAAAGTAAATAATTATATTAAATATTATCTATAAATTAAAATATTATTAATATAAATAGTTTATATTATTAATAAAAATTTATAAATTAATTTATAATATAAATAGACATAACAATTAAAAAAAATGTTATTATTATATTATTTATTATTTCTAAATATCGATTATTCACGAATTTTTTTAGATAACTTTAAGATCTAGAAAATAACCTTAGAGTAGAAGTATTATATTTTAAATGATACCTGAATATTTTATTATTAGAATAAAAAAAGCTTATAAATAGAAAATTCAGTTATTCAAATTTCATTTTAAAATAACCACCATCTTGTTAGAAGTTTTCTTTTTTCCTTTCCTTTTCCTTCTTACTAAGATTCTGACATCCTCGTTCATCAGTTTAATGGTCGGAGTCCGCCATTAGACTCTTGGTAGTGATGACTACAAGATTGCCCAATCAAAATATCTGATAGAGTAAGTTCATTTTTGCTTTTCTCTTTGAGTCAAATTTTGAACTTGTTAGGTTGTTTCTGTCTTTACTTTGCATGTGACTCTTTTAGTTTCAGGGAGAATCTCGGTTAGCTCAGGATCTTAGTGATATAGTTAGATTTTTTATAAGGAATATGTGGTGCAGGTTAATTTCCTTTAAACTTTTGGTAAATTTGAAGCTCTTAGTGAGCAAATGCTTAAGTTCATGTAAGGGAAGTTAGTCTTAATTTTCAATAGAATACTAGACTAGAAGATCTAGATGTGGGGTGACGTGGTCACCGGTCTCAAACTTTCTTGCAGGATTGATTGTTTTAAGTATATTAGAAGTTGATTGAGATTTGAATGTGAAATTATATATGTGGTAGATGTTATAAAATTGTGTTTTTTTTTTATTTGAATAAGTAAATGAAAGTATTTAAATAGTTTGATGAATCACTTAAAGGATAATGTTGTTGAGTATTGGTTGTTTGATGTTGATTTGGAGTAATTATTCAGCTATAGCATGGACTTTGTTATTTTGGTGCACGCTGATGTATTTTAACTCACACTAAAAATTTTCGTTCAAGCCAAAAGTCCTAGGTGCACTCTGGTGTATTTTAGCTCACACTAAAAAAAATTTCGTTCAAGCCAAAAGTCATGGGTGCACTTTGGTGTATTTTAGCTCACACTAAATTTTTTTGTTCAAGCCAAAAGTCCAGGGTGCACTCTGATGTATTTTAGCTCACACTAATTTTTTTTTAGCTCAAGCCATTTCAAAATAAAAAAAATAAAAAATTTACTATTATTATTTTAGCATAGTTTAATTTGGATTATTATTGTTAAATGACTTTTTAGATATATTTGGATTGTTTAGAAAGTTTAAAATATATGTTGTGATTGAATGGTGTATTGATGTGTTAAATGAAGTGTGCAATGATGTGATCTAAACATAGTATTTTCAGGAAAGGAAATAATGTGTTGAGATTGTTGGTAGGGTGTATTGATCTGTCAGGTCCCGATCCAATGAGACGATCCTGACTCTACTGATACAATGGAATCACATATATGAAATTATTTAGTTGGTGAGAGTCGAAGGAGATTCATATGACTTTGTCTGCAGTTAGAAATATAATCTGGTCTTTCAGGTCATATGAATTTACCCTGTCATACGAGATGATGAGATAATAATATATTGAGATGTTTATGTGCATGATTGTGTGGATTCATAGAGTAGTATGACAGGTGCAAGTCTCAGAATTCTAATTTCAATACACGAGTCTTCCGGAAGCAGAATCAAGTGTCTGAGTATGTGAGTCAGTAGAAATCTGACAAAGAGTAATGTGGATGATGAATGTGGTAGACAGTTGATGAATTTGTGAAATTTGTGAACATTGATGGTTTTATGTTGATATTTAAAGTCTTATATTTGAAGTTTTAAAAATACCTAGTTTATCCTATATTTTGTTTTGTGTTTGTATTCTTTAATCTGTAATGATCGTGTTAATTTACACATGAGCAAATGCAATTGCAGATAATAGAACTCCTTAATGAGCAGTCAAGTCAAATGTGGAGATACAACTATTATAGTTGTATATATTTATATAATAATTAGATATAGTTTACTTTTTATTTTATGAAAATGAATAAAAATAGGTACGTTAGAATAACTCCTGAGACTGAGTTAGTGTTTCAGCTCCGATACAAAAATAATATCTATTATAAATATAAATTCTATTTATTTAAAATAAAATTTATAAAATGAAGTTAATTATCTAAAGATCCATTTAACATTGATGAGTATCTGGCCAGCAGCTCGTTATGTCAGTACCTTCTGGACTAGTTGCTGATGTCTTAGAGGAATTAACTCACATCACCATTTTCAATCAGTGCCGCCCGACACCCAACCCAATCAATTCATCACTCCATGCTTTCAGCACACAAAATACAAAAATTGAAGTTACTGATCAATAAACCGGACCAAATTATAAATGAGTGCTGAATTTTAGCCTGATGTGGCTGTTTCACACTGAAAGCTCCTGCTACTTCTGCTTGCCTTGTTCAGTAACCACTCAACAGTAAATACAAATGCAGATGCAAGGACAACTAGCACGCGCCCACAAACACAAACAATGAATTAAGACCATAATCAATGCATGCCGAACCACCACAACCATGAAGCAGCCAATGAAGACAACCGAATCCAAACCCCTCTCACGTCACAAATCAATGGAGTGTGTGAGGAGACACGCTTTGAACCACTCCATACCCTACGCACCCTAGGGGAGCCCCTCACCCCTACCCTCCTAGCCCTAGCCCATGCAATATGTCAACACATCAACCTTCTCCCTCCAATTCCACACCACCCAACTGCCCTATCCAAAGGACAAAACCACTATACTATGATATGATGTAACTTTTGAGTTTGGATTTCATCATTTGAACAATGAAGCTTCCATTTTAAAGTGGTCCTCCTTCCTATTGTTGTTGGCTTGGACCATCCAAACACATGGCCTCTATGCTCTTAGACTGCATGGTTTTTTGTTTGACAAGAAACTCAAACTGAAAGAGAGACCTTGCGGAAGATTAATTGTACTGAAAGAAGTCAAAGACACTTATGATATTATTAAACTTCATATATATTAATCACATGTTTTAAAACTACTAAAAAACGATATTCTAGAGACTTGAAATGGAAATAGTTTTACTTAATTATAGATATTCAAGCGGTTTTTAAATACATAAGATCTAAAAAAAAGGTGTGAAGCGATATTTGAACTGATATCTAGAAAGAAAATGAGTGTTGGTAGCATATCTTTACATGTATCAACCTGCATTTTCTTTTAGTATTATTGTAGGGAAACCATGTGGGTACACCGGTCCAGATGTCTCGTGTGCATGTTGGGGCATCATGTGAAAGTGAAACCTCTTTACACGCTTCTAGCAATCGCTGACAGCAACTGCTATAGTGATTTTGTGAGGGTAGTGCAAGACGCAATGCTTCTAACTTTGAATTCTTGTTGGGACTCTGGCTCAAACACGGACCATACAACAACAATATTCAATTTCTACGATTTGTTGCATCATCTCAATATGTTACTAACGTGAATAGGGAAGGCAACACTTTTTTGGTTAGTTTCTGTCTCTGTGTATTATGCTATGAATAATTTCTTAATTGCTTTTTATTCGTTTATCTTCTTTCGTGAAAGATTCTGCATATTTGAACGATAATTCCTTGTCTCTTCCCTTTGTCGGCCTTTTATTGATTTATACATCCGTGTTTCACTCTGATGTGTGAAGAGAATAAACTTCTATAATTTTTATTTTTATTTTGTTTTTTAATTATAAAAAATGTGAGAGTTTATTGCATATAGACGTAGATTCTGAAAGAGAATTATGTCAAAATTATCTTGCACACTAAGATAAAGCCCCCTTTAAATACTCCTCCTTACTTTTCTATATGTTTTTAAAAAGTTATATTTGCAGAAAAATATACTTTTCATATTTTAATAAAATAGCGATACAATATATTTATTGCTGTATTATTATATTTAAAAATTTGAAACTATAAGAACATAAATAAAAATGAACAATCTCTTTTCAAAATTAAGATAGGAAAAAGTAAAGTTAAGGAGTATTAAATTTGTGGGAATATCAAACGTCTATTATGATAAGCACTAGGTTGAATGCAATATTTGGATTGTCTACATCATTAACAAATACAAAAAAAAATGCAATAATTTCTTTTATATATATATATATATATATATATATATATATGTATGTATATAAACTGAGATATTCAGGTTCTACAATTAATACAAAAAAAAAACTACTTTTAGTTTATGAGTGTTACTATTCTCACAATAAATCTTTATCTAAGAGTAGAGAGATAAGATTTTTTTTTTTGAAAAAAAAAGTAACGTAATAAAATAAAATAAAACAAATGAGTTGTAAAGAATATTATAAATAGTATTGATCTAAATTAATGAAAGGAAATTTGAAAAGCAAGAAGTAGGAGAATGGAAAAATTGGGATGAGGGTAGTTAAGCATGTGATATGACTACAAGTTATTGAATCCAGCTGAGAAGTGTATCTTCAGATTTGCTTTCCATCTCTGTCACCCCTTAATCAAAACACCTTCATCTATGGAGCGTGTTTGCAACGCTCCTCTCTGTTTTAGATTAACTAATTATCCTTTATTTTAATCATGCCCTACAGTTTAAAGTTTGTTATATAAAAATTAATTTAGTCTAAGTTTACAATAAACGTGTCCTAACTCCACAGTGTAGGTGTATCTTTTATATGATAATTGATTTAATTCCTTATTACTTTTGAGTTACAAAGGTAATTGTGATAATTTGAAGAAAAAAACATATATTCTTCCTAGGTTAATTTTGACTTAGCCTTATTCAATGATTTAAAATTAATTTTATTACCCATAAAATAAATGTGGCTGCCGTTTTTCAAGCTAGAGAACAGATTCAGAGTTACGATTTTTACGTTTGATACATTTATTTAAATTAAATTTTGACGATAATTAATTATTTCATTCAAAAGATTTTTCTTTTCTTCAAGCATCAAAGTTCTTTCATACAAAAATGTAAGACTTATTTTTTTTAATTTATTTATTTTCTTTTTTCATATAAGTTCTTTTCCTTCTTCCTCTTTATTTTTAAATATTTTATTTCTATCATCTCACATGTTTGATATTATTTTTAGAATTTGATAACACTTATATCTTCATTCAAAGAAAACAAACTCGGTCAAGTAAAGATATCATTTGAGTCACTTAAATAAGTGCGTTGTTTGTCATACTTACTTAATAGAATCATTTTCGCTCAATATTGTCTGACATTTGTATTTAAGTGTTTTTTTTTGGTTTATTTGAACATATATGTTGTGTATATGTATGATATATGTAGAAATCATTTAATTGTGTGCTTGAATGATTGTTTTTTTAATTTAAATGCATATATATATTATATAATATGTGATTTTGAGATCATAAATATGAGATGATTGTTCCTGGATATTAAGTAAAGATATATGTTGTAATAGAGATTTCCTAATTATATAAACTAGGATATTTAGTGATGAAAAATTGGATGAAAATTTATAGTATCAATAAATCTCATGTTGAATCCGAGAGATAAATAAAATTTTGAGTAAGAATATGTCTTAAATTTACTTTGATCCATCAAGTTCGTGTATATAAGATACTAAAATGAGGTAGATATTAAATCTCTAATGGTGAATGTTTAATGTGGAGCTTCTAGAATACATTAATAGATATTTCTTGATAATATTGTAGATATATAAATTTATGAGTGATTTGTATGTTTATGTGTATGGGTTTAATGAATAAAAACAATGAATTGTGTTTAAACATCAAGTTGAATAAAGTTAGACTTTATGATTCCACTAGTTCATTTTTGGCATCTTACCATTAAGTTGTTGTCTTTTTTTTTCAACAATAATATATATATATATATATATATATATTATGTTTGTCTAAATATATATACATGAACAACCTAGAGAAACAACTTATGAATGTATTGGATACATTAGCAGATTGTAGACTCCGGAGCTAAACTACTTATAGTTCTGCGTTTGCAAGAACATAAAAGGAACATATTAAAATTCAGTTATTCATTTATAAAATTTAGAAGAAGAAAAAATGTTCCTTTAAATTGTAGTTATTATTTAAGTAAATATTTTCCATATCCACATAAATTTTGGGACTTAGAATGCAAATAGAAAAGTAATTTTTGTAATGAAATAATTAATCATTTTAAAATTTTCATTTTAAATAAAATTGTCAAACATAAATTTTTCTATAATAATTCTTCACACATATTTATGAATGAAATCTAATAATTATTTTTGTTATATAATTATAATATAATGTTTTTATATTTTTCGACATTAATTGAGTAGGTAGCTATATATTAGAATTGATTTTTTGTAGTGTTCAAATATAATAAATGAATAAAATAAAAATAATATGAATATTAAAAACATAAACTAAATAATATTGTTTTAAAATATTTTATTTTTACTTATTTTCACTTTTTCTAATTTAAGCGTTTTTTTTATTTCACGTGTTTCATAGTTGAATCCAAATAAAAGAATAAAATTTATCTATTTTTGAACAATTAGAATATATTGTAATGATGATGTAGATTTTACTACTATAATGTAATCATAATGACAGATGAAATATATTTAATTATATAATAAAAATTATACTCAATTAATGATATAGTAATATATATATATAGAGAGAGAGAGAGAGTAAATTATAATGTACAAAATTAATCACTTTTCAAGATAGTAAATAGAAGTGATATGTTTTATAAAGAAAATTATATAAATGAGGTGCAGTTTTTATGTCATGATAGTTAGGAGATTAATCTAAAAGTAAATTCCATTGAAGTGAAACTAATTTTGACAACTGCATATTAAAAATGCTGAGTTTATAATTTTGATGTAGCATAATTTTAAAATTGATTTATCTCTTGAAGTCGTAAACATATATGGTGAGTATTTTTTCTAAGAAGAAGATGAAAAGTTTGATAGAGATGTGAATGGTGATATGGTGAAGAGGTGAATGGAATCTAAAGAGTTGAAAGGTGTTGGGTAGAATAAGTAAAGGAATTGAAATATTTTAGTTTTGTAAGGAGTGGATGTGGATGAGAAGGAAGTAAGTGGAAACGGGATTTGAATGGGATGCGCGTGAGTAATAGTGATGGTAATAATAGTAACAGGAGTGGGTTGGTGGGGGTGAAGGTGGGGATTTGAATAAAGAAATACAACTAAACATGGAGGCAATTGGGTCGCCAAAAAGCCGAACATTGATTCCGACACCTTACCCTTTCTTCCCAACACCTTGTCCCATACCCGCCAGCCCCGGACTTCCCTACCCTACACTCATGTCTCTCTCTCTTGCAAATTAAAACCCCCATCCCTAGCTGTTACTCTGTCTCTCATCATCTCCACTCACATATATATACTCTTCTTATTCTCATTCTTCATACACTTTTAACACCTTTCTCATGCAATGGAGCTTCAACTCGGTCTCGCTCTCTCAACCAGTTCATCTCAACTACTTGACCTCAATTCTCATGCCTACGACTCTATCTTCCCTTTCCATCACAACAACAAACGTACCTTCTCCCAACTCATTCCCACGCTCTCTCTCCTCCCTCTGACGCCAAACCATCATCAAGAAGATCATCATCATCATGATAACCACACCCAATGCTCTACCATCACCAAGTACGTTCTACTACTCAATTTTTCCTCTTTTGCATTTGGACATGTGATCGCTTCTTGTATTTGACTTTTGTTATTGTGTAATCAGCAAGGATGATGAAGAAGATGTAGAAGGTGTGGTGGGTTGGCCACCAGTAAACTACTGGAGGAAGAAAATTCGTGTCGATAACTGCGGAGATCAAGAAGAGGTTGTGGGGAATAACGATAACATAGTATGGGTTGACCAGTGTCACGGCCATGGTTGTTCGGCCACTGGAAGGTCCAATTCTCTGTACGTGAAGGTGAAGATGGAGGGTGTTGGAATCGCACGGAAGGTCGATCTTGGCATGCACCAATCCTTTGAGACGCTCATGGAAACCTTGATGGACATGTTTGGAACAGGTCTTCAAGAATCAAACAGCTATGAATTGGCTTATCAGGACAAGGAGGGTGACTGGCTTCTCGCACAAGATGTACCTTGGAGGCAAGTGCATCCTATCTATTACCTTTCTAATAATTCTGGACCAAATGACAAACCCTATTCATTCATTCTCAATTCAGCTTGCTCCATGTATGATAAAAATAATAATTAGGCTTTTTCCATCCTGTGGAAGTTAGAATTAATGTTTCTGTTTCAAGTGGTATGGGGTAAAAGCATTGCCAAAACAATCATACTAATAGTTAAGGATATCTTCCACAGAACAAACATTGAAATGCATGAACATTCCAATTGCTGTAACTGACTAGTGTTTTTGGATTTTGTTATGCAGGAGTTTCGTTGGGTGTGCAAGAAGACTGAAATTGGTGAAGAGTAGCAGCAGATGAATGGCGACAAAATCTCGAATCTTGACCTAGTCAACTTTGTCTGCCAAAACCTTAATTACAAAGGCAGATGACATTTACATTTTCCCTTTTGGTTAACTGTATCTAATCCAGCTGAATATCCTAGTATTATAATATATATATATATATATATATATATATAGTTTTTGTATGAAACACATTATTAAAGTTTCTCACTGTAGTTGGTTGGTAGTATGAATGATAAATGCGCCATAGTAATAGTTTTTGACCTGCATGCAATTTCATTTATATTCTGTCTCTTGTTGTTTTTTTTAGTTTTTTGTTCTCCTAACACCGTGTTTGGTATGGAACCTATTGACATTTGACATGAGTATAGCTGGCATTCATATTTCTAGAAAACCTACCCTGTTTACGCCGACTTAGCCTGTTTTCACCGACTTAGCTCCACTTAATTTAAAGAAAAAAAAATCTATTTGAAAGAGTATCAACTTAATGTTTTTCTGAAAAAAGAAATGAGAATTACACATATAGGTTATGAATTATTAATTTTGGTATGTGAATATCTCCATTCCAGAAATTTAAGGAGGATGAAATCTTTTTACCTTTTAATTTTAATTTGATAAATATTGATTGATAGTGTATTTTATTGAATTTATGTTATTTAAAATATTTTTTATTTATTTTTATATCTCGGAATCCCATATTGAAAGTTGCTATGCAATCTATTCATTTTTTAAAATATTGATTCAATATTTTTTCTATCTAATTGTAATTTTTGTAATGATTACTTCAAAAGTAAGTCTAAAAATATTTTCATTTTCTATTATTTATTTTCTTTTAATACGATGTTATGGAAGAATTTCAGAATCATTAAACGAAAAGAAAACGAAATATGGATATATGGACTAAAGATGCTCTTAAGTAACTTAATCACTCCTCTTTTACCATGTTATAACCTTTTTCATCGAAGTAGTTTTTTGAAAATGATTTCCAAAGCTTTGTTTGTCTCACTTCTTTCTTTTAACACCTAGTTTGCAAAATATATTTGATGTTTACTTAATTATTAAATTATCATCCAAAAAATATGTGAAATGATAAAGTTTTCTTATATTCTTCTTTTATTTATATATTTTGTTCAATTTGTTGTTTGGCAATTTCGCACTCTCACTATACCAAAAACTAAAATTAGCTGCAAAAGAAAGTGAAACTAAAATTAGCTATACCAAAAACTAAAATTAGCTGCAAAAGAAAGTGAAACTAAAATTAGCTGCAAAAGAAAGTGAAAGTGATGCTAGGAATCCTAAATAGTGTTCACTAAGCCTTCATTTAAAAAAAAACGTGGGTTATATGGACATAAACTAAAAAAAAAAAGAAAAAAAAATTATGTGGGTCAAACTGTCACTACTGAACTATAAATGATAAATAATAATAAAAATTTAAAATTTTGTAGGTTAAGCCCACGCAAATATAATATATATATATATATATATATATATATATAAATTAAATTTAAATATGTAATAAAATTATGAAGGTTAAGCCCACGCTTCTTTGAATAAACAATATAAAATATAATTTTGTGGGGGTAACATGTAGGCTAAGCCCACGCTTCTTAAAAATTATATGGCCAACATGTAGGCTAAGCCCACGCTTCTTTAAATAAACAATATAAAATATAATTTTGTGTGGGGAGCATGTAGGCTAGGCCTACGCAAAAAAACACCACTTTTGTCCCACACACCCGTCACTATTTTTATGTCAAGCATATTAACTTCCAAATTTTAATGACAACTACACTTTTGCATCTATTTATTATAACTAATGTCCCTTTTTGACCCATGCTAATAAACATATTTTTTTAAGTGTCTACCTCGTGGCATATACCTCACTTACTATTTGTCTAAAAAAATCTTATTTAGCTGTATTTTTTTAAAAATTTAAACATTTTTTGAAAATAAAAATAAAACAAGTCCTAATTAAACAAGTCCTAATTTTAAAGTTACTGTATTTACATTAAAAAAAACTCATTTTATATCTATTTTATTTACTCCTATAACAACATCGTTATTTAGGATTCTAAGTGTGAATTTGTCCCACATTAAGTAGGAATTTGTTTGAATAACAATATATAAGAAAGAAGACTTACATATCTATTGTCTTTTTTGGGTTGGAAGTAATGTTTTGACTTTCTTATGTGAAATGTTCATGGCCCAGTGTTGAATCACCTCCACATTTAAAAAAAATCTCATGAAATTGGTGTCCTGAACGTGGATCGAACACGTGAGTGGTTGAATCTTGTATGGTTAGGATTCCTTGTATCAAAAGCCTTCCTGACAAGGGTTTCAGGTTATGTTGTGATAAAAACGACGTTACAAGTGGTTAACCACTATTGCTTGTGGGGAAGTACCAACGTGGAAGAAAGTTGCACTTGAAAGGGTGATTGTTAGAATTCCAAGTGTGAAGTTTGTCGTGGACGTAGACTAGTTATAGTTGAACAACGTAAATTGTTTGGATGTGATTTTCGTACTCTATTCTACCATGTTTTACATTCTCATTCTCCCTTTCTACATTTTCATATTATGTTAATTGATTAGACGATCCAATGAATGTTGTTTTTATTCAACAAACTTGTGTGGTGAACGTAAAATGAAGAAACTCAATCAAGATGACTTCTGCATAGTATGAGGTTGAGAAATTCACTAGCTTAAGTAATTTCGAATTATGGTTGTTAAAGATGCATCTTATTCTAGTTCATCAGGGCCTTCTTAAGGCTTTGGAATGAGATTTCAAGTCTGAAAAATCCATAACAGAAAAGGATAAGATTGCATTTTTAGAAAAAGGCTCATAATGCAGTTGTTCTAAGTCTTGGTGATAAGATCTCGAGGCAAGTTTCAAAGGAGAAGACTACAACGGGATTATGGACGAAGCTTGAAAGCTTCTATATGACCAAGCTCCTGGTTAACCATTTATACCTTAGACATGCGTTATACTCGTTCAAGTTGAATAGTGACAAGGTTGTTAGTGAACAACTGGATGAATTGATGTTCATATTGATTACGGAGATCAAACATTGTTGTTATTGTGTGCTTTACCAAAACACATGATTATTCCAAGGAGACTTTGATGTATGGGAGAGAAAGTTTTTCTCTGAAGGAGGTTCAGACTGCGTTGAACTCGAAAAATTTGAATAAGAGGTTTGATGTGAAGACTTCAAATTTAGGAGATGGCCTAATACCCAAAGGAAGATCGTCTAATTGTGAAAATGGAGGGAATGTTAGATGGAAATCTAAGTCTAAGACTCGTGATGTTAATGTAGTGAATTATTTCAGATGTTATCATTGTAAGAAGGAAGATCACACAAGAAAATATTGTCCTTTGAGGAAGAGGGGTTAAAACACTGATAGACCTTCTAGGTTTGATAAACAGTTTGATGGATCATGTATGTATGGTAAAACAGCTTTGGTGGAAGATGATTATGAATCATCAGAGGTTCTCATGGTGTCGAGTAGTACTGATGTTTATGAATGAATTTTGAACTCTGATTGTTCGTTTCATATGACACCAAACCGTCTATGGTTGCAACAATTTTCAGAACTTGAAGGAGAGTTTGTTTTCCTTGGTGATAACAAGTCATGTAAAATAACTGAAATTGAAGTAGTGAAATTTTGTCTTCATGATTGAACTAAGAGGATGCTTGAAGAAGTTATGTATATACCTAACTTGGATAGAAATATAATATCTCTTGGAAAACTTGAAAAGAAGGGATATATTTTTAGAGGTGAAGAGGGGGTTGTGAAGGTGTTGAGGGAGGTGATGAAAGGTGCGAGAAAGAATTACCTATATGCCTTGAATATAATGTTGTAATTTTTTACATATAAAAATATTGAGTATGAATAATTTATAGACAAAAAATATATGAAAATTAATGAATTCTATGTTTATGATTAAATTTTTTAAAAATTACTAGTTTTCCTTATTTCTTGTGTTATGTTTGTTTTTCTTTATATATGATGACGGTGTATTTCAATAGAATAAAAAATGATGTTGTAGATGATAGAACTTCATATTAAATTGGTGAATTATTTTAAATTTCCTCTTTATATTTTAATTTTGATATATATATATATATATATATATATATATATATAAAATTAACTTTTGTGATATAATCATTAGTTGTTTTAGCTAAAGATGTACACTTCTTCATTCATCAATTAAAAAAATGATAAAACCAACGCTTTTAACATGGAGCTGTGTTTTCTAAAATGAGAACAATAACTCTTTAAGAAAACAAAGTACAGTAATATGATTTAAAATTATAAAAAATGAAATATTTAATTAAGAAAAACTAACAATAATTATAATTATAATAGTGGATTATTTTTTAAATCGACCGTTATTATTATTGCAACTTATTATTTGAAAATGCAACATCATTTCCTTTTGGCATGCATGAGCTGATACAAGTTAAAGTATCATTGCGGCTTAACTAGTTGCACAACAGAACAAATTCAGTTGAGAGAAGTTTCATCAAGTTTTTCAAGACTTTACAGGTAAGGAATTGAGTTTTTGATAGACAAAGTTTATATATGGTGAGTAATTTTCTTTTAGTATCTTAAACTTCTTATCAAATGTTGATGTAGTATATGAGGGGTGTAGATAGAACCAGAGTACTTGACTTGTAGTTATTGGGCCGAGTTTAGAAAGAAAGTGGAAAACCAAGTATTTGAGAAAGGTGATTAGAAAGTTTATATTCTGTCTTTTTTCAAGTTAGAAAAGCAAAACCAAATTTTCTTATCTTTTTCGTTTCCTTTCATCTCCTCCATGGAAATCTAAGCTTTCATCTAAATATTTTCTTCGCCCCCAGAGAGTTAAAGCTAGACGCTAAGAGTGTGAAATCCATTTTTTTTTTCTTGGATAAGTTTCTCATTTTCTTTGATTTTATGTTTGTTTCTTGGACAAGTCTTGCATGTTGTTTTGGGCTCTTAGGGTTTTGGGAGAAATTGATAATTTAAAATCTTAGTTCTTGGAAACGTTTGACATTTAACACTTGATTTTTGAGCTGAACAAGAAGTTTCTTGGAGTTTTATTTCATCATCTTCTCCGAAAGACGACAGGGAAAACTGAGGTGAAACAAACTAAACTTTATCACAAATTTCAAGTTAATGGATTATTTTAGGTTGTGTAAATGAGTTTGCGTGTTTGTGATAAGTTGAAATTTAAGTGTTGTATTGTTGTTCATGAAATTTTGAAATGGAATTTTAGAAATTTCGTTGAAGGGTTTGGAATTATAATTGTTGATTATTGAAATGTGTTAGATGACTGTATATGGAGTTACCAATCATACATATGTTAGTAGAAGGAATCAAAATTGATAAACAATTTGGTAACCAAGCATATGTTATATACTACACGTGTTAATTTAATATGTTCATATTAAATATAGTTTTTCAGAAATCATTCGGTCTTAATTTTTTATTGCACCCATTGGTATCTTTGATAAATTATGCACGTGTTTGATTATTTTGATCTATAATTTATATAAGCTATTTATTATTATCAGCAAAAAAAAAATTGTGGTTGCTTTTTAAAAATAATAACTATTTATTGATGTGACCAAATAAAATATCAAGACTTTAATAGCTCGTGGATCACAACAGTGTTCCTACTCTATATTCTGACTCTTTTTTTCAAATCAATTTTTGAAACAATGGTATTTATATCATTCGTTTTATAAATTTACATGTATAAGAAATTATATTTATTCATATATATATATATATATATATATATATATATATATATTTGCGTGAATGTTTAATTATTAATATTTATTTATATATTAATTTTAGTTAATAGTGGGGTCACAGTATAAATATAATAAAAATGTCATGTTTTTATTCATTACTTCTATTAAAAAAAATTAATTTAATTCATGTTTAAAAGTTGAGTGCACATGATAAAAGAGAAGAAAACTGAGTGGACCCGAAAGAGATAGGTTGTCGGTTGTGACGAGTCAGAGTGGATTTGTTAACTGGAATACATTAGAATCAAACATGCTAATATTAAAATGCACTAAGATTCATGGAATAAGAATATGTTTTGTTTATGGGATCAAAGGATTATTAAAATCCATTTTTAACACTTAAAGAAAGAGACTGTTCTGGAAGTTGTAATTGTTACTCTGTATTACGTAAGATCATGTATAGACTTAAAACTAAAAGTTAAATGTATATCTTACAAATAAGTTACAAAATTATGACTAAAAAAATTGATATAATTTTTTTAAATGATTTCATAAATTAGAAATATTTTAATAAATTAAAATATAAACAAGTATGAGAACTATAAAAAAAAAAATATGTAGATATTAATTCCTATTTATGTACCAATCTAAAAAATTAAATATTAGATATACCCACTGTAAGGATCTAAAAGTTAAATGTATATCTTACAAATAAGTTACAAAATTATGACTAAAAAAATTGATATAATTTTTTTAAATGATTTCATAAATTAGAAATATTTTAATAAATTAAAATATAAACAAGTATGAGAACTATAAAAAAAAAAATATGTAGATATTAATTCCTATTTATGTACCAATCTAAAAAATTAAATATTAGATATACCCACTGTAAGGATCTAGAAAATAACCTTAGAGTAGAAGTGATATATTTTAAATGATACCTGAATATTTTATTATTAAAATGAAAATGACATATAAATAGAAAATTCAGTTATTCAGGTTTCATTTTAAAATAACCACCATCTCTCTAAAAGTTTCCCTTTTCATTTCTCTCCCTTCTCTCTAAGATTCTGACGTTCATCTGTTCGACAATCAGAGTACGCCATTAGACTCCTGGCAGCAAAGACTACAAGACTGCCCGAGTAAGTTTATTTTCGTACCCTTTTCCTTTCCTCTCCTTCTCTCTATGATTCTGACATCCTCAGCTATCAGTTTGACGATCGGAGTCTGCCATTGAACTCCTGCCAATGAACTCTACAAGATTGCCCGATCAAAATCCTAAATAGAGTAAGTTCATTTTTGGCCCTTTTCTTTGAGTCAAATTTTGAACTTGATAGGTTGTCTACATGAGTTTTACATGTGACTCTTTTAGCTTTAGGGTTAATCTCTGTTAACTCAAGGTCCTAGTTATATAGTTAGATTTTGATTAGGACTCTGTGGTGCAGGTTAATTACCTTTAAGCTTTTGGGTAGGTTTGAAGCTCTTGGTGAGCATCATTGTTTTTGCTTGCAGGATTGTCTGGATTGGTTGATTTTGAATCTGTTATGGGAATAATTTGTTGAAAACTGTTTGTGATTGAGAATTGAAAGTGTTGTGTGATTTCAGATGATGATTAATTTAAAGAGCATATATTTGGAATTAATTATGTGTTTTAAGTAAAGTTTGAGATATATTTGGATTGTTTAGAAAGTTTATATATATGAAGTGATTGAGTGGTGCATTGATATGTTAAATGATGTATGTAATGAGGTTAAAGTGTGATCAAGACGTAGTATTTTCAGGAAAGGAAATACCATGTTGAGATTGTTATTAGGGTGTATTGATTTGTGAGTGTCCCGTGAATGAGACGATCTGACTCTACTGATATAATGGAATCAAATAGATGAAGTTATTCAGTTGGTGAGAGTCGAAGGAGGTCCATTGGCTGCTGATTCTGAGGTTTGAAAGAACTGATCAGAGCACAAATGGATTTACCCTGTCATATGAAGATGATGAGATATTGAGATAATTATGTGCATGGCTGTGTGGGTTTCACAGCAGTAGTATGACAGGTGCAGGTCTCTGGATGCTAATTTCAATACACAAGTCTTCCGGAAGTAGAGTCAAGTGTCTATGTGTTGTGAGTCAGTAAAAGTCTGACATATGAAAGATGAATTTTATGAATGTAATAGACACTTGATGGTTTGAGAAATCATATGAGAATTGATGAATTATGCTTATTAATTTGAAATTTAAATTATATCAAAACTTTTTATATAGATAGCTTACCCTGTTATTTGTTTGTGTTTGTTTCTTTATCTGTGATGATCGTGTTTTACATGGGAGCAGATGAGATTTCAGGTGATAGAGCTCCTTAGTAAACAGCTGGAGAATGAGATAGTTTTATTTGAATGTTTTGTTTTGTTGTTAAAACTTTTTTTATGTATATATATTAAATCCCTATGAAGAGGGATATTTCTTTTGAGATACACATATGAGAAAATAGTATATGTTATTTGTAATTAGATATTGCTTGTTTTACTTTTATTACATTATATATGGGTAAAATTAAGGATGTTACACCCACCTTATATAGGTCATAGAGATATTTCGAATGAAGATAAGATTTCATATATTTTTACGGACAGATATTCATTTGTGATTTATGTAGCATAGACACTAACAGAGATATTGATACGACACGGATACGAAGATATGTATGTCTAAAATTAAGGACATGGAGACACGGATCTATATATTATATAATTATGAATTATTTAAATTGATAAGATTTATATGTAAAAGTATGTTTCAAAAAAAAATTCTGAGCAGAAAGATGTTTTTCATGACGGATTCAAAATGATTTGTTTCTTACTTTTATAATCATAATAAAAAATTATACAATAAATTTGAATTTTTAGAAAATTAAGTATTTTTTTCTTTTCAAATTGTGTTAGAACCGTACTAGAATTATCAGAAATCGAATAAATATTTTTTAAATTGAATACTTGACGAATACGTATTCTACGAGTATCATACGAGTGTCGGTATCCGATATGTGTATCCGACACCGACACGCCATTTTAGAGAAATATCCAACTAGCTTCATAATTTCTCATCCTAATTAATAAATGTCATTTTCCATTTAAGTAACCCAACTCTCGTTAAAAACCACTTAATATACCGAGTTTGAATATGAAAGATATTTTTAGATGCGGATAATAAAATTAAATCTGTTATTTGAATAAATAAATAAAAAATATATGTTTTTTGGTGTTAGAATCTTGCAATAATTAGTAGAAGATGAAGGTGTTAATGTATGTATGATGGTGATAGTGACGGTTAAGAAGGTTTAGGTAACCCATAATATAGTATTTTGTCTTTTTGTGGTAGCTTCACTTCCTCTCTGCCTCTTTCTCTCATTCTCTCATTCTCAGTCGCCAGAGTCCAATTTGATGAGAAAAGTATCGAATTGGTAGCTAGGATTGGGATATTAGGAATACCTATTTTCGCTCTTATCCTTTCCCCTTCTGTCGCACACTTCCCTACCTTTCGATGGATTCTCCCCATCCATTTCCACCCTCTGTTCCTATCTCTTTCTTACCTTCTACAACTTCTCTAAGGTACTCTTAAATTCCTCTTCCTCCTTCTTCTTCTTCATGCATTTATCACACTTCTTATTCTTGTTTCTCGTCTTTTTTTTCTTTACAATTCTGTGTTTTATTTGCATCAGTTTTTCATTGCGATGTGGGGGTAAAATGTCTTCTTCACAATTCCCACATGCCCATTTTTTTTCTCGTCTTTCTCAAATTTAGGTTTGCCAAGATAAGGTAGTTTTCCTTTCAATTCTTAGAAGGGTGAATGATTTATTTGCCTTTTGGTTCGGGGGAATCGATTCAATTGATTCCTTCTAGATTTTCACCCAACAGTTTGATTCCATGTTTCTGATTCCGTTCCTTTATGATTTATTACCTGGCTTCAGGAGCGGATTATTTTAATTGCTGTTTAAAAGTTAAAATCATCACTTGTAAAGGAATGTCATGATAAACCATAAAAGTTTGAAATATTTGGGATAGATAGGTTTAATTAGTTTCATCATTTATTAGGATTGATGAGATAAAGGAAGAGTTCGGGCATTTGTTTCAATTTTGGCCGCTTTGTTGTGTTAACTTTCTTGCCAAACTTCCTGTTTATAAACTGTTTTCTAAAAGTCACAAACTAGTTGGTATCCATTCTGAGATTTCTTTTTTTTTATGATAAATGTCTACACTTTTCTTCTTAAGGAAGCATACCGAATGTTTGTTCATGTCTTGTTGGTGTCTATTCAAATGAGACTTCAGTGTGAAACTACTTAACTGCTTGGAAATTTTGGTATCTCCCGTTAACAACAGCTACAATATCTTTTTTGGAAAATCCGGTTTAGCTTGAATTGTAGCTTTTGCTATATTTTAGCGTGCACTGTTTATGCTAAGAAATTCACTTTCCTTGGTATAAATTTCGAGACTTTTCATAATTTTTATGAGGACTTATGCTGCACTCTTTTCTTAACCTTAGTATTCATTCATCTCATGAATGAATCTCAGTAGAATATGATCACTTTTGGTTGTTGTTTCTGATCCCTTACGTTGAAATTGCTGCAGGTGAAAATGATATCTCTGAATGTGATTATCAAACTGGGGAAATCAATTAAAATATTCAATGTTTCCCCTTCAAGTTCAAGGCTTGGCTCCTCGACCACGCCTCGTTTCTAGGAGAAAACCTCCCTTGTTCTTTTGTTTGTTACTTCTATTACTGGTGCCAATTTTTCTGTTAGGAATTTTTGTCCATGGCCAGAAGATTTCTTACTTCTTCCGACCTCTTTGGGACAATCCCCCTGCCCCCTTCAAACGTATACCTCACTATTATGCAGAAAATGTCTCTATGGACCACCTTTGCAGTCTTCATGGTTGGTCCCTTCGCTCTGAGCCTCGCCGCATTTTTGATGCTGTTATTTTCAGCAATGAGTTAGACCTGCTAGAGATCAGATGGCATGAACTTTTTCCATATGTATCAAAATTTGTGATCCTTGAGTCCAACACCACTTTTACAGGCATTCCAAAAAGACTCTTCTTTGCCTCTAATCTTTCAAGATTTGGCTTTGCCATGCACAAGACTGTCCATGACATTTATCCTGGCAGAGTTGCGGACCCTGGATCATATGAGGACCCATTTATGCTTGAATCAAGACAACGTGGGGCGATGAATTCATTGTTACGCCGTGCAGGCATTTCCTACGGTGATATTCTTCTCATGTCAGATACAGATGAGATACCAAGTCCTCATACTTTGAAGCTACTTCAATGGTGTGAAGGGATTCCTCCCGTAATGCATCTTGAGCTGAGGCATTACATGTACTCATTTGAGTTCCCTGTGGACTACAGCAGCTGGCGTGCCACTGCCCACATCTTTGGTCCCCGGACACAATACCGTCACTCACGCCTGACAGACTTAATCTTCTCCGATGCAGGATGGCACTGCAGCTTCTGCTTTCGGTATATTTCAGAGTTTGTGTTCAAGATGACTGCCTATAGCCATGCAGACCGTGTGAAACGGAAGTCTTTCTTAAGTCATTCAAGAATTCAGAACAATATTTGCAAGGGAGATGACCTTTTTGATATGCTCCCTGAGGAATACTCTTTCCAGGAGTTGATTAAAAAGATGGGGTCTATACCCCGTTCAGCTTCTGCGGTTCATCTTCCTGCATACTTGATAGAGAATGCAGATAAATTTAAGTTCCTTCTTCCCGGAGGTTGCTTAAGACCACCAGAATAAAGGCTCCTTTTATCAAAGTAACATGCACAAAGATTTAAATTTGGTAGGATACCTTACACAAATATTTAAATTTGGTAGGATACCTTACACAGCACCAAGACTCTTACTTTTATCATTGTTCTTGAAAATGAAGCAGCATTGGAGAAACAGACGATAACAGTCAGTACACATTTTGTTGCTGTAGAAACTCATCTCGCTCGTGTACCTTTTTTGTACCGCAGAAAATGCCTGTGTTAAGTACAGGAGAGAACTAGGAACTCGGTTAAAAGTACAGAGAGCTTCAACCAAACATAAATGGTGATAAAAGGAAAATAATACTTTTGTGATGTTCTTGCATGTGTTTCCTTATTCAAGCGGTTTTCTTGATGAATTGAACGTAAATAAATTTCATAAGTCATTACTTCTGAGAGGGTAACTAAAGAAAACGTTTGTTTTTTCTGTTTTTCCATACTGATACATCAACGTATCACCGAGGATACAGTTATTGATTGCAACTTATACTTCGTTTTTTTCTAAAAATAGTTGCTAATTATGATATTGTGAAAGTGACGAATTCAAGATTTTGATGAATAATCCTTGTAAGAAGAATAGTAATTATTGTTTTTGGCGATGGTATTACCCTTTTTTGGTTGCCATAACGAAAATGAAACAGACTAGCCTATAGGTATTTGATCAGTCTCATGTAAAAGAATAAAACTTGATACTGTTTTATTTCTATATTTAATACATAAGTGAATCTTACAGCTATTTGACTTTTTCTGCTTATGGGATCATCTCCTTAAACCAGAACAGTGGGTGGATTGAGAGAGAGAGAGAGAGAGAGAGAGAAAAAGCAGGTCAGTATTGTCTTTAAGAAATTAATCTTCAAATAAAGTTAAATCTAAAATTGCCTATAAGATAAATCAATTTATTTTCGGATGATACTGAAGTTAAATGTACAACCCCAACCTAATAAAAAGGAAGTTCTTTTATCACTAGATCAATTCTATTAGGTTTGTATATCAAACTATGGTAAAATATAATTTGTTTGTGAGGAGTGGAGTGATGTTAATTTTTTCGGCCTTGACTTAAATGGGTTGCTCAACAAATTCATTGATGATGACGGCAACACTTTGTATATGAGTTGGAACATTCTTCTTTCTCTTGCTTGTTGGTTGATTGATATGCAAAAGATATAAATAATTGAACTGTGCAAAAAACAAAGGAGGAGTTTTGAAAGGTGTGAATGAGTGATTTATATATAGACTTAATTTGTCTCTATCAGTGACAGTGTTTTGGGGTGTAACTTGGATTGAGATTGAGGGAGAATTTCCTTCACCCTATAATAAAACAAAATTAATGTCCTTCATTTACAAAATTCAAAAACATAATAATAATAATAATAATAATAATAATAATAATAATAATAATAATAATAATGTTGTGTGTTTATAAATTGATAATTTTGCTTTCACCTTCTATGTCTTAAAACCAATAATTTAATAAAAATAACATCTAAACACATTTTTTAAATATTAAAAATATATTAAAATAAATAAATACGTGTAGATATGAATAAAATTTAAATTTTACTAAATACAAATAATTTTAAAAATATAATTATTTTAAATATCAAAATTAATATTTTGCGGATCCATCCATTTATATGTTCGACCCATGGATTAAATCTAGATCATTTCTTTTTACATCCTCATGTGAATCTCTTAGTGCCTCTATCCTTGTATTGTTGTCATCATCCTTATCTATGTATTGTGTTATAGATGTACTTAAAGAAGATAATGTTTTGTATTATACAATTTAAAAGTCATATTTTCGTAAGAAAAAATCTCTAAATTGTGTAAGTTGATTTAAAGATAACTATAAATCATTTTAGTAACTGGATTTTATTTAAAAATATAGCATTTATCAAATAAAATACAAGGTACATAATAAATGAGAACTTGTGGAAAGTGTTAAATCTCACCTTAAATCTTAGCTTGATTTAAATTACAAACAAAAAGTGAAAAATTATATTAAGTGCTCTAAAATATAATTGTATGTTATAATAAATTCAACAATATAACAACTTTTAGATTAAGATTCATTTTACTATAAAATAGGAAAATTAATATATATATATATATATATATATATATATATATAATTTAGTTAAATTTAAAATGTTAGAATAAAAAATTAACTAACCGTAAGAAACAAATATAATTTTTTGTTTTTAAAAATTGAAGCTGAAAATGTGATTAAATTTTTTATTTTTTTCAAATATTTTAATAGCTTCTTATTTAAATTGGTTTTTATCAATCTTAGTTCCACCTAATAGGATTCAAAGACCCTCTTTATTTTGTCTCTTTTTTTTTACCTACTCTAGGATGAGAATGCGGAACGGGTCATGCAGCCCAGTCTGCGGTCCGCTAGCAAAAAGTGCGAACATGTTCACTAATCTAGACCGTTGACCTGTTTAGGCCCATTTTACTTAATTCGCAAGTCGCATGGGCCAACAGCGGGGTCATTGGTTTACTAGCCCGCATAAATAAAAATAATTTTTTTTTTTTTTTTGTAAAAAAAAATTGCATTACACTCACACATCCTTGGAATGTGATATTGATTTTATTTATTTTAAAAAAATTAAATTAAATGTACTAAAAAAAGAAATATTTTATTTTAATCATCTAAATAAGTTAATAGCAAGAGTGTTAGTGGATTTAGTTTTAAGTAAAGTCTTATATTTAAAAAAAATTAAAAAAATTAAAAAAGATGCTCGTTACAAAATTTGTCATATTCATAAATATTATATAGAAAACTTTGGTAAGATATTTTCATTCACTCACAAATATTTTGGAGAGAAAAATAGATACAAAACAAAACTTTAATTATTTTTAATCAAGTTTATAAGGCCTCATACTTGAATTTCTTTATATTTTTATCTTAATTGAATGAATTAATAAAATTTTAATTTTTCAATATAAATAAGTTTTTTTATAATTAATAAAAAAATTATTTTATTTTAAATTATATTTTTTTATGCAAGCTGACGACTCGGAGGTGTGAGTTACTCTTATATGGAATGGACCAGTGAAATGAACATGCATTCATTGTGTGAGACAGACCAACCCAATCGTATTTTAGAAACCAAACACGGATAGGCAAACCCGCATTCCCACCCGTTAACTACTCTTACGATGGAAAAAATATTTAATCTTGTCTGGACGTAAAATATCTAAGATTATTAACTATGAAATATTCCATATAAATGAAAGAAGAAACATTAGGACTTAAAATAAAGATACCAATTATATCTTGATGCAAGATACTAGGAAATATTATTAACAATTCATAAAGTAATGCTAAATAGTAGGGTACAATCGATAGGGACATAGACAAGAGAAAAGGTGATGGAAATAAATAAGTGATGTCAATAATAGACATGCTAACAATATAGGAAACTGCAATGTGTTGATGTGTTGAAGCACACGATGTGGGACTGCTGTCCTGCTAGACCCCTTTGCATTGCACCTGTCTCTTCCTGCAACCTTCTCTCTTTAGATATGGTTCCTGGATTTTCTTCCAAGCTTTTTTTTTCATTTACATCCTCTTCATGCTTTATCATCATACTCAATATCTAATGCTTGCAATAATTAATGATGCACGTTTAACTATGATTAATAAATATAAAAAAATTTAATCAATTAATATCTATATCAATTGTAACAAAATGAGAAATATATATTTTCAGGATTACTTGTAATAGTAAGTATCAATCATTTATATTAACTAAGAGGAAAAAATAAATCTTTTGTAGATTGGAACTTAGTTTTAGAAAAATTTAAACATGAGAACCTTTATTAATATAAGTTCATTTTAATTTGTGAGAATTTTATTTTAATATTATTTATTGAATAGTTACTGAAGGGACCCACTTATAGGAGGCAAACGCTCCTGCTTGACTTCTTGCGGCAGTCGGCAGAAGCCTGTTTACTTCCCTTGTGATAAAAACAACAACAGTATTTGTCATTTATGGATAAGATTGCTCAATGTTTATTGGATATAAGTTTTTACTCATATTTCACTTTCAATGTATTATAATTAAATTTTAGAAAATAAATTATCATCTTTTTGGTCAGATAAGTTCATTAAATTAGTTTATTTATTATTATTATATATGGAATATTGTTCAACTCTCAATATATACAAATTTCTCATTAAAATATATTTTAGGTTTAGAGTATAAAATATTTATAAATCATTATTAATAAGATTCCAATATGACTTAGAAAAAAAAATAATTTTTTAATTAAATTATAAAGCATCTTAACATATATTATTATGATTGACTATTTGTGATATTATCTTAAAAGGATATGAATTGAAAAATAATAAAATTATTCCTAAATTTCATCATATCTTTATATTTAAAAATGAAAAGTTGTGTATCTTTATTTGTTATTTGAGAATCATATTTAAATTCTTTTCATGTTTTGTATAAAAACAATTAGACTAAGAAGATGTATGCCTTTTTATTTTAAATCAACCATAAAATATATTTTTAAATTATCAAATTTTCTATTGTAAATAGTTAGAAATTTAAAAATTCAAGCCTATAACACACTAAATCTCGTAATATACCCTAAAAGATATCTTACTAAGTAAAACTAGAGATGGTTAACTATATATTTATGTGTTTACATTTTTTTTTTACTTGTCTATTATTATTAATAAATACTTTTCTCTATATAGGATACATAAAACTAAAATATTATGAAATATTTCAATTTTTCCACTTTAAAAAGTAAATCTATTTTTCTCTCACACATAATTATGCTTTTTAACGAGTTTTATTTTGTATATTTTTTATAAAAGAAAAAATTATCTCATTGATATCTTTCCTTACAAATAAGTTTAGTGTGAAGATCAACAATTTGATAACAAGTTAGAATAGTATGAGAATAACACGCTTGCATTGCATACAATTCATAACAAAATGAAGATTCAACTCAAAATGTTTTGTTTTTTTAATGCATGATAAGATTAACACTTAATAAGACAACTCCTAAATTTTCTAAATGTATTTTAGGAACCATCATGGGTATATGTAGCTCGACTAGAAGGACGGAAGCCGTATAATCGTCAAAACAGTAGTCTCACTTTAATAGTCAGGTTCAATACTACTTCTATACACAACCTTTTGTTTGTGAGATGACCAAGAAACTATGTTCGATCCAAAATACACACAATATCCTATCGTGGACATTTTATCCTCAATGTCGAACCCCAATCTTGCATCACAAATGCAGTGACAGAAGAACTTCAGTTTTTTTTTGTATGAGAAGACCATGATTAACTATACCAACAAGGTATATGAGAGTGCACTTATTGACTTTCCAGTGGTGATGCGGTTTGTGTATGAACTGACAAACCTTATTTATGGCATAGGAAAACTCTCTCTTCAACTTTGACATTCTATGACAATCCTATATCTAAGCAGCGGAATCAATTAAGACCGACCATCTTTGTTCATATTTACGGCATAGAAAAACTCTCTCTTCAACTTTGGCAAGCTATGACAATCCTATATCTAAGCAGTGGAATCAATCAAGACCGACCATCTTTGTCAAGATGAAAGCAGTCATGGAAACAAGTAACTATGCAAAAATCAATTGATCTTATTCATACGGAAGAAATTGAATATTGAGAAGATTACGTTCAACATCATCATTGAAAAAACGTTGTGAAATATTTGTACCATCAAGAAATTTGAAACCCTCAAATCGTGGCAGTAACATGTTGTTTTCATATAAGATAATTTTCATCATTTAGTTTGAGGCTTATGGGTGTGATAAAATGAAGTGAAATAAAAGAAGTTGTGGATAAAGAGATTTGAGATTGAGAGGTAGGAGAAGAAGATGATGCCATGAGAGAAAAATCCTACTCTTGATACCATGTTAGAAAAGGAGAAAGGAAATATATATATATATATATATATATATATATATATATATATATTTCATTTACACTCCCAAAATAAAAAGAAGCTCACCAGTAAAAAATAAAATATTAAAAAAGATATGTGGAAAAAATCAACCACAAAATAAATCTTAGTATAACCAACCATTTTTAATAATACTTAACGATAATTTTTGAAAAAAAAAATTGTATAGTAGATATTGAATCTTATTATATATTATTACACATAGTAAAACTTTAAATAATTAATTCAGTAATGTATTTAATTAGTTTTTAACTTCTATTTATTCAAAAAAAAAATTATCAACCATGAATAAAATACACCTACCAGGTATTCAATGCTTTTAAAGTTTTAGAGTATTATATTTGGGATAAAACTTTCTTAGGATAAATTGATATAAAATCAATAATAACAATAATATTATTAGTCATAATTGAACCATAATAAATTATATAAATAGACAATATGTTGAGGATCATTAATCTTGATATGGTGTATATATATTTGAATAGAATTGTGATAACTCAAGGTAAAATACTGTTTTTTTTTTTTAAATAATGATTATGATATGCATGCCGATATCTTCATGTGAAAAGGTACATGAGTTCTCAAACACTTCTTATAGTTTTTTTTTTCTTTCGATGGCAAACACTTATAGATAATAATAATGGAAGATAATCATTTGAAGGGCTTTGGATCTGTATGAGTTTGAGATATTCATGATAAGTCTTTTACTTTTCAATGAATATGCTGTTTTAAGATTTATTATTATTATTTTAGGTTGTATTGTAATAATGTTTAGTTCTATTATAGGTTTTATTCTACAAACTGGATTTTTTTTCCTTTTTTACATTTTCCCGATAAATTTGGAGAAATGAAAGCAAATTTATATAATTTTTTTATTACATGAAGTAACCCACAATATATAAGCACGAAATGCCTAAACGCTGTAATAAGTAATTGAATTTTCATGATATAGGTTGATGCAAATCAATTAAGTTGATTGATTAGTTATTACTGAAAACAAACTACTCATTTACTAGTAGGAAATAATCTTTGTATTCAGTTAAAATAATCATATTTTAAAAATCGCGTAAAGAATAAATTATTTTAAATCAAATAATCATGTAGCAAAAAAAAAAATTGTGCTCAAATCATTTAAGTGTAAATGTTGAACCGTATCTATTCAAATTAACCCATATCATATAATTATGTGACAAATGAAATAGTTAGAATGAAAAGATATTTACTTGTACATAGCATTAGTTGTCAATAGATATTAAAGGATGTGTAAAAACAGTTTTAACGTGGATTCTGTCTTAATTAAAACATGAGATGTTATTGCTTTGTTTTATGTTTTATAAGAGTAAATATATAAAGAAAGAAGTAATTAGTGAGGGTAGTAATTGAAGAAAAGAGGAAAGAAGATGTGTTGTTAAAAGTGGAGAGAGGCAAAGAGAATTGGTTGGAGGGGAGTGTGAGATAAAGGAAAGAAAAAGAGAGTGGTGGGAGTGGTCCATGAAGGAACCACGAAAACTCATAGAAAGCGACATGTGTTGCTCAAGACACATATCAATTACGTTCCTACCTTTCAAAGGATGGCTCCCTTCCAAACCATATTAATGCTTTCTTTCTTTGATGCTAAAGTACCAAAACTACATCACTTCTCCCCATACTATATTCTTATTTTTCCCTCTTAACTAAGCCACCCCCATCTTTTTCTTCCACAACCTAATCATTTTGCAAAATCAACCTATTCAAAATCATTCCTCTAATTACATCTTTATATTATCCATATATAATAAGGACTTTTCGGGACAAGATAAAAAAACAAATATTTTTATCAAATATCTAGGATTGGGTATTTGTGAAATATTTGCATTCTAAAAATTATAATATTTAATATTCAGAATATATTAAAAGTGAATCCTACATAAAAATAATTACCTATTATAAAAAAGCATAGTTACGTTGGAATATTGGAAGGTGCAAAAAGGAGCAGTGTACTGTTACTTAGCAATTCTGAGTTTCTGACTCTTGATGCTGTCCAGGTGCCAGGAAGGAGGATACCATCAATCCGTATTTATTCCCATAAAGACGACAAGTGGCACGTTATCATCCTATTAACGTCAATCACGTGGAGGCTCAAGATCAAACTCACATAAACTGTCACAAATAATAATAATAATTATTATTATTATTATTTATTTTCACAAAATTTCCTTTAATATGAAAACACAAAGAGGAGATATTTATGCAGGAGCAATTGTGATTTATAAAAGGAAAGAAAAAAAAAACAGAATTAAATAGAAAAAAGTGGAGAGAAAGTCGCACTTATATTTATTATGATGGGGAGCTTTACATGTGAATGGCACTCCTTCTTTCTAGATAAATACAAAAGCGACCTGATTGGAACCGTTTAAAATGTCTTGCGTCACAGTGAATCGACGTGCACACGAGATAATCATTTTTCACTTCACACGCTTCATTGCGGTATATCGCCAGCGGTACGAGAAGCGGCGATAATTTGAGTGAGACTTTTCTTTCTTTTGTTTTCTTCGCTTAGCTCTCTCTACCACTTTATCCAAATTAAATAGACGTCTGTCACACGCATGTATAAATAAATAAGTAATAATAAAAATATAAAACCCATTGATGTGAAATGAACAATTGGTGTCGGGATTCCTACGTACGCAAGTAGGGTTGAATGGTTACTCGCCCTGTTTGTGTGTGCGTGCGTGTTGTTAATGTTTTGGTAACTCCAAAGGTCTTTATTGTGGTTGTTGGTGGGATCCATTTTTTACAACCCATATTATGCTTTTCCTACCATGCATGCCATTCTTAAAACTATTTTACACCTTTTCAATATAACCATGTTTCCTCGGATCAAGAGAAGATAAAAAAAAATAAAAATCAAACAATTTTATCTCAAACTCTATTTATAAATTCTTATCGCACGGATAATTATGCTATCTTTGTTACTTTGTGTAGCAGGTAAATAGATATTTTTTCTTTATTAGTATTAGATTTCTCTTTTAGATATATTAATGGTTAATTTATTATATTTCCTTTTTAAAATGTACTTAATTCATGCACATAAGATACTTATTCATTTTTGGATACAAATGAATGTATTTATTGATTTATTAAAAAAAATTGCATTTATTGAAAGAAAATTATTTTTTAAATTATCAGTTATGTCATTAAATATAATTTATTTTTCTCGATATCTTTTTTAATATTCCTTGTTACAATTTAATTGTTTATTTTCTTACATATCTATTCCATACACATAAATATATAATTACATACATTTATTATTTAGAATAAAAAAAATCTCTCTTTATACATGAATCAATTATATACATATGTCTTTTTTTAAGGAAAATACATAATAAAAACATGTATAGGTTTATCTCCTACTCTTCAAACTTAATTATGGTGAGATCACATTTTTGCAACATCATCTGTTTTTCATCTAACACACTTTCATCATAATTGATAAATAAAACAGAAATCATATCATAAAACATGGTAAGCTATACACTATATTTATTTTTAACTCGAGCGAAAATGTGTCTGAGACAAATGTTCAATTCCAATTTTATTTTTCCTCAAGCAAAAATATGGTCGAAAGAGAGACAAATTCTACTTCATTTTCACTTGAGCAAAAATGAACCTGAGACTAAAAATAAGTTTCCTATTATATTTTTGTTTTAGTGAAAACTTGTCGCTTGAGTCTAAATATTAGAAGTTTAACATAATTAAATTAATTTTAAACCCTCAACCAAGATCAATATGATACTATCTTGTTCATGATTTAACTTGTACTTGCATTGAACTCATATGTCAACATATATATATATATTCAAGATTTTCAAATAGAAATCAACTCCTATTCAAACTCAAACACCCAACTTTCTCTATTGTTTAAACTTCAAACAATTTATAACACAACACAACATCATTCAATAATCTTTTCAATATCAAAATCAATATTTAAATACCAAACTATCAAGATCTAACATCTCTACACTTTCAAAAGGTATAACTTCAAACAATTTTCATCGAATTGCATCCATGCATAAAACATATACTACTATGACCAAGTCATATCCAGACATTCTAAATCCTCTACCCTAATGTACTGACAAAAATCATAAGAGCTTTTCTTATTTGTTTAGCTTGTTCCACACCAAACCAAGCTTTTAACCCCACGTGATTCACAAGAAGGCTAAATATATACACAAAAGACTTTGATCAATGATATGAACATACCCATATGATCATTGACTAAAAGAGATTCATCTTTACTTGAAGAATGTCACACACAAACAGTAGTACCATGCATGCATCCAAAAACCAAAAATCAGTTTAGAGAAAAGGGGCAAATATGAACTTACTCTAAAAGAAATTATGCAAGTAGACTTACTTTGTTCTTCAACAGGGTCTCTGTGGTGGGTTTCTAATCTAAGAAAAGATAGATAGATTTTTCAGAATCTTAGAGAGAATTCGAAGAAAGAAAAGGAAAAAGAGTTATAGAGAAATGATGATTCTTTTGAAATGAAATTTGAATAATTAAGTTTTACTATTTATAAGCTTTCCACTTTAATAATAAAATATTCATACTTCATCTTAGTTATGTCACATATACTCTTAACCAAATTTATAGATTCTTACATTTCCCTAACAACAAAAATTTTCATCTAAAAATTACTTACTAGGAAAAAGATAAGGATATACTTCTCTCATGTGTTTCTTCCAACTCCCATATGGAATTTCCAAACTTAGCATTTCACAACATCTTCACCATACAAATGATTTTATCTTTGAGTTACTTTATCTATTAATCCCGAATCATGATTGGTGTAGTCTCATAAGATAAGTCCCCCTTTACTTACACATCATCCAACTCCTACATAACTAGGGTCCGAAATGTATCTCCTTAACTGAGATACATGAAACACACGATGAATATTTCACAATAGGAGAGGTAATTCAATCTCACAAATCACTGAACCTATCTTTTTAAGAATTTGACATGGTACAATAAACTTAGGAGACAACTTTTTGGATTTGATATATCACAACTCCCTTGGTAGGGGTCACTTTTAGAAACACGTGATCTCGAGTTGCAAACTCCAAATACTTTCTTCTCTAATCTACATAAGACTTTTTCCTACTCTGAGAAGTCTACATCTTCTCTTGAATTTGTCCTCAGTAGTTGGAGCAACTATAGTCCTGCCAACACTAATTATCAAGCTTAATACCGACATAAATGAACCATACATTTCCTCCCATTCAAAGTCTTATAAGGTATCATCCTGGTGCTAGCTTGATAATTGTTATTATAGGTAAATTCTATTAAGGGTAGTATCTCATCCCAACTCTCCAAGTGATCAAGCACACATGTTCTGAACAAATCTTCTAGAGATTTCGTTCTTTCAAATTGTCCATTTGGTTTAGGATGATAAGCAAAACTCATTCTCAGCTTGATCCCCAAAGCATCTTGCAGAGTCTGTCTAAACCTAGATGTAAACCTATGATCCCTATTTCCATTCCTAAAATTATGTCCAACTCTTGTGAAGGTAAGCAGATAAGACTGACTTTAAGTATGCATCTCTCTATCATCACATGACACTCATAATAGACTATAAAGGGAGACATTTTCCTAAATGTTGGCGTTGAAACTTAAAGCTTAAACTATAACTCTCTAATTGGTAACCTCAATTAATCTATACACGTACTTGACACAACAAAGTGTGTTCAAACTTCTAGCAGATATAGAACAAACACACTGTTATAAGTTTCCTAGCTTATAAACTTATACTCCTATCAAAGCAAAAACTTTGTTTGTCACCTAGGGTTTGCTACTCTCTTCTATCCCCTGTTGGGAATGACTTGTATGTTGTCCCCATTTTACAAGAAAAATTATCTAAAAACTTAATTTTTAATTTATTATAAGGAGAATGATCTAAAAACTCAATTTATAGGTAAAAGAGTAAAAAAATGTTATATTTGCTAAAAATAATAAATTAAAGTATTAATTTATGTCAACCAAGCACAATTTATTTGAATGGAAAAAAAATGACAAAAATTTATAAAATTAAGCATATCAAGAGTATATTATTGAATATACACTAAAATTATCAGTGAGAGTACAAAATATGAGTTATCACTAGAATTTGAAGTTTTAAAGTGGTGAAGAAGTTTCATGATTGATATTGATTCATCCTCATTTTCAAACCAGGATATCTTGTAGTTCAAGGATAATTAAGGTAAAGAAAATTAGTTTTAATTAAAATATATTCTTAGGTTGAGTTTAAATTTTACTTTGTGTATTATTAAGACTACTGCATGTTTATATAAATGTGATTTCACTTGGGTAATTTTGTTGAAAGGTTTAAATATGAGAAAGTTTTCCTTTAATTTATACAAACTAGAACTCAAAATTTATGACCTATATTAATTGTAATAATGATGTTTTAATGAAAGAGAAAAAAAATGTAATACAACCTGATAGTAAATAATAGAAAAGTAATAGAAAGAGAGACATCTTACAATTAAGAATATTTCAATTCCACCTTTTTTATTTATATACACACATACGTGTAGATATTTGTTTTATTCGTGTAGATATAATCAATATTACAAAGTTTATCTATTTAAGGTAAAAAAATTGTATATTGCCCGTTTATATATATGTATTTATATATATATATCATTTATCTCATTTAGTTATTATAATAATGATGAAATTATTACATACAATATTATAAAGAATATAATATCTGATATGATTATCTAAGTCACAATAAGGAAGAAAACAAATCACAAGATAAAATCTTCACCATAAAAATATAGAAAGCGTTGTCATTTTCGATGTAGTGTAATGTAGCTATTAATATAGAAAACATTCTTAATGTTGAAATAAATTTGCAACTTAGTTATATTTTTAATGATACATTTTTATAGTTATAAACTCACCTATAGTAATCAACGACTTCAAGAAAATGCGGTGAATGATTATGCGAATACTTTTTTTCTCAAACATCTTAATATATAGTTTAAGTAGGGCACTGAATTATTTGTTAATAATTTATAGTTTTTAAAATTAAACTACAAAATAGTTTAATTTTTATTTTAAAAAACAGTGTAGTTTTTTATTTACTCGGTTCAATAAACTACTCCTTTACTTGGGTTGCTCTTAACTCATATTATTAGTTAAAAATATTTATCTCCAACGGAGAACTCTTAAATGCAGTGAATAAATTATTGACAACCCCACCCACTCATTGAGGTAGGTTTTGAGGAACACCTATAATGACACTCAAAAGCTAAGTTAGTAAAAATTACCACAAGAAGTTTGTTAGGAAAAATAACTCTACATGCCAAGAAATAGTAATTGGTGTCATTATGCATGATCCTGCATTTGCTATTCTTATTATTGTATGATGAGAGCATTCCCATTATAATAAGAAGCCTCTAATAATACCCTGAAACTAATACAATCACATATGTTATACAAATTGAAAATGGTGGCACCCATCAGTGCCATTAAAATTATTGGATTTTCTTTTATAAAAAGATATCGAATGATTCAATACTAACACATTTCATATAAAAAAAATCAAGATATCACTTCCAATTCAAAATAATGATTATGTGAGTCTTTTTTCTTTTTATATATTATTTTTATTGTATTAATGTTTTGAATTGAAAGTGTTATTTTAACTTTTTTATATGAAATACTTATAAATTATTAGTATCGAATTAATCTGACATTTTCTAAAAAATAAAATTTTAACAAAATTTTTATATCAAATTAATCTAAATCGATATTATTGATAATCTAAGCATGACTTGAAGTAGTTTAATGTTTTATATTAAATAAAAATAACAAAATTCAGTGATATATAGAAGAAAAAAAACCTCGCAAACACACAATTTTAAGAATTTAAACTGAAAATGAAAATGATGTTATGTTATTTTATATAAATTTTAATCTAACTCGTAAATCTTTCCATTTATTTTCTATAAAAATCCTAAAAATATTATCATAAATATTACAAAGTGAACCTAAAATTCAACTATTGGTTATATTACTCAATATTAATGCCATAAACTTCCTCTACTCAATTAATTTTTTAGTTGTCATTATATTTATGTATGTTGGAAGGAAAATTTATTTAAAGCAGATGAATAGCCCGTGCACTGAAATTAGTGCAAACAGTGTGAAAATAAAAAATTACAACTAGTGGTTATTGCAAAACGAATACAAAAAACAATGTCGTAATATGTTTCGGAAACAGGTGAACATAGGATTTACTGATGTGGTGTGTGTTTTGTTGACAAGGTGCGAACATCATTGAGTTTGGTCTTCTTTGCGCCGTTTCCGTCTTAAGTATATATCAGAAAGTGCAACACACCATGTTTGGTACCACTTTCCTTGTGCCACCACGAAACACGAGATTCTCACCAACGTGCGATGAGGCAAATAAGTTCTTTCATGCGATGTCTGTCACCACCCTCCATGTGAAAGACATCCTTCAAGGTAGTTATTCAATTTTATTATTTTAATATTTATGTTGTTTTATTAAAAATATAAATTAAGACAATGGTATCAACTTTTTATTATTATTTAGTGTTTAGAGTTAGATGTATAGTCTAAGTTTGATTATAGATTAAATTTGATTAAGTTGAGTTATAAGTTACATTTTATTAATTTTTGCTACGTGTTAAATTTAATTAAAGTTTTTCTATAAAAATTATCATTTTAAGCATCATTCTAAGATCCGACATATTATTAGATTTCACATTTCAATAAACTAACACCTCAAATAATAATAATTATAATATATATATATATAAAGAAATATAGGAACTTGAAACTTAGTTAAATTATTTAACTGTAGGTTAAATTTAACTAAATTTAAAAGTTTAATTTAATTATATAGTTTAGTTGGGTTCAATTTTAGAAAGTTTAATTATACGTTAAATTTATTTTAATTATAGGTTAGATTTGACTTAGTTATAGGTTAAATTTTATTCAAGTTAACTATAAATTATATAATATAGATTATATTTAGTTAAATTTAGTAAAGATTTATTAATTATAATAAAATAATAATTTATTTATAGGTTATTTTATAAATTTAGAACCTTCAGTTAGTATGAGTTAGAAATTTGTGTATGTCATTATTGATTTTGTTTATTGTATTTTTTTATAATTGTACTTATGATATGATTGAGATATTGATATTTAATTCGGAGATTCTCACTCCTGATAAATTCTATTATTTAATTTTGGATCAATATATATATTTAGAAGTCCATATTTTTAAGTCTTATATTTTCGAAATTTAAGTAGATTTGTATGATATATTGCATTTAGCCAATCTTACTTTCTTATTTAAGGTTTGATATAAAGATTAAGTATTACTTTTAATTCAAAAATTTCATATGTTTTATTTTATTTTAAAAAGAAAAAAAATAATGATAATTATTACATTCAATCTTGTATTGTTCGGTTGAATAATTTGAAAAGATTAAATATTTTTTCAAAAAATTATTATGTATACTTTGATCACATTATATATATTTTGTAAAATTATAATTTATTTTATTTTTTATTAATTTCTGGGTGTATATTTAATTATTATTATTGATTTGATGTCATTACTTTCGTAGTGTGTTAGTCGAAGAGAAATGTAAAATATTACCAAAATTCTGTAAAATAGAAAAAACGTTGATTAAAATTTACATAGTTGTGAAATGTAACAAGTAAATATTTCTGAATGAGATAAGATTAATTTTTTTTTAAGAAAATAAAGATATTCATGTATAAACCAAGTTCACTTGTCACATAGTAAACAATTAAAATAGGATGAGTGAAAGTTAAATTTGTGAGGTATATGAAAATGATGTTGAAAAATTTACATAATTTACTCAACAAAATGTGGGAGGTACCATTCAAAGATATTTTGGTTCTTGTGTTATTTATTGAATGGGAAAGGACTAGAAGTTTAGTGTAGGTAATAACATATTTTTTATGGTGATTTCTTAGTAAGTTATGTAACATAAACTTAATATCGTGACTTCTAAAATAATGTGTTTCTCAAATTAATCATTCTTATTTTCACTTCGATAATTGTTTAGAGGAAATGATTCTTAAGGTTGAACAATAAAGCTTTGTATATAAGATTTACAAGGTTCACATGATTTTTTTAATAATATTAAGATGAATTAGTGAAAAAAAAAAGAGAACTGATTCAAACAAAGTTTTGCCAGTTGTTGATTGAAATGATTCTAGAAGATAATAAATTTTTTACTGGTTATTACAGACAAAAAAAAAACAGTGTTAATGTGTATGAAGTACATGATAGTACATGTTTGTCTTAATCTTCTTAATTGCTATAATATAACTTAGCATGGTGAAGTTACATTGTAACTCGATATTTAATACTATTATTTATAATGAAATTAATAGTACATTATAACTATAATTGGTATTAATGCATATCAATCAAATAATTAAGTACATCCCCCCAAAATTATTGATTTGCATGATTTTGTTCTTTATATAAAAATCCAAGTGGAATGTAGTTTAGATATTTTTATAAGATTTTAAATTAAATTTAGATTAAATTACTTTTATTATTAAAATCTTTTAATTTTGATAATGACAATTTTTATGTATTTATTATGAAAAATTTAATCAGAATTCATTTACCTTTTATATATATATGGGAATCATGTAAAAAAGAAATTGCTCCATCAATTTTAACTTTAACTGATATTGATTGATACAGTATGAAACTTTTTTATACCCGTTATAACTGAAATCTATATAAAAATCTTACCTGGTATATAAGACATTTTACTTCAATAAAATCTACATCGATTATAACTGAAATAAAAGACTTTAAATAATTGATCTAAAATTTCTGTTATTCTAAACAACATTTTAAAAAACTGCAGTTGCATGAACTTGTATATGAATAGTGTAATTTTGATTGAGTTTCGAAAACTTTTTCCCATACTTTTTTATTTAAAACTAAAGTAAATGATAATTTGCAGTTTGTTTTTTCTGAAGTAAATTAGGTCGGAAAATACATATTTCTTTGAGTTTAATATTTAAAAGATGTTTTTCCTAAAATATTAATATTTTTGTTTTGACGTCTTTGAAAAAGGCAATCTTAAATTTTTTTCATTAAATTTTTAAATATGTTGGTTTAAGTCTTGAGCATTAATTTTCGTTAAAATCATTCATCACTCATAAAGTTCGTTAAAATTTAAAGTTTTTGTGGAAAAAAGAGGTGAGAAAGAATGACATGTTAAAAAGGGGAGAAGAGAAAAAGAAATAAGCAAAAAGGTGTGGATGAAAAATATAATAATATTTGAACTTTTTATTTTTCGCTCAAGCAATTACGTTAATTTTTGTACTTATAATGTTTTTAACAAATATTTTTAGTTCTTGTATTTTTTTTAAAAAAATTTAGTCTTTGATGATGTAAGCATGACATTATTACCGAAAGCTGGCCTTCACGTTGAAATATCAATGTTTTATTTTAATAATAATAATAACGATCCAATCGTGAAGAACTTTTCTTTTATAGTAAACTTTTGCTTTTGTACTCATACTTAACAAAACCGACTTTAAGAAAAGTATTTTAATATTGTAATATTACCTTCCTAAATTGATTATCAATATTATTACCATTTTATATATTAATTTTAAAATTTAAATAATTAATTGTTAAAATCTAAGTAACTAATAATTAGATATTAATTTAAAAATTATTTATGTAATAAAAATTAATTTAAATAATAATAATTCTTTAATTTTTAACATAGTATATAATTTAATTAATATAATAATAAAAAAATTCTAAAATTATTTTTTATTTAATAATAATGGAATATGATGTTAAACAACTCCTTAATTTACAAATATTAAAATTTCCTTTTTTTATCAAATGTTAACTTTAATTACCTTTAAAGTTTTAATTTTCCGTTAAAATGACTTTCTCCAAACTTCAGTTACTTATATTATTTATTTACTTTAATTAATTATGTATATTGTTTTATTATTTAAGATTAAGATACTATTTTAGTGAAAAGTCATAAAAAATATATAAAAAATTATTTACAATCTTATTTGACTAAAATTGCCTTATTTAAGTAATAGTCTTTATATATTTTTATATATTTGTTCTCTTACTGATCACTTAAACAAGTAATTATAGTTTGAACCAGAATCATATTTCATCTTGAGTTAAAGCTTCAAAACATTATCACAAATTTTTTCCATATATGAATCATTGTTTAAAAAAATAAAATATATCAATTAAAAGATATTCGCTAATAAATATTGATTTGAATATTACTCCAGTGAAATATCTTTGCTTAAACAATAGTTATAGATATTAACATTTTACAACTTCAAAGTTTTACACAAGTATTAAATTCACTAATACAAAATATAAAAGTAATGACTATTTATTTAATACGTTTTTAGATTAGATGTTATCATTTAAAATGTAGTGATATTTTTGAAATTATCTTAATTTAAAAATGTGTTTGAGTTTCATTGTCTACGGTTTGAGTTTTTGCGGTATCGTATTTGCTCTGTTGCTGCTGTCTTCACACACAAGGTTGGTGGTGTTTTTAATTTTTTTAATATTTAGGGTTAGGATTTTGGGTGTAGGGTTTAAAATTTTAATTTTTAAAAAATAAGAATGTAGTTATTTACCATAATCGTCCTTATAAGTCTGCATTTAAGAATGCGGCTAAATAGCCGTCGACTTATCTGTTGGACATAAGACTACATGCATATCAAATGTGGCTAGAAAGTCGTCATTTTAAAGTGAAAATAACCACCTTCTTTTAACCTTTATGCACCAATGACTCCATATTTCAAATATATGTCGCGTGACCCCAACTCAACCAAAGGTTATAACAATGCTTCAATTTGGTTGAGAAAAAACCTTTTTAAATACTAATTCATATAAAATTTAAGGCTAAAAGATTTTGTTATAGAGAGTTATCTAAAATTTACTATTTCAAAAATAATCAAATCTAAGTATGAACACAATTTCAATCAATAGACAAATACGCCTTACTTTATCAAATCAAATAATTTAACAAAACATCAATTTAATTCTTAAGTAGTCACGTGCAATGATCCCACTTCATTTCACCATCAAATTAAAACATATAATTTGAATTGAAATTTAAAGCAAGAATAACTTTCCTTACATTAGTTTTTCCTTTTGTCTAAAGGAAAATATAAGTTGAAGAAGACAATGAATCAAAAACACCATAAAAACTCTTTAGTGATCATCTAAAAATTTCAATCATAACTATAACGTTTAGATGAATTTGTATAAGTTATTATAGACGAGAAGGTAGAAATTGAAAAAGAAGAAATTTACTTAAAACAAAAACTCCCTATTGTTGCCTTCCACTTTTTCTTAGCTAGAGAATAAGAGAAAGAAAAAGGTATGGTTTTGGGTTTTAAAAGAAAAAAATAATATTATATGGGTACTTTTTGTAAAATTATGAAGGATATGGGTACTATTTGTAAAATTATGAAGGATATGGGTACTATTTGTAAAATTATGAAGGAAATTAAAAAAATTTATTTTCACCCTAAACTTTTACGAAACTCATCCTCTTTTTTATTCTCTCCATTACAACCCACAAGTCAAAGGTCAATTGTCTTTACCATATACACTACCCAATTACTCTTTTCACCCTCAAATTAAGCACAATTATTAAACTTTATTTGAATCTAAAATTAATTCACATATATCACATACCTACCTTAAATACATAATTAAATATATTAATTTTTAAGCATAAACTAAATTTAAGTATCATTTTTAAATTTATCTAACACACTTATATTTTAAACAAAATACAATACCTTACATATTTTTTAATTTTTATGATCGATTTATACTTAATTCTAAGATTAAGGTTTTACTAAATTAAGAATTAAACAATATTTTATATTTTCTCATTGAAAATATATATTTAATTTTTTTAGGATATTTAATTATCATTAGATGATTTGTGGATAATAAAATACGTAGCCAGAAATTCAGTTAATTAGGGTTTGAGTGGAAGTATTTATTATTATATATTTTAGTTATATAAAAATAACAGTTATACTACGGCCACATAAAGAAAAGAATAACATTAAATTTAATTATTTTAAAAAGGATAAAATCTTGTTGAAAAGAGAATCATTATTATATTTACAATGAAAATTATAAAATATATGTTATTTAATTATAAATTCTTATTAGTTTTGTACCAAAATTTTTTATTACTTATTAAATGCCTAAAACCAATTCTAACACAGAATTAATAAAAAAAAAGATAAATACGGAACTTGCACATGATCTAATAACAAGAAAATAAATATTAATTTAAAATTCTTAAAAGTGGAAAAATATTGATGAAAAAATCATTATTATAAAATTCATATTTTTGTTTTATTTTTAATAAGCATTTATTACGTTAGATGCGGAAAATAATTTGTAAGGCTCAAAATTATAAAAATAAAGTAATTATTTAAAAAAAGCAAATACACAACTTTCACACAAGCAATTAATTTACATGACTTATTAAAGCAATTGAATAACTATTAATTTAAAATATTTTTAAATCTTAAGATCTTGTTGGAAAATAAAAGTATTATTACATTCATTAACATAAAAGCATAATTAACGTGTACCTTTTTAATGAATTATTTTTTTGGATGATCAAAATAAACTTTAAGGGCCAATATTAACAAAATAAAAATAAAAAAACCAAAGAAAAAGTATAAGACAACGCGGATTGCTTGTTATAGTTATATGACCTAACAAAGAAAAGAATAAACATTAATGTTATAAAAGGAAAGATCATGTTAAAAAAGAAAAGTATTATTATAATCATCAATATAAATGTATGATAAGCACATTACAAAATACATTACATGACCTAATAAAGAAAAAACATAACTCTTCATTTTGTAATTAATAATAAATATGTTTTCTTGTAAAGTTTTTACACAGACATGCAATTAATTTACTAAATAAAAATACGAGACAGATTCAAAGTCAAAAAAATAAATATAATAAAGAGATATAAATATTTGCTGTCCAGTTAGAGAATTAAAACTGTAAAATATGTTAATTAAGATAAACATAAACTGAATGTTATATTATAAACACGGAAGTATTCATTCATTTATTTTATTATAAAAAAGTAATTTTACATTATTTTTAATTAGAAATTATGATGAGAAATTTATTGATTTTTGTAAGAAAATATTATAAGCTATATATTATTATTATTATTTGAGTTTTACTTGAACAGTTATAACTGCTTGGAAGTGGGTGAAGTTGGGTGTGACTGGAGGTGACCTTTTCAAATTAAAGAAGCACACATGTAGATGATAACATGGGACCCACCACATATCAAATAATAATAACTTTACTTCTGCCATAACGTCCTAATCTTCCTCAACAGGGCAAAAAAGGGTCAAATATTTTTCCACCATCAATATAACAAATATCTTGCCTTTTCAATTAATAAAAAACAAACAAAACAAATTCTATTTCTTTCTTTTTATAACAAACACCTTCAAACTCTCTACCCAATAAGACCACACACACCACCTACCTACACACAAAGACACACCCAAATAGAGCAAACTCATGATCCACAAATATGCCCATAACATTAACAAATTTCTTAATTAATTAATTAATTTATTTATTTATTTTCAAAATTTCAATTATTAAATTAATGTATAATAAATGACAAATATGGCTCATAGCAGAAATTAGAAAATAGTAATGAATGTTACCGAGGTTGAAAACACGGCGAGTCCACCAGGAAATAAATCCAAATCTAGGACTCTTGATAAGCCAATAGGATAGAGCAATTCTATAAGCGACTGCGCTTATCCAAGACATGTATAAGTAAAATGACTTATCTAACTACTTATTGTTATGATATAATAAAGTCATGATTCCATCTCATCTCGTTCTCGCGCACACGCTATTTAAACTGTCTGATACCATTATTTCGTCGCTCACAACAATTCTTCTCTTCTCTCTCTCTTTGTCTATCTCCGTGTTCTCTTCCTTCTTCTTCTTCTTCAAATCCCTAGCCCCCTTTTCTTGTTCTTGTATAAATACTCAACCAGAAGAGCTCTAACACAAGAAAAGTTAGAGAGAGAAAGTAGAGCGAGAAAAATACTGAAACCCTCCCTCGCCATTCTCGTTCTGCTCCGACCTTCTCGATCTGCGCCAGGGATTCTCTGGCAGGTGAGAGCTCCTTCGCCCTCTCATTTTGTCTCTTCTAGCACGGTTTTTCTCTCCAATTTAAAGTTCCTTGTGATTGTGATGTGCTTGTATATTCGTATTTTGATGAATTTGTGGGTTTTGATATGTCGTCGGTTGAATTCTGTTTTTCGATGTTCAGGTATTGTTGATCTGTTCTGTTCTAGATCTTTTGTGCGGTTTTTGTTGAAGGCACCGTCATGTCTTCCCTCAGCAGAGAACTTGTTTTTCTCATACTTCAGTTTCTAGATGAAGAGAAATTTAAGGAGACTGTTCACAAGTACGCTAATTTCCGAAAATTTAAATGTTTCAGTTTTTTAATTTAAATTTTCAATTTATATTTTACATGTATGTGAATTTGTGAACGTCAAGGTTGGAGCAAGAATCGGGATTTTTCTTTAACATGAGGTATTTTGAGGATATGGTGACGAATGGGGAGTGGGATGAGGTGGAGAAGTACTTGTCTGGTTTTACCAAGGTGGATGACAATAGATACTCCATGAAGATTTTCTTTGAGATACGGAAGCAGAAGTACTTAGAAGCATTGGACAAGTATGTTATCTGTTGCGTTTAGCTGAGTTATTCTCTTCCAATCTGCTTACTGCTTAGTCATTTTTTTTTACTTCAAAATTGAATGGGAAAATATTATCGCAGGCAAGATCGAGCCAAAGCTGTTGAGATTTTAGTGAAGGACTTGAAAGTATTTGCTGCATTTAATGAAGAGCTTTTTAAGGAAATCACACAGTTGTTGACTTTGGATAACTTTAGGTATGAATACGGTTACCCTTGGATTTCATGTATTTTTGCCTGGTTTATAAATATTTTTTTCCTGGCCTATAATGTGGGTATTTATGATTTTGCAGAAATAATGAACAGCTATCAAAGTATGGAGATACAAAATCTGCCAGAGGCATAATGCTGGCTGAACTGAAGAAATTAATAGAAGCTAACCCTCTGTTTCGAGACAAACTTCAATTTCCAACCTTAAAGAACTCCAGATTACGGACTCTAATTAATCAGAGGTTCTTAAAGAACTTATCTTTTGTGTGTCAATGTAATCAATCCGTTCGGTGATAAATTTGGTGATACTCATTTTTTTTATTTGTGTTGACTTGCAGTTTAAATTGGCAGCATCAACTTTGTAAGAACCCAAGGCCTAACCCTGACATAAAGACCCTTTTTGTGGACCATAGTTGTGGGCAACCAAATGGTGCACGAGCCCCATCCCCTGTTACCAATCCCTTAATGGGCGCTGTCCCAAAGGCCGGAGGTTTCCCACCACTTGGTGCTCATGGTGTAAGTAAAACAATGGGATATGATTCATCTTTGTTTTACTAGTACTGTCTTCTTACTATTCTTGACTCCGTATACATTTTCAGCCATTTCAGCCCACGCCTGCTCTTCCGACATCCCTTGCTGGCTGGATGGCAAACCCATCTCCTGTTCCGCACCCTTCAGCTTCTGCCGGACCCATGGGTTTGCCCGGAGCTCCTGCTGCAGGTAAGGCCCTAAGTATGGCCTGAGAATTGATGTCAGCTATATATTACAATATGTGGTCAGCTATCGACTGAGTATAATCACTTGTATCATGATGGAGAAAACACATGCAGTATTCAATTGCAGTTAATGTTGCATCACTCAATTAAACTAGATTGCACACTTCCTATATAATCAGACTGATTTTCTTTTTCTCTTTTTGGATTTCTATTTGTGATAATGCTAGCAGCTATTTTAAAGCGCCCCAGAACCCCTCCTACCAATAACCCAGCTATGGACTACCAAACTGCAGATTCAGATCATGTATTGAAGAGAACAAGACCTTTTGGAATATCAGATGAAGTACAGTAGTTGCTTTCCATTTTCTCTGTTTTTATGTTTAATTTAAAAATGAAAGTTTGGTTATTTATACTTGAGTATTCATTTGTTTCATTGTTGTTTGTGTGCTTGGGCACTTGTTTGTATCTGTTTTGGTGGCTGATGCCTTATAAGTGTTAACATTTTATGTAGCAGGAATACTTGGCTTTTCAAATGACCCTGTAGTGGTGTCTGAATTTGGCACCCTGGCCTTAATATACAATCATCATTGCATGCCCTAATTATTGCAAAGCTGCCTTAATTGAAGTTTTGAGGGGATGTATTTAGGCTGTCCTATGTGTATAGTCGTTAGGCCAATAGACATATGGCCAATGTAGTCCATATAATACTTAGGCTGTTCACCACACCTTATAAGACAGTTTTATAGTATTAAGTTAAATGCTAAGTTTAAATTCTAAGATGGTACAAGTGTATTTGCTAGATTCATGTTGGGCCTCTTGCATCACCACACTCCATGGCCTTAGCTTTGGAATGTGGCAGTGTTTAAAAGTTGCCTATTGTCATTTCTAACCAGGATTAATTGCATCCTATTTGGGGACTGCTTAGATACTGATTCTTCAATTATGGAGTTGGGAAGGGAATATTTAATCAGTGTTTGTCTGGAAATGACCTTTGTTTTGTGTTTTCATATGCTCCATTTTTACAACAGAGTTGTATTGACTTTTTTTCTTCTAGTTTCAAAATAAAAAATGTGTTTGAAAAATGCTTTCTGCAGACCCATTTGTTATGTTTGTTAGCAGATCGAGAGCGCAACTGAATAACAAGTTGTTTTCATCTCTTCTGCAATATTTTCATTCAATGAATTGCATTTTATGTAGAGAACAGAGTTTTCCTTACAGCTTTGGTGGCGATTCATGTAATTTATGTTGCTGTGTTATCTAATGCAACAACTGTTTTTTCTATTCTAAGTTCTGAGTTTTATCCACCTTACACTAGAGTGATAGCTCATTGTATATGACCGGTCCCTGGCAAATGTTTTCACAGGTTAGTAATCTACCAGTAAATTTGCTTCCTGTTGCATACTCGAGCCAGAGCCATGGTCAGAGCTCTTATTCCTCTGATGACTTGCCCAAGACTGTTGTGATGACTCTCAGCCAAGGTTCAATTGTCAAAAGTATGGATTTCCACCCACTTCAGCAAATTCTACTTCTTGGTAAGCCTCTTTTTGGTGTCAGTTTTGTCTTGATAATTTCTTCTGTTTCTGTATGTTGTATGTTATATCCATTGATTTTATTTTGTGTATATTTGCTTATTAATTTCTTTTGATGGTTAGTTGGAACAAACATGGGTGATGTCATGGTGTGGGATATAGGCAGCCGTGAAAGGATTGCACATAAAAATTTTAAAGTCTGGGAACTTGGAGCATGCACTGTAGCTTTACAAGTATGGCTCTCTAAATGAAATTTGTCAATTCTGCATAGTTTTGTATTGTTTTTTGGAGACTGCTTGTCATTTAGTGATTATTGCTAATTCCTTGATTTTTATATAGGCATCTCTTTCTAGCGATTACTCGGCATCAGTCAATCGGGTGGTGTGGAGTCCCGATGGAACACTTTGCAGTATGTTCTAATGAATTTGTGTGTTGTGATATTTCTGTTTTTTGCCTTGAGCACACATTTACTAGGAGTTAAAGTCTGATTTATCCTCACTAATATTTCAGGTGTTGCTTATTCTAAACATATTGTTCACATATACTCTTATCATGGTGGGGATGATCTTAGAAACCACCTGGAGGTTTGTTTGTCACTTTGACTTCCATTAGATTTTCTTATAAGCTCGTTATTTTAAATTTATGTATGTTCCTGTTTATGTCCTTTCTATACATCGAAAGCATAAACACACCACTAATCTGCTTGATATGTATTAACAAAGTTTTTGTGGTTCAGATTGAAGCTCATACTGGGAGTGTCAATGATCTTGCTTTTTCTTATCCAAACAAACAGCTTTGTGTTGTGACCTGTGGAGAGGATAGGGTCATCAAGGTTAGTTGTCACATTTTTGTAATAGCATCAATATCAGTAGAAACCAATTTTAAGCATTCAAGGATTTTGCAGGTATGGGACGCTGTTACTGGTGCGAAGCAGTATACTTTTGAGGGTCATGAAGCTCCTGTATACTCTGTATGCCCTCATCACAAAGAAAATATTCAGGTAATAACTTATACAAGTGTTTATGTGTATGTGCTCATGTCCATCATTTTTCTAAACTGAGAACTTTGTAAGATGAAAAAAAGAAAATGAAAAAATGTGCAGGGAGCAGTCAGACAAACACACTAAGAGAAATTTTGTAGTTACTTTTGAAGTAATAATCTTGGTCAAATGCCTTCATTCACGTGCAAAGGACAAACATAGTCTTGTAACCTATAATTAGTCAACCTCAGTATATTCATGTTTGTCTATTGATATTTTAGTTTTTAGAGGGCTTACATGTGGTCTATTTCTTATCCAAAGTATGTCCTTTCAATTTATTGAGGATGTTGTTTGTGTAGTCACAAACTCTAGCTCCTGCAGATCTTTCCATTAGAGTGCAGTTAAACATTGAAATGCACAATAGTGAATGCTTTAGTTATTTGCAGTGTGTTGAACATTTGTATCTCTAAAATCTAATTTGGGGGAGTGGGGATGCATTTAGAAATGGAATTCACTATTCAAAGAAAATTGTAATAATTTAATTTAATGAATTTCCTCTCCTGATCAATGTTCCTCTATTTTGTGCACATTTTGTTTCAAGTTGACAGTTCTTTGCCACTCCCAAAATAATTAGTGTGAAAATATTATTTCAAGTTCTATTCAGGTTATATAATTCATAGTACATGTCAATTCTCAGTGAGCCATATAGATATAGTGGTTAACTGGTTATGCTTGATCAATAATAGCATTACAACACGGACAAATAATTTTCTATCTAGAAGATTACTTGTGCTTACTGTATTTCAAATTGTTGGATGCTCTAGCCATGATGACAAAATATTCTTTTAGTTTGTTTTGATTTATATTTTTAAATGTGTTATAATAATTTCAACTGTGTTCTGATATGTCTCTGTAGTTCATTTTCTCAACTGCAACTGATGGAAAAATAAAGGCATGGTTGTATGATGACATGGGTTCTAGGGTTGACTATGATGCACCTGGTCATTCATCTACTACAATGGCATATAGTGCTGATGGAACAAGGTTCAGAGATAATTGTTTGCCTCTTATATTCAGTTGCTCTGTTTGATACATGAACTAGTTTAATTATTTTGTTACGTCTGTTTGTAGATTGTTTTCATGTGGCACGAATAAAGAAGGAGAATCATATCTAGTGGAATGGAATGAAAGTGAAGGAGCTGTGAAGCGTACTTTTCATGGTCTTGGGAAGAGATCTGTAGGTGTTGTTCAATTTGATACAACTAAGAATCGGTTTTTGGCTGCTGGTGATGAGTTTATGGTCAAATTCTGGGATATGGATAATACAAACATGTTGACAGGTGTTGATGCAGATGGTGGATTACTGGTAATTACAGGACTGCATTGGGTATTATTCATTTAATGATAAATTCATTATTTAATAATACATGTCTTTGAAATCTGCAGGCATCTCCCTGTATTAGATTTAACAAGGATGGAATACTGTTGGCTGTCTCCACAAATGACAATGGAGTTAAAATTCTAGCTAATACAGAAGGAATTAGGCTGCTTCGGACAGTGGAGAATCGTACATTTGATGCTTCTAGAGTTGCTTCTGCAGCTGTTGTGAAGGTAAAGCTATTTTTATTTAGTTAATGTTCTGCAAGTATATCCTTCTGCAGCTGTCTTGAAGGTAGAGCTATTAATATTTAGTCAATCTTCTGCAAGTATATCCTTCTGAATCCTTCATGTTAATTCAGGCACCTACTCTTGGATCTTTTCCTTCTACCAATGTAACTGTAGGAACAAGCCTTGCTGATAGAGCTCCTCCAGTAGTAGCAATGGTTGGGATTGTGAGTTTTTCCACATGTAAATCAGTTAATGAACGATAATTCTATTTCTCTGGTTGTTTTAATTGTATTATTCTATTTTGCTTTGTAGAACAATGATACACGAAGTTTAGCAGATGTGAAACCCAGAATTGTTGATGAAGCTGTGGATAAATCTAGGATATGGAAGCTGACAGAAATTAATGAACCGTCACAATGCCGCTCCCTGAAACTTCCTGATAGTCTATCATCAATGAGGGTATTGCTAGATACAAGAATTGTATATATTCAGTCTTTTTTGGGGCATGTGAAGGCAATGCATAAACTTGTATTGTATTCTCACCAATGAATTCATCCTCTACTTCCCTATTGAATCACAAATATATCAGCAAAAAAATATATTATTCAATATTTTGCCTATATAGCTTTTCTGCTTGCATGTTGTGTTCAAAGTTTTGGTGGGCTATTCCCCTCTTTTCTTTTTTCTTTTAGGTTGTATACTTCTAATTACAAGTTTACAGTAGTCGTTCAGCTGGTTATACATTTAATATTTTAAAATATTGTTTCAGGTTTCTAGGTTAATTTATACAAATCAGGGGGTTGCAATCTTGGCTTTGGCAACAAATGCTGTTCACAAGCTTTGGAAATGGCAGAGAAATGAGCGGAATCCTTCAGCGAAAGTAATGAGCATCTACTCTACTTGTTTGTGATTACATTTCAATGTGTTAATGTCCATAAGATTGTTAAAACAAGCATTTCTTATTTAGGCCACTCCAAACCTTCTACCACAACTATGGCAACCATCCAGTGGAATGTTGATGACTAATGATATAAGTGATACTAACCCAGAGGATGCTGTGTCATGTTTTGCACTGTCAAAGAATGACTCATATGTTCTGTCTGCTTCAGGAGGGAAAATTTCCCTATTCAATATGATGACCTTTAAGGTATGTAGCTTTCATTTTGCTCGTACTTATATTCTACTTCTTTCACTCTTGTTTGTAAGATTCAATTACCTAATTCATCATAATCAAGGAAAGTGGTTAATTTTGTTGATATTATCAATAAGTCTGTCCTAAATTTATATATATATATATAATTTTCTTTCAAAATTATCCTTATCATCAATAGTCCTCTCCACTAACGGACCTCTCACTGATTTAATTAAATGTATTTTAGTCTGAAAATAGTTAATGCATGGGGACATTATGTATTGGGTCTTGCAAAAAAAACAAAAAACACTACTTTTAATTTGGATCTCATAAAATAGGAACAGAGGGGAGTAATAATTATGAAATTGTTATGTAGGTCTTGTTGCCAATTCCTTATTTAGAAACAAATGCATGTACTGGTTATTTGTTTCTGATCCTTCAATCGACAAGATAATAGGTATTCTATGCATTACTGGTAGTTACTATTACTATAGCCCGCTCTTAGATTTATCATTACACATGCTTATACCTCATTAAAAGTGTTTATAATTGAGGAGGCTTTTATGAATGCCTATGATTGGGATGACAAACAAGAGACTGAATTTAGTTATGAAGTTGCAACCTAGGCAATGGGAAACCAACCACTTGACTACAGTTGGGTTATATAGTATTTTGGAGCCTAATATGTCTTCTTACTCCTTGCTTCTACATTTGTATCGTTGTTTTGAGAGACAGCATATGGTGCTTATGATTTTAGTAGTCCCTATCTTCTTTGACCTTTTAGTAGTATTGCCAAAATGGACAGACTATAATCTATACCAAGTATTTTGCTAAGCATCCCTTTTATGGTTTATTTTAGCACTCCCTGACCTCTTTCACTTTTTGTTGCAATTCTATATTTCGCATTAATTTTTGTGAATATCAACTGCAGACAATGACAACTTTCATGCCACCTCCACCAGCTGCTACATTTCTTGCATTTCATCCTCAAGACAACAATATTATTGCCATTGGCATGGATGACTCTTCCATACAAATCTATAATGTTCGAGTGGATGAGGTATTATTCTATTCATGATCAAGATTGGAGCTGTCGGTTAAGTTTCATAAATTAGTGATTTGTAAAAATTGATATTAGTCTCTCCTCCCCCCTCCCACTCACTCTGCGTAAAGATATCAGTTTTAGTTTCATGCACTGTTGGTATTTTAAAAAAATTGGCATTTACCTTTTTTCTTGTTTAATTTGTTTCCATCTAGGTCAAAACCAAGCTAAAAGGTCATCAGAAGAGAATCACTGGTCTTGCCTTTTCTCACGTTCTCAATGTTCTTGTATCATCCGGAGCTGATTCTCAGGTAAGGAATTTAACTTTTAGCTCTGTTATTAGTTTGCTAAGCTGAAGTGGCCTTAATGGAAGAAAAGGCTTTTTGTTGCTGTGGCTGTCCAGAAATGTTTGCTATGTGTCTTCTTATTCCACTGCAGTCATTTGTTTTTTTTTTTCATTAATAGGAATTGTAAAAGGTATATGACTGGGTGAAAAAGATTCCTTAAAATAACTGCTTTGGATGAGTAATGTTGAAAATCTTATTGAATAGAAATCATGAAGGCATTCGTTTATTTTCTTTGTCAACAGTTGTGTGTTTGGAGCACAGATGGATGGGAAAAACAAGCAAGTAAATTCCTACAGATTCCCGGTGGGCGACCTCCAGCACCTCTTGCAGATACTCGGGTCCAATTTCATCAAGACCAGACACATTTACTGGCTGTTCATGAAACTCAAATAGCCTTATACGAGGCACCAAAGTTGGAATGTATAAAACAGGTGTGTGCTAGCTATATATAATATATGTTGTATGCTTATTTAATTGCTAGCTCTATTTGGCTTTCTTCATTTAACGTGATCTCTGCTTGCTTAACATTATGCTTCATTTTTTTATGATTAGTTTTCGTCGCGGGAAAATAATCCAATCACACATGCTACATACTCGTGCGATAGTCAGTCAATATATGTAAGCTTTGAGGATGGAAGTGTTGGCATTCTTACTGTCCCGGCACTCAGATTAAGATGTAGAATAAGTCAAACTGCTTATCTCCATCCGAACCCAAGGTGAGCTTTATTATCAATTGTAATGAAAGATCTGTTATTGATATTTGATTTTCTCATACCTGATAAAATTCTCTTTTGACAGCATGAGAGTGTATCCTGTTGTGATTGCTGCACATCCCTCTGAACCCAATCAATTTGCTTTAGGACTTACAGACGGGGGAGTGCTTGTACTTGAACCACTAGAGACAGAAGGAAAATGGGGTACTCCACCTCCAAACGAGAACGGTGCTGGGCCTAGCAGTACTTCAGGTGCCGCTGTTTCAGAGCAACCCCAAAGATGATGGATGGCACATGAAGATGACGATGTAGTACTTTCTTCTCTAAGGACCTTTGAGTGTGTTTGGTTGCATATGATCCCGCTCCCTGGTGCCTCCATTCGGGTTTGCAAAGGGAAGCTGCGGAACCTAGGTGTTTGTTTGTAGGTTAGGACAAATCAATTGAACCAATCACCTTTCCTAACCAATTTATGCTCCTGGGATTGGCATTGGCACTGGCACTGGCAGACACATAGGATTACTGGCGTAAATTCGGCTGGGGTGTTGCAGAGTGGAGGGTCATTCTTATTATTATTTTTCCTTTGGTCCTACCTTTCATTGTGTAGTATTTTTTTATTATATATATATATAGTGAACTAGTTGTTATAGTTTTCTTTTTTCCAGCTAAAGTTGCCTATTCTGATATTCAGTTTTACTTTTGCCTTCTATGCAAAGATTCTTTTAGAACCATCCTTAAGAGTTTGGTTGAATGTTTCAGGCAAGGATGGCTTCATTAATGGATTTTGTTTTTGGTTCATTCACAGATTTAGCAAATAACAATTGTCAGAATTCAGATGACTACTACAGTAATATGAAGGGCACCCTCTTAAAACAAACGTGTATGAAATTACATATAAAAATAAATATTAAGAAAGAAACTTCACGTTCAGTTTCTCTATTCGTGCATTTTCTTTTTCTCATATTTTCACGTTTTTTCTATATTATTTGTTCCCTTTCTTTTGTTTGTCTATCTTTCTTCATCAACGAGGGATCTTTAATAATTTTACAAAATTCTAAATCATTTGTCCATTTATGCTCTAAATGAATTCACTGAATATACAATCTGCATAAAACGTACATTGTTCTTGTTGTGGAGTGTATAGACTATAGAACGATAGAGATGGAAATGATAGTGATAGAGAATGTCAGTAGAGACCTTAAAGCAACAAACCTGCGGGCTGTCAGACTTACGAAATAACATTTGATTCATTAAATATGTAGTAAGATTCATATCATTTCGTGAATCTTTGTGAATTTAAAAGAGTAATAAAAAAAATTACTGATTTTTTTTGAAAAAGTAATGATTTTGACAAATTAGCATCACTGGTATGGTTTTGGAGTACGAAATTCGTTGAATTAACTGTTTACAAGCATCAACTATATACAACATCTAAAACATGCAGACAAGCATCCAAGGCCATTAGTTGTTTCTGCCTCGTATACAATGAAGTGTTTGGGCCCTCAACAAGTACTAGCGTCCTTCCATTCCTAAAAACATGATCGACTATCCATAAGTTCGAACGAATAAGTCTTCTAAAGGTTGCAACTAATTCCGCCTTCGACCAGACTTTCTGTTTCTCTTACTGGGGCTTGGAGAAGATTGTTCATAAGCCACAGGTAGGACTGTTCCATCCTTGATTCCATTTGAATCTGACATTTTATCAATTGTTTTTTGCGCTTGCAGAAAGATCTTGATATCTCTAATCTGTATATCATTTAACGCGTCAAAGAACAATATATTTGGAAAACTTCTGTACAAAGAATCATTGAAGCTAATTGCAGTACCTGTTCCTCCAAATCTATTACCCTCTCATTCATCGCTTTAGTTGATGTAGCTTCCCTACATGATTCATATATTTAGACAGGTATCAGAATGAAGTGTTGGTCAGAAATGAAAATTTATTGATTACTGCTAGAGAACAAATTTAAACTAAATGGAAAATATAAAAGTAGATATACCTCTCTTCAGCTTCTTTAACCTTCTTTCGCCAACTCTCTTGATTTTTTATGAGTTTCTGATTAACCTAAGGTAAGAAAGAATGGCTAAATAGCAGATAATTCAAGTAAATAATAACCAAATGCAATGGAGAACACAGAAGTAACCTCAGCAATGGCATTTCTTTCTTCTGTCCACTTTTCCAGTTCATTTTGGATATCCTGCATTTCAAAAGCTGCAGCTTTCTCCACTGCTTCGGTCATGGAACTTTCCGTTTTACTTCTTGCCTCTAGTAGTAAAGATTCATAATACTGAAACAAGAAAAAGTATTAACATTACAAGATTTCACAAACACAATCACCAGTATTATTGCATCAAAGACCAACAACATAAGACAGTATCAATAGCAATTGGGCCAAAGCCTTTCATCGTCAGACAAAGCAACCAGCCTCAATGTTACTAATTCCAACCCACACGTAGTAATTTCATCACCCTCCATTGACACTCCAAGACATGTAATTTTCAGGCAAAGTTGAAGTCAAATGATCTACAGTTCTGTACATCCAATTCAAAGACTCCTTTTTACTCAAATAAATAATTTAAGGACAAAAGGTTAACTCACTTGTCTTTGTGTCTCCAACTGAGACGTAAGAAGACGGTTGTATTCATCCACAATCTGTTCTCATATTTAAAAATCAATTAGTGACATTCAGGACAATGAAAAGTGAAAAATTAAGAAGATGCTCATCGCAAGGAGACAGGATATATCAAGTACCACATAATAAACAACAAGCTGTTGAGATGGGATCATTAAATGATTTTGTAACTTTCATACAAATTGCTTTTAAAATTTCATCCCCATATTCTATTTGAATTAACTATTTGAGTCTATGTCTATACTACAGTATTTGCACCAAGGGCTATGAGCAAACGGTGTCCAGTTTTAGTTATATAAAAGCATAAATGTCAAGGTTTGTTATTTCAGGCAATTTGTCAAAGCAGGTTTTAGCATAAATAAAGATGATGTTATATCCTCCTACCAATCCTCCATACTTTAAATGCAAAAATAAACACACTTGATGTCTCGGAAAAATAAAAAGTATTGGATACTTTTTCTTCTTTTAGTATGTAGGAGCATTAGTTGAGAGAAAATGTAGGAGAATTTAATATTCATGAATAGAAGACAGACTGATACACAAGAGCTAATGAGAAACATACTGTTTCAACTTTGCTGTTGAAAAGGGCACCATTAATTCCTAAATCTTCACGGCATTCACACGCATCGCAATCTCCTTCCAGTGACATACAGCGAAAATTCATCTCCTCCAACTTGCCATCAGTTTTAGACTGGTTCTGGTTCAATCGGTGTACGTAACTGTCACCCACATAATCCCAAATTTGTTGTGTTTTAAAATCAAGAGAATAGCAATGCTGAGTATCTTTCCAATGCTGAATAGCGTGTCCTTCTTTATATCTAGTTAAAAATGAAAATTCAGTGTTAAAGTCTTCCCCAACCCGACAAAACAAAAGCATGACATATCAGGTTCAATGAATCATGAATCGTTTATTTATATTAATTAGGGACTTTCACACACAAGTCATCAGTGAAAATATAAAAATAATATGTTTACCTTCCACATCCAACAAACCCACAAATCATACAAACCCAGAGATCATCAATAGTTCCACAAATAAAACAAGTTGGTTTCTCATCCTGTTGCTGACAGAATTGACAAACCTACAATATAAACAGCAAAGGCTCTTTACAACAGAATTCTTCATCGATAAGGCAATCCTTCCAACTGCACTCCAAATAAAAGAACTACTTTCATACGGCTTTTGGTGCAGAAAATTACAGCACAATGAACATGACATAAAACAATAGAAAACAATTCAAAAGCATGGTGGTATTTAAATTCAAAGCAAAAACAATAAATAAAAATAGAAATTATTTTCTCAAAGTAAACAAGTCATAAGGATTTGTCTTTCCTAATGTGAGATTATGAAGTGCACTTCAGACCGAAAAGTGAGAAGTTATGATTGTTGATAGAAACATGACTAAGGTCATAACAAGTACACGCATATGTATACTTAATTATAGAATTTAAAATCTAATACTTTATGTTAGAATAGGGATTAGGTAGTTAGTACTTGTATTGGAAAATTGTTATATGTTGTACCTATGAGCTATTTACTTATTAGCACTAATTATCTAGATATTATTGATGTAATTTCTTCTATAAATAACAAAGATCAGCCAAGAGATAATCAATCTCTCAAGCTCTTCTCATATTTTCAGTCTTACATTGGTATTAGAGCGTGACCCCACTCTAGTTTTGCAGATATCCACCATTGTCCACCATTATCCTACCCCTGCCGTCCACCTTTTTTGTCACTGGAACAACTTTGTGCTTTCTCTACAAGGCTCGTCGGACCTCCTTGTCCTTGTTTCGAACATTGTTTCTTCGATTTCAACTTTGGTTGAGAGGGCCCTCCTTTTGTCTCATACTCTTCCTCTAGTGTTTGTCGTCTTTTCCAAGTTAGCACTAGCTGTGATTGTAGATTGTGGTTGTAATTCTCATTATTGATGAATTCTAACATGTCTTCCTTTACACAATGTTCCTTTTGGAAGAGAATTGGCCACACTCAAAATAAATGCTTCTCCTTACATGGTTTTCCTAGCAAGACAACAAACATCTTCCAACCTAATAAGGTTGAACCACATTTTTCTAACAAAGAATAGCAAGAATATCTCCGTTTGAAGTCTAACAAAGAAGTATAACCTTTCACTAGTTTGACAAAAGCTTGCATCTCTCAAACCTTAAAATGTCAAAGTCCATGAATAATTGAGTCACTTCAAATCACATTTTTGGCAATGATTCCTTATTTCTTCTATTTATCATCTTAAAATTCCTCATGTTATTACTTTAGCCAATGGATCCAAAGTTATTTCTCAAGGAGTTGGTCAAAATATCCCTTTGTGTCTTTGAACCTACCTAAACTATGTTTTTTTTCCGAATTTTCATTTTTTTAACCTAATTTCCTTAAGTCAATTAATTAAACCTTTAAATTCTTTACAACCTTTGATGCAAATTCTTTTGTTATACAAGGTTGACTGATTGGTGAAGGACATGAATCTAGGGGACTCTACTATATAGGTTCTAGATCGTCAATTTCTTTGTTTAGCATCCCCATTTCCAAAGCTTCTACATGATTGCTAGAGTTATCCACATTTATCAAAATTAAAAAGGATGATTCCCAAACTTAGCAAATTCCAAGTCTTAGAGTGTGAGTCGTGTCAATTAGGAAAACATATTCAGTCTTCTTTTCCAACAAGAACTTAGTCAAAGATTCAACTCCTCTGTCTTTTCTTTAATTCATTCTGAAATTTGAGGTCTTGGATTTCGTTATTTTTTCACTTTTATTGATGAATCGTTGTACTTGGGTTTACTAATGAAAGATCAATCTGAACTTTTGAATATCTTTGTGTCATCCTTTAATGAAATCAAAAAATAATTTGGCCAACTGATCAAGATCTTAAAGAGTGGTGATGCCAAAGAATACTTTTCTTTTGATATTTCCACTCTTTTAAACTCACATAGCATTTTACACCAATCTACTTGTCCTCATACACCTAACAAAATGGTATAGCATAGAGAAAGAATAGATACTTAGTTAAAACGGCCCGTATCTAGCTGCTTGGTGCCAATGTATCTGTCACCATTGGGGTGATGTCATTCTTACTATCTATTATCTTATTAATAGAATGCCCTCTTATGCTTTGGATAATAAAGTTCCACATTCCATTTGGTTTCCAAATGAACCTCTGGATTACATTTCTCCTTGAGTCTTTGATTGCAAGTGTTTTGTACATGAAGTGTTTCTAGGTTTAGATAAACTTTCAGCTCAAGCTATTGAATGTGTCTTTCTAGGATATTCTCATATTCTCAAGCTATTGAATCTGTCACCTCAAAGCTAGATTGATTGCCAAAGGATATACTTAGATCTATGGCTTTGAGTATGGTAATATGTTTTCTTCCATAGCCAAAATGACTATTGTGACTCTCTTCTTTGCCACGGCGGTTATATGTCATTAGCCTCTCCATCAATTAGATGTAAAAAATGCTTTCCTTCATGGTCATCTAGAAAATGAGATTTACATGGAGCAACCTCTTGGTTTTGTTGTTTATGGGGAGTTTGGCTTGGTTTTGTAAGTTACATCGGTCTCTTTATGGTCTTAAGCAATCTCCTCGTGTTTGGTACAGAAAATTTAGTCACATTGTACAAACTTTTGAAATAAAAAGAAGTGAGGCAGAAAATTCAGTTTTTTATTGTCATACCTCGCCTTGAAAATGTGTTTACTTAATTGTGTATGTTGATGACATAGTTATTGTAGGAAATAATGCTACTAGAATCTCGTAGCTAAAGGAATACTTCCGTAATCACTTTCAAACCAAAGATCTTGGAAGTCTCAAATACATTTTAGGCTATGAAGTGGCTCAATCAAAGGAAGATACTGTAGTTTCTCAAAGGAAATATACTTCAAATATCTTGGATGAAACAGGCATGAGTGACTGTAGACTAGTAGATAGCCCTATGGATCCAAATAAAAAATTAATGGCAGATCAAGGTGAACCTCTCTCTGATCCTTAGAGATATAGAAGACTTGTTGGGAAACTTATTTATCTCACTATTACTAGACCTTATCTATCTTTTGCAGTGGATGTTGTTAGCCAATTTATGCAAAAATCCTTGTAGTGATCATTGGAATGTTATCATCCACATCTTAAGATACCTAAAAAAGACTCCAAGGCAAGGTCTGTTGTATGAAGATAAAGGCAATACCCAAATTTCTAGGTATTGTGACGTTGATTAGGTAGGATCTTCTAAGGATAATGCTCCACTACAGCTTAATGTGTTCTCATCTCCTTGGAGGAAACATTATTTTTTAGAAAAGCAAAAAAGAAAATGTGGTTGCCCGATCTAGTGTTGAAGCTTAATATAGGACAATGACGTCTCTCACTTGTGAACTTGTATGGGTGAAACAATTTTTTCAAGAATTAAAGTTTCGTGAGATCCAACAAATGAAGATGTATTGATAACCAAGTTGTTCTCCACATTGCTTTGAATCCAATGTTCCATGAAAGGACTAAACCCATAGAACTTGACTCTCATTTTATTCGGGAAAATTTGTTGTCCAAGGAAATTTGTACTGGGTTTGTTGGATCCAATGATCAACTTGCAAATGTGTTAAAAAAATCATTAAGGGGTTTGGATTGAATTTATTTGTTGAAAGCTTGGTACATACATTCTGTATGTTCTAGCTTGAGGGGTAGTGTTAAAATAGGTATTAAATATAGGTAGGTAGTAGTTGGATTGGAAAACTGTTATATGTTGTACCTATGAGCTGTTTACTTATTAACATTAATTACTTATTAACAAAGATCAGTTGAGAGACAAACAATCTCTTAACCTCTTTTTCTCATATTTTCAGTCTTAAGTCTTTAGTTTCCCAATAAATAGTTATAACTCTTCAATCTAGTCTCTAAAGTGCAACCCTCACTTCAAAAGAGACAAGTCCACAAATTAAATACCAATAGCGCTTCTGTGTTACAGATTTACAATTGATAGGAATTTACTCTATCTGAAATCATATATTCAGAGATGTACCTTCCTGACAATCTACTTCTGTTCTCATTTTTTAGAAAATCAAAATGAACAATAGATTCCAGATTCTTAATTAATGAGGGTGAAAAAGAGTGAGTGGATTTTAATATCCCGAATGTGAATCAATAAGAGTCTACAGTCCATCTTGATTCTTGATGCATGAATTTGAGATGAGATCAAAGACGTAGTGTGAAATCCTGATATATCATGATCATAACTGATGAGATGTCTAAGCAAAATTACAAGATACTTTTAACTCCAAAGACAATCCATCAAAGATATTATGTTACAGAATAAGGAGCTTATAACAACCTGTTACCTGTACCCTCTGTTTGGTAAGAGCAAAATAGCACAGAGATGAGAAGAGAAGATAAGTGAGAGGGTCCGTATGTTTTTCTTAGTTAAAAAGCTGAAGTAATCTTTAAAAAAATAAGTGGGGTTCATGGCTAAAAACTTCCAAGCTTGGGTGCAAAGAATAAGCGTGGAAATCGTTCTCACAAAGCCATATCAATTTTGTTGTGTAAAACAACATAAAATAAGCAATTTTTTTCTCTTTTTCCAATTTATACTCTTTATTTCTCTTTAAACAAACTGAGTTTTTTATTCTATCTCTTTCACTTTATCTATTCCATCCCTCTCTACCAAACACACTAGTAATTGAATATGGCAAGACACAGGGTATGAAGTAAGATTTAAAGGTATGAAGAACGTAAATACCTGGCAAGACAAGTACGTCCATTTGGAGACACAGGGGCATTGAAATGAGTGGTCACAAAGTGTTGTGATTATCCCACTCGTATCAGGGTCCAACCTCTCTATCATTAAAATAAAAGTAAGATACATAAACCCATAACCAATTCCTCACATCATTGCCAGGGACAAACAGAAAACAGAGAAAAAAAAGTCTCTAAACTCACCAAGACAAACTGGGCAAGTTGGTATTTCCGTACAACCAGGAGGAGGAGTCCCAGCAACTTCTGCATACTCCGAATACTCCACAGATTGCAAAAACAAAATATGGCACACCTCTGCCTAAATTTTGATTATCGTTTGAAATGTTGAGAAACAGAAAACAAAATTGAAAAGCGAAAAGGTTATCAAGATTGATTCACCTCGGCGGGAGAAAATTTCTTGCCATTGAAATAGCTGTAAAATTCATCGGCGGCGAACTGATCGGCAAACTTGATCAACACGCTATAGCGATCTTCGGTCCCGTCGTTCCTGCAGGGAGGGTGAAATGGAATGATTAGTTAGGGTTTGCATGAAAGAGGAGAAGATAGTGGAAAAGAAGGGAACCTGATGAAGAGAAGGTGGTGGAAGTTGTCGAGGTGGGGTCCGCAGAAGGGGATGAAGTCGTGGAAGGAGAGGTAGTTAGGGACGGCGAGGATGAAGAGGAGAGAGGAGTGGGAGGTTGGGGTTGGGAGGGAGGAGTGGGGAGAGGTTCGGAACAAGTGGAGTGCGCCTCTGCGTTCGCTGAATTTAGGGTTGTTGGATTGGGAATGGGATTGGAAGATGGTTTGGGGATCCAGAGGGTGGTCGGCGTCCACTGAGTGGACCCGGAGCAAAAACATGGCTCGCCGGGATTCTGAACTTCAACGGCGCGTCTGTTAATGGGTACTGATAATCAAGATTGCTGTTTAGATTGGAACCGTTTTATTTTTATAGGTTCGTCGAAAAAACGAAGATTAATATCTTCATATTTAAAAGAAAATTTAAAAGAACTCTCTCATTAATTTCTCCCCAGACTAAAATTACTTATGTAAATATATATTAATTAGTTACATAATAAACATAAAAGATTATAATATCACTAAACATTAATAATTATAAATGCAAACTCTAACCTTCGGGTATTTGACAAATTTTTGGAACTAAAATAAATATAATTATTTCAAAAAGTTTTAACTTATTTGAGTTTCAATAATTTTTTTCTTTAATTATTTAACATATTTTTAGAAGTAATTTAAATACATTTTAGTTTAAAGAAATAAAAACAAAAAGTGAACGAGAGTTAAAAAGACAGATAAAAAATACCAAAGATTTTTACATTGGTATGATTTCTAAATTGTATTTAGTTTCAATTCAATCAAATTAAAATGAAATGTTTTACTATTCTTTGAAAAATCACAATGTTTAGACTCTACAATAATATGCAACGCACTTAAAAGTATGAAGTTTCTAGAATACCAATTAAGAAATACACTCTAGTGTTTATAACACGCAAAATGTAGTGTAAAAAAACAAAACAACTAATAAAAGAATGAATTGAAGGGATATCACCTAAAATAGAATTGAATTATAATAGATTAAAAGAAAAATAAAACTTTTCTTTAAAAAACTTATTGATAACTCTTAAATCAATAATTCTTTTCCGAATTAGTCAGATGAATTTCTTGAAGAAAAGAATCTTGAAATAAACTTAAACTTTTTACTTACAAAAGTATGTGAAAAACTAAATTAACTCTCTATCTATGTCGTTAAATTTATGTAGAAACATTTTTAAAAAATCAAGCTAATACATTATTATGAACGATAGTTTTTAATTTAGAAGGTAAAGTATTTTTCAGTATATTAATACAATCTTGCATTTTTGAAATATCTTTAAAATTGAAAGTGAAACCAAATGGAGCTTTAAGAAATGGGAGATATAGTTGAAATTAGGAATCATTTTCTTCGATCTCACAATTGTTATCCTAAAAAGTCAAAATTCTTTTCAAAGTTGAACCTCTCTTATTGATGTAAGTCTTGTTTAGCAATTATGATAATTTGGAGATTGATATCAATGTTGGTTTTGGGAGAAATATAAACTGCATGTTCATAAGTTAAATATATTTCTTTAAAAAGAGTTAGTTAATTGTTCTTTTTATGCAATTTTGTATCTGAATGAATATCATGTTTTACTTTAATCTGTGAACATCGTCACTGCTTGTGCTAGATTCCTTGGTGAGTTCAACATATATTTGTTCTAAGTCGATTCAAATAATACAAGAAATATAATTTGATGATTAATTAATTATTAAATGATAGTCCTCACAAGTTGCATTGGTGAGAAATTATTATTTTTAAATGGTTTAAATTAATACAGTAATTGTAAGTAATAGGAATCACATATAATGGATCTAAGCTTTGTAATGAAACAACATATATGTGAAATTCAATCCTAACATTTGTTAAAAGCACGAGGAAATGAAAAAAAAAAAGGTGAAAAAAAAAACTAGTTAGGTTATAAGAAAAAGATAATAGAAATAAAATGAATGAAAAATTAGATAAATTTATTTATTTTTTATAATTTGTATTTATAATTTGTATTACTTTAATATTATATTTAAATTATTTTTATTATAATAAAAATTAATGAACATTGTTAAAATTATAATAATTAAATAATTTTAATTTATATATATTTTTGTTGTAATTTTTCTTTCAAAATTGATGATAAAGTATATTATAGAGCACATACACATATTATTGGATGGAGACTGTTAAACGTGCCTACAACTGCCTTTGTGATGTTTACTTGGATAGCACGTCCCAGACCCTTTCCCATGCCCAATAACATGCTCTCATAATACAAAACAAACTTCAATTCTTCCACCACGTTTCCACATTTCTTATAGCACAAGATATGTGATAAGACAAAATCATTGTGGAAGTACTAAATGAGACTCTCCACAAATTTTAAATTTGTAAGTAATTTTCAAATTAATTTTGTAAAATAAACTTTTTATATAATTACAATATTCAAATAATTCGGCACGATTATAAATATTTTATTGCCATTTATTAAACAACTCTTTTGTTAATAAATCACTATTTATGAAATAATAAATGATCGTATCTATACGGATAAATATTGATAAAAAAAAAGGTTACATATGAGAATATAAAAAGAAGAAAATAAATTAATCTATGTATTTATCCTCATATCATCATATCAATCATAAAAAAAATTATAAAGTTATACGTGAAAAAATTTACAAATAACAATTATTCAAAAAATACCATCATTCTTTTCTATAGTTAACTTTCATATTATTATTTAGCTGTTAATATTTTGTTGCTTCTACTTATTTAAGCATTATAGAAACTTCCTATTAGATGGTCCCTGGTTGGATACTAATGGAAAGCATATTCATTAAGTAACATTTCATCCTCATTTTCAAACACACTTCCATAATAACAACATCCTATTCTTAATCGACAAGAAATTTTTAATTCTCACTCAATATTTAATTCATAAAATGGTATTTATACATTATGGAATATTATATTTATAAAATGAAACCTTTCTCTTGTTCTCAAATTCCGCAAAAAATTTATCAATTTGAATGTTAAACAAACATTTCATAACATCAGTATAATAGGTTAAAAAATAATTAATGTTATATATATATATATATATGTAACTGATATTTGAAAGTTAGAAAGTTGAATTAAGGTAATGAAAGAAGTTGTATGCAGATGCTTTCCAAAAAAGTGGAGGATTCCAGTGCTAAAATAGATGTAAAGAAAAAGATATTTTAAGTCTTTACTATTTCCAAAAAAAGTATTTACCACACTTTTCATCCGTTGAGTGGATAACAACGTCAGCACGACCCGTTTCACCGACACCGTCCTATCATTAACACAATTTAATTGGAATATATAAAGGTTTCAACTATATAATCAGGTATTTTAAGATATTTATTAATAAAATTAATCTTTAATAAATATCTAAATTTCATAAAGAAAACCTTTTATGACAATGGCATAGCATAAAGACTGATACCATATTAAATAATAATTTAATTAAATTGTTTATTATATTATGACTGGATCAATTAAGAGACTTATAAAGTAATTGTTCACTTTAATTTTAAATAAAGTGAAAATAATGAGAAACGTAAGCAATCAAAATCTTTTTCTCCATTGATTACGCGGTTTCGCTATCTCTCCTTTGTCTTCGTCTTCTGTCTTCTTTGCTTTCTCTTTCATTCAAGTATTACAACTCAGAGGCCATAAGTGAAACAAACATAAGCACGCTGCATTGATTTGATCACACTACACACAAAAAAGCATAATCCACCACTTCATCCACAAGCGCAAGTCTACAAATCTTCCGTCACTTTCGCACACTGTTACACCCTCTGTCTCTGTCACACCACCAGATAACCTTAAAACATAATCTCAAAAAAAAAATCTGAAATTTGATCTGAATTTCCCTCTGCAAAGCGAATCAAGCACCCATTATGGCATCAAGCACAATCCGCAAGGCGATTGGTGTGGTGAAGGACCAGACCAGCATCAGCATAGCCAAAGTCGCTGGTAATTTGGCACCTGACCTGGAAGTATTGGTCGTCAAAGCCACGAGCCATGAAGAGGTTCCTGCTGATGACAAATACATAAGAGAAATCCTCACTTTGACATCGCATTCCAGAGGCTACATCAGTGCTTCTTTGATCACCGTTTCCAAGAGGCTGACAAAGACTCGTGATTGGATTGTGGCTGTTAAGGCTCTTAGTCTTGTTCATAGACTCTTGGTGGATGGCCACCCCGCGTTTGAGGAGGAGATCGTGCATGCCAAGCGCCGAGGGACCAGGATTCTGAACATGTCTGATTTCAGAGACGAGGCACATTCTAGTTCCTGGGATCACGCGGGGTTCGTGAGGCTTTACGCGTTGTATCTTGATGAGAAGGTTGAGTTTGTGGCGTATCGGAGGAAGCTCAGAGGTGTTGCTGAATCTGAGGAGTTTAGGGAAGAGAGAGAGGAGGAGAGTAATAAGAGGAGTGAGGTTACTCCTGTGAGGGAAATGAGAGCTGAGAGGGTTTTGGAGAGGTTGAAGCATTTGCTGCTGATGCTTGATCGTGTGTTGGGTTGTAGGCCTAGTGGTGCTGCCAAGAACAATAGGTTGGTGTTAGTTGCGCTATACCAGGTTGTGAGGGATAGTTTTAAGTTGTATGTTGAGGTTTGTGATGTTTTGGGGGTGTTGCTGGATCGGTTCACGGAGATGGAGTATGTGCACTGTGTGAAGGCTTTTGATTCTTATGTCGGTGCTGCCAAGATGATGGATGAGTTGGTGGGGTTCTATGGTTGGTGTAAGGATATGGGGATTGCAAGGTCTTCTGAGTATCCTGAAGTGCAGAGGATCACTGACAAGCTTCTGGGGACGCTGGAGGGTTTTTTGAAGGAGATGAGTAACAGGCCAAAGAGCCCCGAGAGGAAATTAGAGATGAAGGTAACTGTGAAGGAGTCAGAGGCAGAGGCAGAGGCAGATATGAATGAGGTGAAGGCTCTTCCAGCACCTGAGAGTGAGAGTTTCACACCTCCAGAAGCCCCTCCTTCAGTTGCACGGCCTAATAACGTGCTTGCTTCTCAAAAGGAGACAAGTGATCTGGTGGATCTTAGGGATGATGGAGTGTCAGCTGATGAGCAAGGGAATAAGCTGGCTTTGGCATTGTTCTCTGGGCCTGCAACTGTGAGGGCTGAAGGTTCCTGGGAGGCGTTTCCTTCAAATGAGGAATATGAAGGGAAATCTGCATGGGAAACAGCAGCTGCTGAAGTTGGTAAAGCAGATTGGGAGCTGGCATTGGTGGAGAATAGTAGTAACTTGTCAAAGCAGAAGGCTGAATTGGGAGGGGGGTTTGATCCGTTGTTACTGAACGGGATGTATGATCAAGGGGCTGTGAGGCAACACGTGAGCACAACTCAGATGAGTGGAGGAAGTGCTAGTAGTGTGGCACTGCCTGGACTTGGGAAGAGGGGCACTCCAATTCTGGCTTTGCCTGCTCCGGAGGGAACAGTTGAAGCTGTAGGACCGCAGGATCCGTTTGCAGCATCCTTGTCTGTGCCGCCACCTTCATACGTGCAAATAGCAGACATGGAGAGAAAGCAGCAGTTGCTTGTGCAGGAGCAACAGGTGTGGAAGCAGTATGGGATGGATGGGATGCAAGGGCAGGTGGGTTTGAGTAGAGTTGGTGGTGCTCCTATGATGCCTTATGGAATGCCACAATTTGGTGGGATTGTCCAACCTGGAGGCTATCACCAAGCACCCTTTTATTGAATTCAAGTGAGGGTATTGGAGGAGTTTGGGATTTGAGCTTTATTTTTCTGTCTTTGTTCAAAAACTATTGGAGGAGTTACATACTCGCTAAGTTATAAAGAATATGTAGTATGATGAAATATTTAAATCCATATCTTTACTCCTTCTTCACTACCTACCATGTAATTTTGACACAGCCAGTGTTCTTCCTATATCAACAGTGGACTTTGGGTTAAAGTGTAATTTATTCTCCTTAACCTGTTATTGTGTGCCATGTATAATGTGCGACAATGTCACTACCTAAACACATTTCTAGACAATAGCTGTGTCCTCACACAAAAATGGTTCCACCTACCTACCCGATACCCACACGTCTAATTCTAGCAGAAGAACCAAGGTGGGGGTCGTGAGATTAAATATCTCAAGGAGAAGCTCTGTTTTGTTTCTCTCCGGTTAAGGCTCGGCCACCACCACCACGGCTGCCAGAATGTGTGGTGATGATCTGTTGCTGCGTCTTCATTGTAATTATTTTATTTGATTATTTTATTTGATTGCCTGTTTCGTGGGAGGAGTTGAATTGTGGTTTTATTATGCGTTTATTTTCTAACTTTCTTTTACATTACTTCGTCATAATAAATCCTAACACAATGTGAAAGAGTTTTGTAAATAACATTACAGTGGAGATAATTATTTTATAATCAAAACTGATATTATTTTATGTGTAATTTTCTGTTTGAATCGGAAAAAAAAAATCATGCAACCTCACCTTGAGTTTTTGAATCGGTAAACCTATCAAATTAATACTAATTTTTTTAAATTAAACAAACTAAAACTGATGGAAGAGGCCACATACAAGCCCACCAAATGGTAGATTTGGGTCAACCATTATAGTTATGGTCAAAAGGATCCAAGAAGACTGGAATGCTGCTACGGGCAGAGAAACATTCCTATACATGTTCAAATGATGTCATAAGCTCTAGTGTAGAGTAGACTTTAATTTCTTGTCAAAATAATATATGAACTTTATTTGTAATTTTTTTTAGAATTAATTTTGGCACCTAAAACACCAACCTAGGTAAACTTAGAGTTTCTAAAAACCTCTAAATTTACTTAGGCCGGTCTAGAAAACCCATGGAGGGAGTGAGCATACAAACTAGACACATCCCTCCCCATGTGCTCATTTAGGCGTCACTTTTGGGAAGAAATTCATTGAATTTCTCTCCACTTTCTTTTGAATTTTTAGCCCTCTAAACTGTATAAATAAGAGGTTTGGCTAATGTATTTGCAAGATTAATATAATAATGAATTGGTGTCAAATTTGAGCCAATATCACTACTTGTCAAAAATCTCACAATATTAGACTATTGATCTTCAATTCTCACCTTACCAAAAAGATATGGTCTCACTACTCTCATTTCATACTTAGCATGCACCTCCAAGGCCACCACACCTCTACTTAGCATGCACCTCCAAGACCACCACACCTCCTAAGAGGGCCTTCTTCGTAGACTTCCACTGAGCTTCCGCCAAGATCAACAATCCTCCAAGCATGAAGGCACTCTTCCATAAAAAAACTCTCCTTTAGGTTGTAGCAAAGAACTTGCTAATATACTTTTTTGTCGTCAAAAGGCAACGTAACATTGGTTACCGTCAGTAAGCAAATTAATGTGAGAAGCACGTAAACTCATCCAACACCGAAAAAAATCGAGTATAACAATTAATTAACACAATAGAATTAACATACTATTTTCACGTTGCATGCAAATATAGATGCAACCATTTCAGTGTCCTATAAATCAAATACAAATACAATTTGATGATTTGTTGCCTACAAAATGTTATATATAAGAGCTAAAAGGGGTCAATTACCCCATGTAATTGCAAATTTTAAGTAAGAAGCTCAAGTAAATCATTTTAATTGCATTTAATAGCAATGTGTTTCATAAGGGACTCTGGTATCTGCCAACCTCCAAGACTCCTTGTCGCTATATGCCATCCCTCTCTCAATTATACACTTTTTACAACAACACAGGCAATAAAAGCATCCATCCTTTGACACAAAAAAATTGCAGGCTCCAGGTGCTACTGGAATGGGAATCAGCCCAAGACTGCTTTTCATGGCAAGAGTTGATCAATCCAATAGTTCTTCCATGAATATAAATGAGAAAATTGAATTCATTTCATAAAGCACGCAAGTTTGATAGCTCCTCCTACACTTAGTCAGCAAAAGGCTGCGAATCCATGCATAGATGCACCAATTTTCTCTGATATTGTCCAAAATATTCATCAACTGCGATGACATCTTCATTCTTTGGATCTAAAGCACGCAAGTTTAGTAGCTCATCATTGACTGATGAACTTGATTCTTCGTCACGAATACCAAGGTTAGTAGAAACTATTTCTGCATGGGTTTCACGGCATGCAAGGATAAACATTGCAGCTGTGTCAGGCAGCTGAGCCTCACGAAGAGCAGCCAAAGCCTCTTGCAGTGCACCAGCGGCAACATACAAAATTAGAGCCCTGCATTGGGTCATTTGAGATCAAATACAGAAAAGTCCTGGAAGAGATAAAATTTATAAAAAGAAAAGCAGTGGTACCTCCAGATATTATGTTCAGTGTGCAGGATGTGTCCAGCCCATCTTTGCAACACCCTGTAAGAATAACAAAACGTAGGGAAGATCTTCTAGTCATGATGATACTCAATAGAAATGCTATTTTCATATGAATGCGGAGCCAACAATCACTGGAAAGTAAAAGTTGATTTTTTTGTAAAATTAAAAATGGTTCTAGAAAAATTTCCACTTGCCTGTCATCAATAACCTGAAGGAAGAATTCAGATTCTTCCCGAAATTAGACAACAGAATAAGTTAGAGATGTATGATATAAACACTAGTGCGGAATTTATCTAATGATTAATTTTGTCATTTAGTCAGTGGATTTCAGTCGGTCAATATTATGTTTGGTCCCATATTGAAGTTAATGTGGACAAAAAGTCTGTTATCAAGAACAAGTAAGAACCTTGCATAATCTGATCCCTTCAAGTGCTTAGCGGCCAAGGTTGCAGCATCAGTCCAGCACCCAGCATCTTGTAGCTGCATAAGATATGCCATTGCATTTCTCTTAGAAAATCAAGCCCATTATAGAGATAACCTGTCTACTAATTTTAAATTTGCAAAATCTAACTAACTATACATTGAATTTTCCAACAAATCTAAAATTTCTAATTAAGATCTATTTTCAGAAATCTTCCTCGGTTGAACTTGCATAACAAGGATTTATTTTTGTAGTTCATAGATCTACTTTTTGTATTTTTCATAAAATGAAAATCCTTTTTTGACAAAATATTCAGTTTTTTATTTCCTATCATGTGTCTATAGGCACACGATAGAAGACCCCTTAATTAATGTTGTACCAAATTACCAATGCCTAGCAGCTCCTGCCGCTAAGTTGGCATCTGCAGATTTCAGTCGTTAATGTGATCCATTAACTTTCAAAAGCCACCTTTAAGATATCTTAAACAAACATTATATGATTTTCCAGAAATTATTGATATTAGAAGAGAATGTAGTTCAACGAAGTCTGTTACATTCAAATGTTAACAGTTTAACCATTTTTTGTCTTGACTATTTTACACTGAATTCAGACAGATGTGCTACAGAGTAGAACTTATACTACACAGAAAAGGAACTACCTTACAATAAGATGTTTCACTTCCTTGACACTAAAATTCAGCAGCCACTCTTTCCCATAAGCTTTCTTTTTATGTTAGATAAAATGATATATCATGAATCTGGTTATCATCTAAATGGAGAAAACTAAATTTTCATGACAAAATGTGCCCTTGAAAATCACAAAAAAGTAATACCATCAAGCAAGCAGGATCCTGTTTACAAGTTGGTAAACTGAAACCAGCTTAGAGACCTTTTAAACTATGTGCATCCGTTTGATAGTTAATTTAATAAAGCAGGGAAAATAAACAAAAAATATGAGTGCAGCCTGACCTGAGAACACGCTTCTTGATATCTTCCAACTGCACATAGAAGATGCGTACCAGAGAGTGACCTGTCAGCCCTCACCATGTTGGCTGCAACAACCTAAAAATTATATCAGATGTTATAATACACTGAATAGATCGACTATATTCTTGGATACTAATTAGAATTTGTATTTTGATGCCTAAACACAAGCATGCCACAGATATACTCACCTTCACTGCAAGTTCATGAAGAGACCTTGAAACAGCAGAAGAGAGAGCAACAGCACGAAGAGCGTTGACATAGAAGTAAGAGCTCTCTGGAGGTGTAGAAAGCAATAAACTAACTGCAGCTTCTAGGTTTCCAACAGACACAAGCCTGGTAGCGCCAAAAAAATGAGTATTACAGTTAGAGTATAATCCCATAATAGTAAAAAAAAGAAACTTCAGTGGTTTCTGTCACAGCAGTACCTTTTCTGTTTGGAACAAGATATCAATTTGTGGAGTGAAAGACAACAAATACGATATCTTGGATATTATAATTTCAAATAATGCAGTACTAAAATATCTTCTAACATTACGTCACTAAGCCATATGTTGACACTCCCAACAAATCAATAAAAAGAAATGATGAATTTACTCACTCGTGAATACGTTTCTGAATAGCCTCTTCACCTTCTAATTTTTCATGCCAAGAAATTCGCTCACTAGCAGTTTTCCACAGCTCTCCTCGGTCAAAAGCCAATAGCCTTAGTTGACCTTGACTCTGCTAACCAGAAAGCTACAGTCACTTAAAGAATCTGACTGAACTTTAACAACAACTTTCAACAATTGGAATGAGGGACTCTGCAAGAAATGTCACGGAATAGAAACTTAAATGAAACTGTAATACATCGTACCAATTCATCTCTCCCTGTTTCTTCTGTCGGTTTTCCTTTTGATGATAACCGAGATAATAGAGATGTCTCATTATCAAGATCGGAGATAGGTGCCGCTGTGAACTCTTTTGGTGGATGCTTTCTTAATAATTTGTTCATCAAATGTTTAAGTGCACGAGGCAGCTGTAGCCAAAACAGAGCTTCTAAGGATTCACCAAATATAGTAGCTGCGAAAGCAAACCTTGCAGCACAACCTTTATCCACAATACTAGCATAGAACTTTGCTCTCTCATCGTCAAGCATGCAACCTTAAGAAATGGACATATTGGTAGTGTTTTTTAAACACCAAAAGTATAAAAATGGCAAATGGAAGAATTTTCATTATTAAACTCTGCAGAGATATAAACCTTCTTTTCTATATGGTTCCAATACTTTCAAAAGCATCTCTGGCACAACTGAGTCGCCAAGGGGTGGTATGTTGATCATGTATGTACGAAGATCCCCTGTAGGTGAAGGAGTTCCGGGAAGTAAGTGAGGCCTCTTTTCTATGGTTGTACTACAAGTATTAAACCAAGAAGGTTTAACACCCAATTGTAAGATCATGCGCAACGCCTAGCAACATTAATACATATTAAAACGAAGTACAATAAATACATCATAAAGAGCTGATGACCAATGCAATCGTAATTTATACAAAACCAGTAAAATTTGTACAAGTATTGCAAGAACGTGTAAAAGAAAAACCCATTTGTATGAATTATAGAAACATAGACTAAACGTGGACTATGGTTAACTTATTTTCAAGGAAAGGGGAATAGGCAATTTAAATTTGTTTTTTCAGTAAGAAAATTTGTTGATCTTAAATGAAAACAGATATCGTATTGCCATGGCATGAGAAATTCAAAATGATTCACACTCTATGAAATCATTTCCATTTCAGTCTTTAATATTTTCATGTTACTTCTCATATCCATCATTGCACATGAAATCTGGCGTTCACAATGTGCTTCATCTATAGAATGCAGACATTCACTGTGGGAGTTGAGTATAAAACTTTGGTAGTAAAGAAAATATATTTTAGTTCAGCAAATTTAGTTCCGGTATACTTACCAGGGCATGTGGTGAAGGAAGAAGTATGGGACAACATATAGGCATTGACCGGAATCTATCCTTTGTATTTCTGATGTGGAGTGCATAACCAGATCGTTTATCATTTCTGCATGAAAAGAAAGACGTGTAATTCACATGGTCAGTTCATTTTATAACCCCTGAAATTGGAACAGCTATTATTAGCTCTGATCTAGATGATGACAAAAACTTGGTGATTCATTTCATTCACCTTGAAGAGAATACTAAAACTCCAAAAGGTTAGAAATCTAATGAACTAAATGTCCCTTACTGTTGCACTGCACGTGAACGTAAATACTTAAACATTGAACACACAGGATGCATACCAGGCTATATATTTAAAATGGAGGATAAGATTAAATTAATTGAAATAAAATTATCCATCAATGGATGATTGTATGACTTAGATTAACTCCTACCTCTCGTGACCTTACAGGATATGTCCCCCTATATAGACAAAAACATAGATAGATGATTTAAATAAAACAATTAGGTGGCATCACGTCATTTATCTAAGCATAGTTTTGATCTAGACATTTAAACATCAAGATGAATGCTTTCAGAATTGCTAAAAATCAGTCCAAGTCATTAGATTTAGAACACCATTACGACCACTAATCATATTTATATTGATAATAATAATAACAATAATACAAAGAAACTCATATTTTCTGACTAGAGAGTGATTTGTAGAACTTACACATTATTAATTTCAACAAGACGAAAGCTACCATCTGCTCCAGCAATGCACAGCACCAGTGGATCATTCTTATCAGTTCGCAAGGGCAACCAATCAAGTTCCAATACAAGGGTTCCCGGAAATTGGGGTTGCAAAAGTGAATTTGCTAAGGGGTCTGGCGAATCCTGCAAAAAAGCATGTTGGGATTTATGATCAAACAATTACAATATACGTTCTCAGCATTTCAAAAAGGGAAAATTTCTTTCCAACCTTTACTTTTTCTGGTCCAAATAGCTAAAGAAGATTGATGAAAAATGAAAACCCGCAAGCATATTTGTTAATATAATAAGATTTAAATGTTTATTGTCCCTGATAAATTATTAAATTTTGTTTTTGGTTCCTTAATAAAAAATTTACTTTGTTTTTTCTTCAAAAGCATATTAGATACCGGTTTAAATAATGAAATAGAGTGATTTAGATAACATTTTTGGGACCAACAACAAAATTTGTAATTTATCATAAACCAAAAACATATTTAAGCCACATAATAATATTCAGTTTATCACTATTCAATCCCCCCTAAAAACCAATGTTAGATTAGAATTAACCAAAGTTATGAAGATGCTTATAGCATAAGATGTACGAATATATATATGTCAAGTATGACATGATGAAAGATAAATTAAATTGCACAAATGATCCATAAAAACAAAAATCAAGTGAACTCCCATCTTACCAAATCAAATACAGAAAAAGTATTATCATAAAACAGAACAGCAATACGCCCCCGGCTCTGGTCCCCTGGAACAAAAGGTGAAAATTTGATTCGCCGGATTCCTTCTCTGTGAGTGTTAAATGAAGAAGAATGTCCAGTCACCACATCCCACCATCTTATGCTCCCTGTTCTGTCTCCCATGACCTGAAAAACTAAACTGGTTAAAATTATCATTCAATTTAGAGCAAAATTGCATTAGATAGATATACAAATAATGAATTCTGAAGTGATGATTCATACCACATGAGGCAAGCGGTAGGCCATTGCTGTTATCAATCCCTCCGATGATACAAATGAAGAAGGCCATTTTGGTCTGTGGAAAACTTAATCAGAGAACGCAACCATAAAGGAAGTATTGCATATTTATCAATCCCGAAACAGGCAAATCAGCTAGTTCTTTAAACGCTATAGCAGGATAGAAAAACCAGGTTGTCACTATTTTACTATTATAATACAACAATTTATATTACAATACAAACAGTCAAAGAAAAACCCTAAATTAAAGAAATTTATGATAAATGGTCATGTCACAATTTACACTCTCAGTGACCATCAAGCAAAGAACAAAGTAATAAAGTAAAAGAACTGATAAAATATGTTAAAATTAATATAAAAGGAACATAAAGTTTTAAAGCAAGAAAAGCATTAGACTACCCCAATAAAAGTGGGTTTTCAAAACTTTTATACAAGTGGCAACACTATAGTGTGCAAAAAACAACTACTGCCTCCACAATGGCTGCTATTGAAAATCATTTTGCCCTTCGAATCCTGTAGCAGCCTAGGCCCCTTTCACTTTGCTACCCAACTATAGCAGACTAATGACTACTACTCTAAAGTAAATGAAAAAGCACAGCAAATTAATATATTATAACAGAGATAAACTACTAATAAGTAATAGCTGCAGAAAAAAAAAAGACAAAACAAGGCAACTTACCTGTGCTTTGACAATGATTAAATAATGATCAATGCATATTAAACAGCTCTACATCATTTAAAGCAACACCATTGTGGTAATAAACTTTTTTTAGCATAGAACAAGTTCACACCTAAAATCTCGAATTCTTCGACCATGCACTTCAAAAACTCCAAGTGCCCCATTCACCAAAGCAAATGCAAAACTTTCAGACGTGTCATCATGAGATTCCTCTGTACTTGTACCCTCTGCTTAAGGAAATCAACATCACTCATAACTCATAAGCTATTCTAATCTTGCACAAAAAGAAAGGAATCATTAATTCTAGATTAGCAACTATGCTGATAATATCTAGGATCTTCGAGCAAACAACTAACTTGAATCAGAAGAGGAAGTTTTTGAGAGTTTAGATGCTTCATCTGATGCTCCAGATGTTTGATCATTAGAAGGACGTGGAACTGTTGGAAGAGTCCATTCCAGTACAGTAAATGGAAGAGCTAATGATCTAAGCTACATAGGTAGAGCAAGCATTATAAATATCTAGATAGAGAACATGCAGTGTCAACCAAAACAAATAATAACTATTCTACAGATATCATAATTAACCTTCCTAATTAAAAAGGAAAACATCTAAAAATCAGGGCTTTGAAATAAAGGAAAAAAAAAATGAAGTCATCAATCATGAAAACAGGAAATTAGTTTGTGATAACCAAGTTCTGCGTGCAATCATAACAGGAATATTAGGAGAAAAATGTAGATCTGCAAGAAGGTATGGCCACTCATACTAAGAGAAAAAGAGAAAGGAAAACTTTGTATGGATTATACTGAGTTTGTATGAGTGATGAGCTTCGGTTTACCAATTTGTGGAAACTACATATAGACTAGAAAAAAGCTCAACTGACAAATCAGTTATAACAACCTGACCATGATAGTAACTAACTGAAGCACCGAAATCAACATCTCATGACAGTTGAAATAAACTAACAGAATACAACTGCTAAAAGGAGCTATTCACTCACAACTAAATACAAAGCAAATTTAGAGGACGATATTTATCCTTGCCCAACTTTAGAATATACGTAATGTTATCTGGGATAAAAGTACCTCGAACACATTTAGGGTACAATTTGCACATTACTCCAATGATTCGGGTTTCATTATTAATCTGACTTACATTTCTAGCCTCTACTGTTTGCTCTAAATTTGTTTGATAGGAAAATCATTAAATTATGGTCTCAATAAAATCAATCATGTCACTTCTAAATCCAGACCACGGGATTTGGTTGGTCCCTTGAACATTAGGTTTATTTTCTAGCAAATCATACTTGCAGTTTCTCCCTTCATCTCCCAACAAATCTTTCCTTTTAGATAAACCAATTTGGAAATCAATTACTAGGTAAAATATCTAACAATGTTTTACTCCAAATTCAGGTCTCCTAATTATTGTGTTACATGCACTCAAGTTCTTAAAATAACTCCCTTTTTTTTTTGCATTGCTCAGCAGTTTTTCCATTCTATGGAATAATTTGTTTGCTTTATGGCGGTGAATAGGTTTGTACCAAGGATCTTCAGAAGTTCCTTTGAGTTAATTTTAAGAGGCTTTGGAAGTAATTGAAATGCTAAAGGGCGTTGGTAAAGTTCTCAATTTGCAGATTTTTGGTGAATCTGGTTGGAAAGATATGCCAGAATTTTTATTGGCCTATTGTTCCCTACCAAGTTCATTAGAGTGTTACTTAGCTTCTTGGTGGTTGCCTGATGCTAATGGTCTTTCTAGGGAAGGGAGTTTTGTAGATCTTTATTGAGATTGGTGAGATGTTTTGTGACACCATAAACCTGCACCCCCCATTTTCTCATATTTTCTCTCTCTCCCAACTTCTCTTCTCTCTAACTTTCCCTCCATCTATTCCAAAATCTAATTACACCCTGAAATGGCTGAGGAGTTAGGAATAATTTCTACCCGATTAGATATTCAATCAAAGTAAGATTCTATCAACTCTAAAGATCTATTGTTCTTTGTTTTTCCTTATGATTTTGTCATGAGTCCTAGTGAGATCAGTTAAGAAACATGTTCCTCTCAAATTGATTAACCTTATACTGAAATTTGGTGATGTTTAGATAACTCGCTCTAGGTCCCTAAAATTAAAATGACTCCCTTGCTTGAACAAGAAATTCTTTGGAATAAAGAGTCAAAGGTAAGGGAAGCTAACTTTAACTTTCACTAGTACTATACGCTAGAAAATCTAGATAGGAGGGGACATGGTCCTAAGTTTCAATTTCTCTTGCAGGGGTGTTATTTGATGAAATTGTTTAATTTTATGTTGTGTGATAGAAATATTAGATTTTGATAGTTTGGAAATTAACTTATGTTTTTTATGTTGGAAAAGTTCTTGAATGTTGTGAATTTTTAAATGTTATGTGATTGAATGGTATGTATTGCATGTGAATGATGAAAATTGTATGAAAATTGATGTATTGTTTGATGGTACATTAAGTATAAAAAATATTAGTTTAACAGAGATCTTCTAGCTTTACCGATGATCTAAGTCACATAGACTAAGATATCAGGTGGGGGGAAATTGATGAGGGAGTTCATACACATCAGGTCTTGCTAGACACTTGGTATTGGATGTTTTGAAGTTACCCTGATCCTTGATGTATGAATTAGATGTTAGTCTCAAGTAGCGGCATACTTAATGAGTCTTTCGGAAGACAATGGATTCATGTGTAGTCAATATGATTGAAATGAAATCGAAGTACTGGATTGAAAGGAAATCAAGGTACTATGATTTCAAATGGATCCATGTGTAGTCAATATGATGTTAGTCTCAGGTAGAGACATACTTAATGAGTCTATTCCTTCCTAATAGTTTTTTCCTTTATATATCAAGGGGGGAAAAAAGCATTTCCATAAAAGGTAGGAAAAAAGGTGCCATAGAACAGTCAAGGAAAACTTAGAAACGAAGGGAAAAATGGAAGTGGCAAAAGCAGGTTAGAGGAGAGGTAAAGAGTAGGGATTTCAAGTACATAAATCAACTTACCATGATGGGATTTTTAGTCATTGCCCAAACTTCCACAGGCGCATCCCGAAACAAAATTAGAAGATACCTGAAATATTGTGGATATCCAACTATTTAAAGCCATGATGCAATCACAAATCTACACGTTAATATAAGGTGGAAAAAGATAACAAATCCAGGATGGAAAGGAAATATAAACATTTAGTACAACAGTTAGACAAAAGTGAACTAATACTGCTGCCATCGACTCCCCCTTCAAAAAGAGGGAGGGTGGGGGGAACTTGTTTCTTTTGCTATCAAATAGAAGTTTTAGAATATTTGATGGATAGAAAATCTTCACAGACCGGTTACTAGCAATCAAAATGGTGGATGTGAAAAACAAAAAAGGGCATAAATGAAGCAAACCTTTTAAAATAAATTAAACATCCAAACTGTTCACTAACAGCAACAAAAAATAAGTTGAGTCAGTTCCAACAGCCCCCTAAACAGCAAGGATTACAAGTTACAACATTCTGTACGACACCATTTTGCACAATCAGCCAGGGACATGTAACATTTACCAAGATCTCAAAGGTGAGATAGACAAAGCATATATGCCTGAACAAAGTATGATCCCATAAAACTCTAGCGTTTTAAGTTACTTAATTCCATATTCCTAGTACAAAGTTTTCGATATTACTATTACAAGATATAAAATAGAAGTAGAAAAGCATGCAACCAGAAAATGATTCAGAAACTAAACCACAAAGTAAATGATAGTAACAAAATTTAGATTTGAGATTCACCTTCCAGATGAAGATGTTCTCAAAGCTCTTATATGTGTGCGTTCTGGCTTTTGCATAACTCGGAACATTTTGTTAAGGCCACTTCGAAGGCAGGTAACAACTACCTTGTTAATATATCCTCCAGATTTTTCATTAGCCTGAATCCAAAAGAATGTGCATAACAAAAGACCAACAACCAAAAAAATCTTTAGAAAAGTATGAAATTCTAAATTGAAGGAGGTATTAAGTAGTAAGATCAAATCATTAAGCTTATCTCACAGGGAGATAAGATGAAAAAATAATTACAAAATAGAAACAAAGAACTGTAATAGAAAGAATGAAACAACGCAGGAATTAACATAAAGAAAAATCTGTTCGGACATAAGTACTTAATTTATACCTGAGTATAAGAAAATGAAACCAGCCTGGAATTTCCCAGCCATCGTAGTCCCCTAACAGTACCATTATGAACTGATAAACTTGAAGCAACAGCATTGGCTGAAACATCAACAACATCTATTGTCCCACTCTGGGTTCCCAAAGCAACCAGGGGAACAGTTGCTGCTGGATAATTTCCTCCACCTTCACATAACGTTATTTCATTAATCAACACAGGAAACATGTATGAATAATAACCACTATATTTAAAGTTTCAAACAAATTTACAAAATTGGTGGGAAGATAAACTAACGGGCCAGGGTAGCAGTAAGAGAAGGGGTAGGGACTGCCAGCATAGTCACTGTTGAGGAAAGAAGCTGAAGCTGTCCAACTAAGCTCATCTGCATTAGAAAATAAGAAGGAACAAATGAAGCCTCGCAGAATTATTCAACTTAAAATTTGAAACTAAAACAGGAAATCCAAATAGGTGTTATTTTGCACTTAGATGCTGTTTATTAGCAAATAAAAGTTAGGATTTAGATTATCACATGAAACATAAGTTATAAGTCAAATAATAAGAACTCCAACCATAGGTTTGGAAGATTTGACCCCCACAATCGTCCTCTCACAAAAAGATTCCATTGGTGGAATGCTTACTTCCATGCAGGACAAATGATGGCAGGAACTTAATTACATTTTGACCAATATTATACTTTAGCATCTTTCTATAGCTTCTTTATTTTCTTGGAAGACAGAGTACATTGGGAAGAATGGTTATGCACAAAGATCAATATCTATAGTGTGTCCCACTCACTGGAGAAATTGATCTTCAATTAGGTGCAAAATTGAAGGTACTGTACCATTGCTCACTGATTTCATTATAAAACTGTAATTGCGTATCATGTTTAATGGTAGCCAAACTTGATCCAGAACAGTTACAATAGGTTGAAAATCTGGAGATAAAAAATACAAGGATATCCTAGGAATGGCATTCATAACTGAATATATAAGCTATTGTTCATTTTATATTACACATAACAAGCTCTCTCATAGGTAAAATAAACTTGATTAACCTTGCCGTAGGATCTGCCAATTAGGAACAGGATGAACTGCCTTAGGCCAATTAAATTTAGTTGCACACTGACAATTAGCAAGCCCAGCCCCAAACAGTCCTTCACAAACTGCGCCACTATCCTACTTTTTAAAAGTAGTTACTGCACAGCCACATAATAATTATATAAAAGGAAAACATCTATATAAAATATAACTTTTTTCCTGCCATATTCTTGCATTATTGGTTCTCACATGTATCAATATTTGATAATTAATACATACATAATTTAATACAGCTCATAACAAAAGTCTTCTACACTGAAACTCTTTTTCTTTTTCATTTTTTGCATGCATATGATATGTAAATAAAAAATATATTAGGGTATTGTGCAGCTATTATAGCCCATTGTGACACCTAATTTTACTATATTATAACATAGTGTAGGTAACTTAAATTACCTAAAATAACCCCAACATTTTTCAGAAGGAGTGTTAAAGTCAAGAATCGGTGTATAATTGCCTTAGATTAGTTATCCAATTGAAAAGAAAACCCAATGTTGAGCTTTTAGGTTAATCCTGAAATCTTCCAGACCATATATAGTAGGCCGTAGGAATATTTGAAGAACTAGAATTTCTTTCTTGATTTGTTCCCCAGATTCATCAACGTCAATGCTTGACTGATTGATCTGCTTGATCCAATGTAAAATGATATTTAAGTAGAATAGAATCAACTGTTCAAACCTAAGGAAATCACAACAATGCATTACCATATTTTATGTTCAAAAGACCACGGGTCATAAAAGTTACTTCTTGACCTACTCCAGAAGTAAAGCTGATTTAAGGCAAAAATAAGAATTGCTTCTTCCTCCACAAAGTTAGATAGACTACTTCCAAGCATATTGTCAGGGAAACTATGGTAGACTGGTGGAGATATCTAATCTCACATATTATCCCCCATCGATTAATAAGTTTCCATATAAAAAATACACCATCTAAAACCTCCAGCCACCCCCACACCATTTTAGTAGCAGATCCAACATCATCAAAGGGGTTTTCAATATATCCATCTATGGTTTTATTTTTCATGGGTTTGAATCCAGAAACAGCTCCTGCACATGCAATGATGAGGCTGCATATTATATTCAGTTACCCTCCTCCATAATTTCACATTCCAAGGAGCCTTCAGCATCAGGTATGCTAGCTTTTCTTTTTTCTATTTTAATTTCATTTTACATACCACCATTAAAATGCCCAAGAATTTTGTGCACCTTCTCGAATTTACATATGGATTCCCGTTCACGTATTCCCATTGCTTCAAACCATGTATTTCATGTAAGAAATTTTTCATCGTACACCATCACTCCTCTAATTCAGCTCTATAACATCAACTAGATATTGTTCTTGCAGATGACCTATAGTACACAAACTCCAACCAAGACACGAGGAAAATTAGACAGTGAAAAGGAAAGGTGTATAGCAAGTAGAATAAAATAAGTTATCCTCCTCAGAAAGACTTCTCATCAATGTAAGCAGGGTCTCCTACACCTCTCCGCACATCAGATATGAAGGTTCCCTTGAAGAAGTCATTGTCTCGGCAACAAAGCAAAGCCATAAAAACTTTTCTATCCCATAAAAGTGTAAAGCTAATGAGGAATGTAAAATACATACATTTTACCTTGTCTAAACACAATTGTTCCACCACAATCTTTCAAAGTTGCAGTGGGTGTATCAATATATTATAATGTAAAATAACCTAATAAACTTACCTACAAATTATCATCACAAAAATTCATAAGAATATATCAAGAATCAATATAAATTTTGGCTGATCCCCTTTTTGTCCAGAATCCAAAGTACTTTTGTTGTATTATAATTAACATTTTAAAACTTCAATACTTCATTTCATGTTATGAACGACCAATCACCAAAGGAAAGCAAGTTTGTAAGTAAGGACTTGCCTTCATTGAAATTTCCTCCTGATCGAAGATTGAGCTCTGCAAACGGCTTCTATTATTGTTGCCTACATTTAGGTCCCGTCCACCAGAAGAAGATGCTAAGGTGTTAGAGTTGGCCCGAGGGAACAATACTTTATGGTCATCATTGACCAAATCTAACTTCTTATCATCCTTTTGGGTGTCTGCGAGCCCTTCAGCAGCCAAGAGCCAGTTCCAAATTTTTCCATCATCAGAAATGGAGATCAAGTGTATCTTAGAAACAATATTAGACTCATAACAAAAATCAAAAGGATTATCAAAATCCTCACGAAGGTAAGGAGAACTAGGTACATCAGAATAATCCTTGCCAATGTTCTGAAATGTCGAATCTGATTGGCACAAAAGGACAGAGAGTATTGAAGGAGAAGGGACAGAGGTACCGACTGATGGCATCAACTCCTCCAATGAGTACATAGAATGTGCCTGTTCCCCACTGTGAACACAAGCAGATAAGTGTATGTCTTAGTGTTAGAAAAAAAAAAGGTTACACAACTTTGATAAAGTTAAAAAAGAAAACCTGTTTTACAGCTTAGCTTAGAAACTTAAAAATAGCTCAAGAGAAGGAAAAAAAAATCATAAACAAAAAATATCATAAATTTTTCCAAACCCTAATGATGATTATAATTTGTAGGAGCACGAACTCTTATAACAAAGCAAACTCAATATGGTTACTGAAGCAGTTCAAAAAAGGAAATGCACATTTAAATCAAAGTTGATTAATAGACTTATTCCAGTCTGAAAACTGAGAGCAAATTACAAGTAGAAAAACAATAGGCCTATAACTCCAATAAAGGAAGTTATCATCAAAATCTCATGATTATCCTTGATCATTTGACCACCTCACTTAAAAGTGATTCAGTTCTCAGGGGCAGGGAGGAACAGCTTCAAATAAGGAGGATATCATTACAAATGGCAGCATCTCCATACAGTTATCTCAAACACATGGATTCTTCACTTACAATAACCAAAGTTATCAAAATTTGCGAAACAAGATATGCAATTTTTTTTCAAACGAATAGCCAGTATATACGTATTGCCAAAGCACATTTCTGTTACTCCCTTGCAACCACCAACACACATCAACTACACTACGCAGTGTACTTGCCGACGCGTGCGTGCAGTTACATATATACTCATCTGAGTTCAGAGGAAAGGTAAATTAACTAATTGAAGACGAAAAATGCTTACGTTTTCCTCCTCCACGTGCTGAGCTTGCCATCACGATGAGCACAATAGATCCAATCGTTACTCGGATCAGGCAACACGTCCAGAAACTTGCCGCAACCCCGCGGCAACGCGGTGGAAAAAACCACCGTCTCATACTGCAAGTCAAAGACAACTAACTCCCTCGGAAACGTGACGAACAGAATGTGCCTCCACTGCTGGGAGAACGCCAACCTCGCGACGTAGCTAGGAAACGCCGCCGCCGCAGGCGAAACGACAGCAGAGGTGGACGATCCGGCAGTAGCGTCTCTCTCGAACTTAGCCAATTCACTTGAGTCGGTCGGAATCTGAAGCTCCTTGATGACGACGGCGTCGTCGGTGTCTCCGAGAAGGACGACAGACAGCAGAAAGCCGCGGAGTCCGACGGCGCAGATGTGGCGCGAATCGAAAGGATCGCGACGAACGCAGGATAAGTACTCGGGAGAGGCGTCGTATTTCCAAAAGCAGCGTCCGGTGGAGGCATTGTAGAGGGAGAGAGTAGACGGTCCGTTAATAGCAGCGAGGAGGTACGAATCGGGGCGGGCCTGGGCCCAACAGAGGTCTTGGACTCCTTTTTTAGAGTCGGTGTCGAACCAGAGGATGGCGGACTTGAGGCGGAAATCGAGGAGCGCAATGCGGCCCTGCCGGTCAGCGGCGGCGAGGAGGAGGTGGTTGGAGGAGGGCTCGGAGGAGAGGAGGTGGCGGCTGAGGGGGAGGGGGGACCAGCGGAGGGCGGTGACGAAGGGGGCGGCGGAGGAAGGCGGGGGAGGGATGGGGAAGGAGGAGAGTAACTGCATGGAACGGGTATCGACGATGGAGATGGAGCTGCCGGAGGGGAATGCCATGAGGCCGTGGGGGCTCAGATCTGCGGATCCAAAGTTGTTGCGGCTGGGTGGGCCTGGGAGCATTGATTCCCATGACTCTTGCGGCTGAGCAGTTACTGTTGGTGGTGCTCTCGGACTCGCCAGCATAATTCACTTCACTCCACTCCGATTTCGATCAACACCGTGCCAACACCCACTCCACTATTTCAACGCGGAAACTTCTTCTGTTGCCTTCTCTGTTTCCCTTTGATCAATTCCTTCTCATTTCCGTTGCTTTCTGTTGAAATGAAATTTAAACCTTCAGACTCTACCTATGACATTAAGTTCTTCTTTCTATTTTTTTAATAGATAAAACATCAAATATAATTGACTAATTATAATAATAATTTTTAAAATACATTTAAAGTGTCTTAACGTAATTATAAAATTAAATATTTTAATAGTTTTTTATTATTATTATAGTCATAATATTTTTTATGCAGATATCTCTATTGGAAAGTATTTGCAAAATAATTGATTTCGTTTGAATATAACAATATCATTATCTTTTACGTAAGGAAAAATTATGTATAAACATGAAAAAGAAACAATCGTTGAAAAGTAAATGTAAGTTATAAAATATTATGGTAGCATGAATCGTTTAAGTGTCTCTACTTTAATATATTTTTGCTAAGTCAAAGCATGAATCGTGATTTTAATTTGTTTTGATAAACAAAAATTATGTTATAAGAGGAGGTAGATGATAAATTGGTTTCACTAGATAATAAGGTTTTTCAATAAATAAAAAATAGTGTAATTTTGTCTCTAATTTACCGATTTGGATAAAAATTTAAAATTAGGATTTAAGTAATTCGTTAATATATTAATGATCTCATTCTGAAAAAAATTGTTACGAAATTTTATCATTTATATTTCTTAATTATAGTAATGTTATTTTTAGAAATAATATTTGGATAGTTAATTACTTTTAAGATGTATTCAATTATTTTTTAGATAAATAAATAAATATTAATAAATTACATCAATAATTTTAATTAACAGCATAAATAATTTTAATCTGTGTATCAATATTGTTTTATACCTTTTTTCTAATCACTGTATGTTTTAAGATATTTATCATTATTTTAAAAAAGAAAAGATAATTTAAAATAATTATTACAATTATTATAATTTATTTCAATTTGGATTTATTTTTTAAAGTTATATGAAAAAAATTAGTATAATAAAATAATCAACCTAAGTCAAAATTAAAAAAAAAATCAAAAATTGTCATTTAAAAAAGATTAACTAAATTTTAAAATTAATTAAATGCTAACAAATTAAAAATAATATTACCATAGTTAAAATATAAATAAAAAATATTTCATTAATAATATAAATAATTTTATTGTATATATTTATAAATAATTAAAATATATAAAAAGTAAAGAAAAAGAGAGTTCATTATTGAAATGACGATTTCTTAAAATAAATAAACTCATTATAATGTAAAGATACAAAATTATCCATGATTGAAGTTGTGAATTTAATGACAACTTGTTCAAATTTATAATTTATTTAAATTTTACTCAAATTGACAGAGTAATCATAAAATTGCAATATTTGGTTGCAAAAACGAAGATAATAATTTGCTAAGTTTAAGGCAAATGTTTGATTTGACGAATCAAGCTTGGTCCAATATATTCCATTCTATTTTCTCTAACGAATTAAATGTTTTCTTTTCTTAGGAAGGTGAAGAATTGAAATGTTCGCAAAGACTTGCTACGATTAAAAACTATTTATTGCATTAGGAAAGGACAGGCACTGTGAATGACATAAGTGAAAGATATCCAAAATTGCTTCATTTTACTTGACCCTTTTTTTAGGAGTCCAATATATTTATCAGATCCTGTATTTTCAAAATACAGTAATTTTAATATATTGTTTCGTGGTATTAAAAATAATTAACTTCTTCTTCTTTTTTTGGTTTTTGATTTCTTGGATTTTTCGTTGGTGAATTGGATTTTTATTACTGATCAGTGAGTTTAAATTCTTTGTTACGTGAGTGTGTGTTTGTTTTCCGCTATTGAACTTGAGGTAATTCTGAATTTTTAGATTAAGTAGATGTGTATATCGGCAAGTGATTGAATAAAGTCAGAATCAATTTATTTGATTATTAAATAAAAAAATACTTTAATTATCTATTATTACATATATTTTAAATATATTTATTAAACTTATGCAATATTATTTTATTTTATTATTTATTTATATTATTTTAATTTTTAATAGGTTGAACTTTTCGGCCTTTAGATCTAGTCATTAGATAATATATTAAAAAATATAATACATTTAAAAATATGAAAATGAATATTCAGCGAACAGACAGCAGCATAGAAACTCAGAAAAAGTCTCAATGTTGGTCGAAGGTCCCAGACACATGGTTACACGATTTTGTGGAGTACGAAAGAAATAAAGGACCATTCACGCTTTCTTTGTAATGTTCGTATATATTAGATATCTCTAAGACAAGCGTTGGACTAGAGTTTTGTTGTTTTATTAGTCTACACGTTCTTACCAAATCAAATTGGGAAAATTTATTCTTAGGTTGGGATAACCACGAAGAAGCTTCTAAAAAAAACAATTGAAACAAATTATTGATGAAGACACTAAATATGAAAATACATTCTACTTTTATTTCTTTTGTTTTTTTAAAAGCAAAGTTTACATTTAACTTTAAAATATATTTTAGTCTCTTATAAAAAATTTGTTGTAACTAATTAAGTTTATTTATTTTCTGGTGGTGGCAATTGTTCTAAATAAATTTGCAGTAATATTTTTTGGCGATATATATGTGTGAGTGTCCAGCAGTATAATAGAGGGTTTCCATTCATTCTCTTCTTCTCCATTTAAGATTTCAAAATATTTTTCTGCTAAGAAAAAATTAGGTGTGGCAAGGCAAGATGGGCCTTTTAGTTCATGTGTCAAGTTTAGCCCACCTTGTCTAGTCTGCAAAACTGGAAAATCTCAGGAACCAACTTTTTTTAATTACAAATTAAAAATAAAAGATAGATTAATTTTTTTATTATTATTATATTATTTGAAAATGTAAATATATAAAAATATTGTAACTTAAATCATTAACACTTATAAATTAAGTTTTAATTATTAACTATAATAAAATAGTTTAACAAGTAAAATAATAATTATTTTAATTGATCTTATTAGAGATATTAATTAATCAATTAAAAAATTATAAAACATGTGTAAACATTTGAAAATATAAAATTTGAAAAAAAAATTGGCTGGCCAAAAATTTTCAACCTTCTTTGTTGGGGCGAGCTAATGGTAGATCAAGCTGACATGTTTTACCACTCTGAGAAAATTGAGTTTATTAACTCAAACTCCAACAAAATGGTATCAACAGTAATGGTACAAAAGGACTTGTAGGTGCTACTATAGGTGTAACCTTGCTAATTTTGAATGGCAAGAACTACTATCAATGAATAATAAGGATGGAAGTCATTCTTGGCTACCAAGAAATTCTTAAGATTGTGAAAGAAGAAATTTTAGTAGGAGAGAAAAATGTTTCAACAACAACGAATAAAGATTACAAAGGAATGCATTTTCTCCATTAATGTGTACATTTGAGAATCTTTGAGAAATTTTCAAAAGAAAAAACATCAAATGAAGCTTGGGAGATAATGAAGAAGGCTTACGAAAAAACAGAGAAAACTAAGAAAAAAGGTAATATAAACCGATAATACACTACAACAAGAAAATCATTAAATATAAACTAATTTAAAAAAATAAAATAATTAATTATAATTTGATTAAATTAAAGACTATTTTATAAACTATAAAAATTATTGGTATCTAAAGTAGTTTTTATTATTAATAACAATTTATAAAATAGTTTTTAAATTGGTATCTAATCATTAGCTACCAAGGTTTTAGCCACTAATATTTTAGATTTTAAATTAGTCTCTAAAAGACTAATTTATAATATAAAGTAATAAGTAGTTGAAACTTTGGTAGCTAATTTAGATACCAATTTATAAATATTTAATAAATTTTTACTAATAATATAAACCACTTTAGATACCAATAATAAGATAGTGTCTAATTTAGTCAATATAGTGACTAATTAATTTTGGTCTCTAAATTTGTTATTGTTTAGTGATTTTCTTGTATTGATAATGGTTGAACAAGAATTTATTGTTGAGTATTTCAATAGGATGCAGTTGTTCGTGAATGAAATGAAAGCTTGTGCAGAAACAATTTCTATTGATAAAATTGTTGAAAAAAACCTTAGAACCTTGTCTCCTTGATTTGATCACTTTGATGTTACAATTGAGGAAACTAAGGATTTTGATAGCCTGAAGGCAGAGGAACTTCATAACTCTCTTAAAGCACATGAACAAAGACGTATTGAGAGAGTTGGTACAAGAGAAATAGAATAAGCACTATAGGATAAAGTCACCAAGAAGAATTGAAGAAAGAAATGGAAAAATAACAAAGGCAACGACAAAGGGAATTGGTTGGTGTAATCGGTTTGTAATAATTCATTTAATTAGTGAAACCTCTTAAACAATATGCTAAATGGAGAATTGGACGTAGTCCATGTGTTTGGGTGAACTAATATAAAAATTTATTATGTTATTTATTTTGCTTGTTTGTTAGACAATCTACTTTAGTATGTTGCAAAAAGAGCTAAACTTTGCAACCCACTAAACAAAAAAGAAATGAAATTAGTAAATATATGGTGGTGGATCAATTTGGATCACGGGGTTGAAATCAACATAGAAATCAAGTGGTTGTGAAACAAACTAACCCAATGATTTTTTAGGACCAACTTAAGAATTTGATTAAGGAAGATAAAATTGATAACCAACAAATATGAGATTTCAAGAATCTAAAGATAAATAAGGTAAGAAGATTCACTGAATTTGATATGATAGATGACAATGGGTAAGAAACAGTTTTTGAAACTACGACACAAGTTGACATGATCTTTAGCTACCAACTAGAGGGTATTGTGTGCAATTATATACAATTAATTTAATAATGATAGAATCCACAATGATTAGTGAATTCATACATACTTAACCTAAAGAGAAAGTCTCCTATAATATTGTATGTATATGGAAATATGTAAATACCAAAATAAATAAAGAAATCTTTTTTTTTTTTACTATCTTCTTATATAATATATATTGTATTGACAGCCAAATAGCTAATAGGATGGTATCTGCTAACCCATTACACATTTTCGTTAGTGTTAGTAGCTATGCGATGAGATGACGAATTGGTCAAAAGTACGTAAAATTTGTTGACAAAATTATTAGAAATGGTTCAAAATTCTTTTATTATAATGGGTAGAAATTCTTTTTATTACAAAAGTAGTTAAGTAGTGACCTAGAAATATGAGTTTGTTAAGTCGTCTTTTATAGAAAACAGAAAAATTGTGATAGAGTATTGACTCCAGTTGTGTTGATTTTTTTCTTTAAGTTTAAAAAATGGAATCATTAATTGAATTATTAAATTTTTTGACAAATTTAATAAAGTTTTACAGATAATTTTTCAAATAATTATAACTTTTTATAGAAAACTTGAGTTAAGATACATTAAAAATCAAACTTGCTCGAAATAAAGCAAGGAATAGGTGACTGAGTATTGGAGATATCAAAATTTTAAAAAATAATTATTTATTAATAGTTTTTTTATAGTATTTTTTAGACATTTTTTTATTATATATTTTATGTTTTTAGTTTACGTTATTGGTTTAGAGTTTAAATTTACATTTTATGTTTTATAGTTTTGAATTTAAAACTTTTACCTTTAAGTTGAAGATTAGGATTTAAGTATGACATTTTCAGTTAGAGATTTATATTTTACGGTATAGGATTTAGAGTTTCAACACCATTTTAAATTTTTCATAATTTTTTCAATTAAAAAACAACTAAGATTTTCTTAAATGAATAAACCAATTTTTTTTATAAAATCTATCAAATTTTTGACAATAACAATTTAATCAATTATTCTATTTTTTTAACTTTTTTAAAAAATCAAATACAATTAAAATCGTACTTTTCATGCATGATTTCAACTTTATTGAGGTTTTACAAAACTGGGACGACTTTTTCACACAAAAAGTTGACACATAAATTCCACACATGGAAAATAACTTCAATAGAACAGACTCTACTTTTGCCTCACAACTTATTTTTTAATAAAAAACAATTATGCGCATTGTGATAATTTTGAAGAAAAGTTACGCTATTCTAATGCTTTTACTTTCGAATTGAGAACAAGTGAAGATTTGAAGTATCAGTTTTAGACAATATAAATAAAAAAATAATAAAGGCAATAAAACTTGTTGCTTTTTACAAAAGAGTTGTTTTCAATTCTCAAGTATTACATTTATGTGTTTTTTTTTTTTTTTGCAAAAGTTTTTGTTAAACTCTAAACCTATCTTTGTTCAATAACTTTAGTTTCCAACATATACAATTCTTCTAATAATTGCTGAATACAAACTATGCCCTTTGCCAATGTAAATTGAGGTGATCTTAAAACCATCAAATAAAATAGAATTGATAAAGTATTATGTAAGTCTTAGGGTACGTTTTGGATCCAGCGAGAAATTTATAAAACAAACAACACCAACACTAAAAACAATAAATTCATAGAAAAAAGTGTAAGGCATGTCATGTTTTATATCATTGTAAAGACATGAAAAATCTTTAGGGCTACAAGAAAGACTCTCGATAGGCGAAGAATTCCAAAATAACTGAAGTACACTATAATAAAATTATTAAATAATAAATAGTAATTAAAATTTAAAAAATAATAATTAATTATTATATTAATTAGATTATATATTATTTTAAAGATTACAAAATTATTAGTATCTAAAATAGTTTTTATAATTAATAAAAATTAATAAAATAATTTTGAAATTAGTATTTAAATTAACCATCAATACTTTAGTAATTAATATTTTATATTTTAAATTAGTCTCTAAAAGACTATTAAAACCTTGGTAGCTAATGATTATATACCAATTTAAAAATTATTTTATAAATTTGTATTAATAATAGAAATTACTTTAGATATCAATGATTTTTTTTAGTTTATAAAATAGTCTCTAATTTAGTTAAATAACAACTAATTATTTTGATCTCTAAAATTAGTTTCTATTTAATGATTTTCTTGTAATGAGTAGAAGAGTTACAAAATTCCAAAGATATGATATTATGAGCTAGAAAAGAAGACCAAATGAATTTAGAGTAAATTATAACATCATACTATAAAAAAAAAACGATGGGATACAAAATAAACTCTTTTTTAAAAGTTAGTATTTGAATCAACTATTATTATTATTTTACTATTATTATATATAAATATAATCCATTTACACTATAGCTAAAAGTGAGTGAAATTACACTTTCAATAATTTTCTATACAATATAAATTAAATCATTCCAATACTTAAATTTTATAATATTATTTTAATAATTATATATACAGTTTAAAGTTTTATAGATATAGTATTTAACAATAAGTATTACACATTTTAAGATATAATATTATACATTTTAATAAAAATATTTAATAGACCTTTAAATATTTTCAAAAAAAGTATAAAGTTTTTTTTTTATAAATAATCTAATTAAGAAAATATAAAATCTAATAATTAAAATTGATTTAATTATAAAGTCATTTAAAATATAATTTAATTAACATTTACATACTATATAAGTAAATCATATATATATATATATATATATATATATATATATATATATATATATCTTCTACATATGTTCTATTTTTGTACCTTTTGTACCGGTAGGCACCGGACGAACGCACGTGACCGACCGACCGAATGCACAATAAATGTAAGGGCATTTATGTGACAAGCTAAGGTGGTTAAGATACACCTCCGAAGAATAAGGAATAAGCGTTTAAAGAAGATATGTTCCCCGGGTATTCCGGAGCACGACTGGCAAGACATATCCATAACCACCCTGAGCCCAAGGGATAGAAAGCCCATTAGGCAATCCTATAAATACTGTGCTCAAGTCAGAGAAAGGTACGTTTTCATTCACTTACGAAACCGCGCTTGGAATCTCATACTTACTTGAGCGTCGGAGTGCCTTCGCGGAGTGCCTTCGCAGGTACCCTCCTCCACCCGACCGAAGGAGACACAAAGAAGGAACGACCGACTGAAGGAGACACCAAAAAGAAACGAGGACCGAAGGAGAAGAAGATCGACACGTCAGCAATCTCATTACGTCAACCGACCGTGCCTGGGCCCCATTTCTCCAAACAGGTACACCTTTCGTTCTTGTTGTTATTATGATAGATATTAAGATGGGATATGTTTAGATAATTTTGTCCTAAGCATTTTTAAGAGAAATAATATAAAATAAATTAAATAAATTTTACATAAATTATTTTATAAAATATTTTTTTATATAATTATTCTAATTTTTTTATTTTTAACTTATACAGAAATTAAGTTAATTTCAACTTAAAAAAAACCTTATTTATTAAACCCTGACATCTTTACCCTGTACAACAGTTTGTCACAATTACAACAGAACAATTAGATTTTACAAGGAGGGTTTCATTGCGACAAAAATAAAATGTACTTATTGGAAGAGTGGATCTTGGAATAATTGACATTGAAGCAGGAATGTGACACAACATAATGCAAAAATATACATAAAAGTGGAAGAATATTTCCCAAAATCTTGTTAGAAATGGAATAATTGGGTAACCTTGAATGAAGTTCGTTTAAAAGAAAATTATTAAGTAATCTTTTATGGATAAAAATTAATATTTTTAAAAACACTACTTAAGGCAGCATCTCAACAAATACTTGAGATCACTATTTTTTTCATTAAACATGATTATAGTAGCAAAGTAAGTTGTAACTCTCCAGAAAATACATCTAACTATTTAGAAGTTTTACCGGTTTTCATACAAACTTGAAGTTTTTCAAAATATTCTTATTACAAGATTATGACTCATAGAAATACAAATATGTATAATATAAGGTTTAAAACATCCTAAAGCCTTCCAAGACCTCCTACACCTGTATAATCATCTGTTTGTGTACGTAGTACAATCATTCCAGTTCAAACACAACAATAAAAGTAAGGGTAAGCTAATGAAAATAAATTCTATAATATATTTAATTCATGCAAAAAGAACCAATCAAACTAATTATTTATAAATATTTCTTTAAATGTTGTCATATAAAATTTCAATACCAATTCCATCATTCATATAGACCACACGTGAATCTATTTTCAGTCACAATCATTGGATTTCATTTCAATCTCATCGTCTTCTGGAAGACTCATTAAATATGCCCCTACCAGAGACTAGCACCTGATCCAAAGATTACCAACGAATCCAATAGAAAAGATCAAGGTAAGTTCAAACATCCAATATCGAGTATCTACAGTGGAACTCCTTTTTAGCTCCTCACCACCTGATATCTTAGTCTATATGACTTAGACCATCAGTGAAGCTATATGATCTCCGTTAAACATAGACTTTTCATACTTAATGCCATCAATTAACAACTCATACATTATCCCAAATGTATGACATCAATTTCATACAATTTTCATCATTGATATATAATACATATCATTCAATCACATAACATTTAAAAATTCATACTATTCAAGAACTTTTCCAACATCAAACAATATTTAACTTTCAAACTATCAAAACATAATATTTATACATGTTCACACAAAATAAAATCAAACAATTTTATGAACTTACATCCCTGAAAGAGAAAATGAAACTTGAGACCACGTTCCCTGAAAGTTAAAGTTAGTTTCCCTTACTTGAAATTTCACTGATGAAAATTCTACCTAAAACAAAGGAACCACTCCAAAATTTAGAACCTAGATCAAGTTATCAAAATATTACAAAATTTTAGTATGAGCTTAATCAAGTTGAGAGAAACACTTTTCTCAACTGGCCCCACTAAGATTGATGATTAAATCATAGAGAAAAACAAAAAATAAAAGATCTTTGGAGTAAAAATGAACTTACTCTGTTTGAAAATCTGATCGGATAGAAATGTACCCTGACTTCTTAGTTACAATATGGTATGATCATATTTTGGAATAGATGAGGTATGAGAGAGAAAATGAAAAGAGAAAAAAAAAATAGATAGAAAGCAAGTTGGGAAAAAAGGAAGAAAATGAACGTGTGTGGGGGCATTGCTACTTTGAGTATTACAATTATCCCCAACAACAAAAATTTCAGTCCTCGAAAATTTGTTTACCAAGAAATATTAGGATATTATTTTCTTATCTTTTCTTTTATTTTTCAAGTGGAATAAAATCATACGAGATTTCACATAAGCTTTCACTTGAGTCCATTTTTTTTTTATCACACTTTTTTTTAAAAGCTTAAGTTATGTTACATAATGAACCTTTACATCTCATTTAAGCTAACATATGTAAAATTCAACAATCGTTAAGGACATGAATCAAATTATAGAAGGATAAAAAATCTAACTATAGACTTTCTTATCATATTAAGAAGAAATAGGTTTTGTTTCTATTGGGATTAAGAATGTTTCATGTTCTTGCTATATGCTGATGTCGTCTATTCTTAAGTCTCAATTCTTAGTTGAAATGTCAGAGAGGTACCTGCAAAAAGTCTTCTGATAGTCAAGTTAGTACTCAGACAGTTGAATGTAATAAATGTATATCTTGACATGATATTTGTCAACTTATTTATATGGAAAAGTTAATCTTGTACTTATAGATATGTATTAACACAATTTTCGTAGTTAACATTCCAACACTACTTATCATTTTGCAAATAATCTTCTTTTAATCTTGCTATTAGGCAATGTCGATTTAGTTATCCATGGACGAGGGATCTCAACCCAGAAGGATACAAGTTTAAATATAATTCATCATTAAAAAATCAGTTTTATAAAGTGAGAATTATCAGTATTTATACGGTATAATCTAATTTTATCTTTAGAAGAGGTAAGATGTCCGAGATCTCTTTGACTGTTGTTTGTGTTTCCCGTTTTGGTGATGGTACGGACCAAATGTGGGGTGTAGGATTTACGCTTTACCTGTATCATGTGCTTTGCTATTTCCAACGTCACTCCAATAGATTCAAAATTACACTGGAGTGATACACTAAATAGGACAACTTCAATATACTTGAAAACTGCTTGAAATATTTAATGAAATCATAACACACAAATTGATCTCTGATTTCACAATATTTAGATTATGTATAGTTTTTTGAAGTCTATGATTTGTGAAGTGCGTAGTTGATGTGAAGCTGTAGTTGATGAGATAATGTATGTGAATAACTTGCAATTCAATGATTATGAGCATGGCTTACAGAGATAGAGTATGTTTGAGTGGAAAAAAATGGTTGATTGGAAAAAGGGTGCAGACGTATAAAGGAGGAGGGTAGGTGGTTAGGATATAGTGATGAGTCATGATGCGTTGCAAATGGGCTACTGGGCTATATAAAATCAACTTGAGGTGGAGATTGATGCAGAAAACCATGTGGATAAATAATGTTCTGTAAGGTAGAATGTTTATCCTCTCATTGCTCATGGTAAATGCTGTAGAAACAGTGTAGGGGTGCAGAACATGAATAAAGTGTTTTAAATGCTGTGAAAAATAATACTTTAATCATTTTTGCTTTGTAAGAGATAGCCATGGTGTTAGTTGCAAGAGCAATAATGTGTAACTAATGGTAAGAAAATACCGGCTTAGGTGAAGAGGTGGCTAGTGTCTTTGTATACATGATTTTCAACCTTTGAAGGGGCGTTCATATAAAAGGGATAAGTTATTATATTCACCATCAACACCATTCAGACAAAATATGAAAAGTATTATGTGTTCATGTTTATAAATTACTCTATATTTGAATCTGTAGATAACACGAGATTTAAAAAAAAAATACAAGAACTGAGAAAGTAGATTTTGATTGGGCTTGGTCTGATTCGGCCTTAGTGGACTTGAAGTGAGTCCAGAAAAATATGGTAGCTAAAGTTATAGAGTTAAGGATATCTATGTGAGTTGAGGTGAAGAAGATAGATGGAATGGATTTTGTGGTATTGTTTGAACGAAATATGGGAAGACCTAATGAAAAGGAAGGTAGTGATAGTGGGACACAAGAAAAAGAAAAGCCTTAATAGTGGGACACAGAAGAAGAATGAAGCTAGTGATGCTTAAACACTTGACAAATAAAAAGAGAATACTTGAAGAATAAGACAAGGACGAAATAATTGACGAGCACACAGAAAATTACGAAGATCAAGAAAATGTTCCTTAGGTTTCTCATTTAAAAACTATTACATCACATCACTGTTTAGGTAAAAACTATTTTCTTACAAATTTGGTTCATCCGAGTAAAACGAAGTGGAGATAAAAAAACAATTTTATGAACTGAGAAACCAAAGAGATAGTTATTCTTTTAAACATTAAAGCATGGAATGTAGTAGGGATGGAATTGATGAGAAGGGTGTGGGAGGTTAAATTTGGATGGAAATAAAAAAAACGAGTGATTAGGCGAAGTTGGGTGGAGAATCTTGAGGTTGGTGTTGTGTTGTGTTCCTTGGATGAGGTGAGGATAGGAGTGAGGGAAGTAGCTTTCCTCGCCACATTTGTCTTTAGCCTTGGTACTATTTTGCTTATACCCCCGCCATAAATGCATCAAAATGAATTGAAAGGCAACAAAAGTTGGTACAATCCCTACTACCATCACTGATATGACATGCATGATGCATCTGTTCCATCTCCTCTCATCCCACACAAATTAACAAAATACTTTTGCTTTTTTCTTTTTCTCAACTCTTTCCCTTCCCCTGCTTCTCTGTCTCTCTGCTGTGTGTGGATACTGATTTGCCGCAGACCATTGCACGTATCCCTTCCGATTCCTACCCATCACAATTATTTATTTACTCATTGCCAAAATACAGCAGTACTTGGCAGGATCCTATGGTGAAACTGTGTGATTATATATATATTTTATTTATATGGGTAGTGGTCCTACTGGGAGAAAGCAAGATAAATAATAGGAGAAAAATGTGAGCTTGTGAATATGGGAATGGATTAATTCCCTGTTGATTTAGTTGATGTATGAAGTTGAAGATTGAAAAAGTAGGAAGTGGAAAGATGAGGGTTATGGGAAGTACTGTACCGAAAGAAAAAGGATAGAAGTTGGAAGTGGGATGGTCGAGGCTTACATAAAAACTGAAAAAGGAGTTTGGCTTTGTGCAGCCGTTGTCAAGAGTGGACGTGACATGAGAGAGTGGGGAAGGCCCATGCGGCGTCAGTCTTATGCCAAAGGCTGTTTTCATCACATAAAGGGAATTATTTACAGCGCCCAGGCTGCAGAATGTACCTCTTTACCCATCAATGTCTTCACTGCACATTCAATGCAATGCAATGCAAATGCAATAAAATATTATCTTTCTACATCACAAATACACATTTTTATTTTTTATTTACTGTATTAGTAGATAGACACTGGCAGAGGTCACTCATGTAACGTAGTCATACACATTAATTTCTTCAAGCCTGACCTACCAACAACAATTGAAAGAGCAGCATGTGCACGTTGTAGGTGGCACACACGAGCCTAGCACAACCGAAATAACGATGTTTGTCCCCGGAATAAAAGCATGACTGTCAAACAAAAATTAACCCAAGGTAAAAAAAGAAAAGGGGTTTGTTTAAAATTAAGAGATGAAAGAATGTTAGTAGCTTTATTTAGGAAGAATAAGGGCGGAAGTGAAGTAATTGGATTCTCTTTGATTGCTACTAGTTTGTATGGAAGCTGATATTGGTTATGTTTTGTCATTTTCCTTGCAGTTTTGGTGCGGGTTGAAGGGTTGGGTTGTGTTGTGTTGTGTGGTGTGTAGGAATATGGTGGCATAGGGGATGGATGTGCAATAATGTAAAATATAGGGGAAAGATATGATGCATGGAATGGAATGTAACAACCAACCCAAATATTAATAAATATGGGTGAGGGGATAGCATTGGGAAGGGGAGAATTTTAATGGACTTTATTATAGAGGTACTTTTTGATAGTAACCTAACTCTCCCACTCTCCTTTTCCCAAGAGGTGTGACCAGACCCCACCCCCTACGCAAAGGAAAAGATTGAACACAAACATACATCAAACAAAGAAAAGAGTGACCATGGTAATGGCATAGCCTCTAAATTATTGGGGGGAAGACAAAAGAATGAGAAACAAGGGTACCTTCTTGGGCTACTCCCACCCCCAAACAAAACCGTCCCATTACAAATTGTGCAATGGCAACAACGGCGAGACAAGTGAGAAGTAATTGACCCATCAAACAACAAACATAACCCCATGTAATGTAATTGTATTTGTAGAGTGAGTAAGTGAGCAGTTTCACTGTGTATATAGGAGTATGTAAACTGCCCCCAACAGACAGACACGCCTCTCAATTATTTCTGTCCATTTCTACTTCCCATATTGTTTTCGTGTGTTGTGTGTCAGTGTTATTGGTGTGTGTGTGTGTGACTGAGTGAGAGAAAGAAAGAAAGAAAAAGAAAGAAAGGGTGTGTTGGGTTGTTTGGTCTGGTTCAACACTTCCATTTCGGAGATGCCACGCCCAGGGCCTAGGCCTTACGAGTGCGTGAGGAGGGCATGGCACAGCGAGCGCCACCAACCCGTTAGAGGTTCCATCATTCAGCAGATTTTCAGGTTTTGGGTTCTTTACCTTTTCCCCTTTTTTCTCGCCCCTTTTCTCGCCACTGTGCATTCCTCTTACTCTATTGCGCGCCATGTGTTTGATTAGGGTCGTCGTTGACGCTCATAGCCCCGCGACCATGAAGAACAAGGAATGCCAGGAGAAGCTCCCCGTGGTTGTTCTCAGGGCCGAAGAAATCATGTACTCCAAAGCCAATTCCGAGGTTTTTCTAGTTTCTCAAATGCTCGCGGAATGTAGATTCTTAGATCTTTCACTGTGTTGGGTAAAACCCCTTTTGCTTAATCTTTTGTGATTTTGTTGCTGTAGGCAGAGTACTTGAATCCTGATACGCTCTGGGACCGCCTCAATGATGCCATTAACACAATCATACGGAGGGACGAGACATCCGAGACGGGAGACCTCTTGCCCCCATGCGTTGAAGGTACTTCGTTTTTTCGTCTTCTGTGGATCCTGCACTTTTTAAGTGTCTCAAAATCCTATTTTGACGAGTCATTGTGTTGAGTCAAAATTAGTAGTTTTTGAGCTGCTAGTGATTTTTTTATTTTGGATTTCTGGGTTTGTTCACTGTGTTTAAACAGCTGCACTTAACCTGGGTTGCAAGCCCGTGAGAACTTCCAGAAGTGATCGGCACAATAACCCCAGGACTTACCTCTCTCCTAAATATCAACCACCCCCTTCTGTGCCTCTCAAACCTGTTGTTGGAAATCCCTTAAACTACGGCAAGGTCCCAGCTTCTGCGGTGTCACCAATTCCTGTGCCAGATTCAACCCACCGAAGTAGCAAGCTGATGGGTTCCCCTAGCTACCACTTCTCGGAAGGTCTCCCTTCTGCTCATCATCAGCCATTGACAATGGAAGCTAGACCGTCATTGAACATGGGTTCAGTTTATCCCTTGTACTACGGTTATGATGCCAGAGAACCTCAGCCAAGGACCACCCCTCGAGATACAACGTGTTCCGACACAATCTTTGTTGGAAGACCAATCGTTCAAGTACCGGAGCCTTCTGGAATTGGTATATGGCAAAGCTATTCCGATGGTAAGTTCCGTCACTCTGCAAGCAGAGTGGCAGAAGAAAATGCTTTAGTCATTCGGGGGGAGGCACCAGGCAGGGAATGTGATTTATCGTTGAGATTGGGTCAATGCCTGCATCCATGTTCAGGCAGCAAGAGTAGTTCAGCATATGAAATAGATGATGTTGGTTTAGGAGCCTCACCCGAGGGCAGCAAGTTTAGCCATCTATCTTTGCAGAGAAATAAAGAATTCTGTTTTTATCCTAGAGAAACGGGTTATGGCACCATTGAATCTAGTTCTCAATGTTATGTAGACAGCGAAGATCGGAGCTTAGAGGCAACTCTTCGGAAGCGCAAAGCACCTTTAGGTAACAACATGGAGGATGGGCAATTTTGTCGGCATCTAGGGGTCCCATCCCATCGGTTTACTGGTAGGCCAGGTTCGTAGGCAGCCTTTCTTGTTGTATCATATATGCGTTTACAATTCTAGATGACCCTTAATGTTGTGTAATCCTCCTATGTAGACTCTATGTTTAGCTCTGCTTGTGAAAAAAATTAGAATCTGGCGTTGAGTTACTAATTGCATTTCTCCCAATGTGAACTGTATATAAAATCTTAGCTTTCTTTGTTTAATTTCCGCTAGGATCTGAAATAATTATAAGGGGGAAATAAAATGTGAACATCCGCAATGGGGGTGTATAAAAGGGATCATATATTTCCTAGTAAAGATTAAAAGAGTCTAATTTAAATTTGAGGTATTCTATAATTTGACGGGTATGTAATGCTAAGTCTGCTACCTGGTCCTAGCCTGGTTAATAATGGCTCAGACTCCTAACCTTCTAACTGAAATTTCTGTTTTTCTCAGTTAAGATTAGCTACCTAGACCACAATAGGCTTCTAGCATTCTGGTGTCTATTTATGCATATGATCAAGCTACTACATGTCCGAAGGTGTGTACTTTATTATCAAGTCACGAGTAAAACTGTGAACTAACTTGTGACACCAAAGCCAATGAGAGAGGTGTTTCTCCGGCGAAATTTACAATATTTATGTTTGATAATTTAAATCATCCTAATCTAGTAGTGGAATTGAAAGGTGCATTTTAGATAACCTTCTTAACGGCGTGTTGTCCCCCTAAAGCAATAAAAGGTTCTTGGTTTTTAAATCCAGAGGCAGGAAGTTGCTAACTAGGTAAGGATTGTACCGTTAAAAGGCACTATAATACTGTGAAATTTATGATTTTCTTGTCAAGGGCATCTCAAGCTTGGTGAGGGTTGGTTTCTCTCACTTGGAACATATTCAATGTACACTAATTCTTGTTGGGTGTATGGGTTACGCAGCAACAGGGAGGGAAAGTGAACACAAAGGAAAGACGAGAAATCGATGCTTACTATAAAATTGACAAGAGTAAAAAATATACTATGAATATTGAGGTCAATGATCAGAGGTGGAAGGAAACTGATCATGTTTTATGTACAAAACTGAGATGAAGCATCAAGGATTTGCTCATTTGTAGATGATGGACGGAGGTATTGTTGCCTACCATAAACTATCCTTGCACCAACATTTTATGTTCTGCTGTTTGGATCAGAAATACAATTATTTCTTAAGAATGCCTTTACACCTGTCAACTATTGAACTGCTCACATTAAGATTTTCTCGAGATCCTGTGTACTTGTGAGATCCTGGGACCACATTAGCAATCTCCATGCACTGCCTGGATATGGACAAGGAATCAGTTTGAAGTATATCTGTTCAAGTGTATTAGGGAGTGAGTTTCAAGAGATCATAAAGGATAATAAACTATCATATGTCTCTTGGGATCATTAGCAGAATTTCCGCCGTACCAATTGGCTTTTGCTTCTTGCATTTTCGTCAAAGCCACTAAGTAGCCTACAGCCAAACTAAACACAATTCTTGTTGAGGCCCCTTCACTTTTCGTTTCAAAAAGTATTTTTAGCTGAGACACAGTATGTAGTGTTCGAATCATTAATTCACCAGCATAAATTAATTTGAAATTTTTATAGCTTAATTAATATTTTGGTTTGAGTATATAGTAACTATTTTAAAAGTCTGAAAATAGACTTTTTGAATGTGAGAAATCTTATTTGACTTCCAAGATTGCTTTTGCTGTGTGAACTTGCATTAACTCTCTTATAGTAGTTCAATACATGTGACAACCTTACAGGAACATAACACATAAGGGGAAAAGGTATAATTATGTCATTAGTTCACTTAGTTGGAGTGGGGATTTACAGTAATAATAATCAGTTGACAGCAAAGGCAAAGAGAAAAAGAAGAGTTAATTTTATAAAAAACCTGGAGTGCAGTTAATTTTAGATATTTTACTACTTTTTATGATATACATTTTTGGTAAGATCTATAAAATGTTATTTAATCGTTGTTAAGTGGTAGATGCTATTTTGATTAAAAAAACAGAAATTTTATAGTGTATTTTTATTTAATTGTCTAAAAATTCTTAGTTAATTTTTTTTTAATTATTTTAAAAAAATATTAAAAATTAGAAACATTAATGATTGATGTTTTAATTAATAAATATAATAAAGAAAGTATAAACATGAATTTGAATTATTACTTAAAAAATAATGATATTCATGCAAAATTAAATTATCATTAATTACATATTTTTAACATTAATATTCATACACTATTGATAGTTGTGAATTTTAAAACAATTCTTTCAGATTAAGTATGTTTTTCTAAAATTTATTAATTACACGTTATAATTACATTATTTACTTTAAAGAAGAGAATATAATTATGAATTTATGTAGTAAATAAGCAAAATACTCTGGATTTTGAAATAACATATAGCATGAATTGGTTGAAGGAGAAAATAGTTTATACAAAATTGTCTTTTTCAAATATTAGTTGATTTTATGGCACATGATTCATTTATCTTATTTCATTTTCTTCTAACTTCCTCTGTATCTTTTTATCTCTATCATCTTGGCGTCCCAATTTACGCATAAAGAGATTCATGGTGAATAGTGTCCTTAGTTTTGTCAACATCATGCAGTAGTAAGGGTTACAGTTGTTAGCAAACTGATATTACTTATCCTGAAGCTGGCATTCATTGATATATGTTACTTAATGGCGTTATTATCATTAGTCACACTCAAAACACAGCATGTAGACAATTTACGTCAATCTAAATAATACTCGTGGATAATTGTTGTCTGAGAATTGATGTAACCCTGCACCTTCACAAAACAAAGAGACGAGCTTTCAGCTACATTCATTTCTTCATTTAAAATGGGACAACTCTTTTTACATTTTGCTTTATATATATACACTTTCATTTATGGTTTCCCATGAAAAAAAACTCTAGTTCGTTCTATACGATACTATAGCGTGATTTATGTTTTTCTTTTATAAAAATATGATATTACGCAAAACTCAGTATAATTTTTTTATTCAAATTATCTTAGTTCTCATTTCAGATTATTTATGTGGAACCAAACAGCTATTGGTTTTAAATAAATTATCAGGTTTCACACAAACTGGTGATTTTATACTTTTAGACAGATTAAGTAAAAGTAAAAATATGAAATTATTATGAAAAATATGTTTTGTTTTAAATTAATGATAAACCTTGATACATAAATGGACATTGTAACCAACTCTTAGCTATTTACTAGATAATTAATTTCCAAATAAATAACATTTATTTTGAAAATATTAAAGACAAAAAAGTTATTGTGATCGAATGCTGTCAAGTTAATGTTAGAAAGACGCATTCCAATAATAAAAATCACAATTTATTAAAATTAATCATAACATTAAGTAGAACAGACAGAGAGGGTTAATCTTTCCAGGTGAATTAATGTTCGACATTAATTGATAAATGCGTCTATTTATTGTACTAATCATGAGTGAAAAAAACAAAAAACTTCTCAAAGGCAACTCAATATAAAACAGTCTCAAAGTGGAAGACCAAAACTATTAAAACACAGGCATCACTTCCTCCACCTTATATACTATGTCTTGCATCCCATAAATATCAAAGTCTTTATTTATTCTTGAAAATAAAAAAATCAATTTTATTTTTTAATTGTACAACTCGAAAATCATTTTTTTATTTATAAAATGTATAATTTATAAATTATTAGGATTATACAATCCAAGAAGCCCAAATAACTTTTAGATTGTAGTTTTGAGATGTTTTTCTTTTTAAAATATATTTTTAGATCGTATAATTAAAGAAGAAAAATGATTTTTAAATTATATAATTCTAAAATTGAAAATAGTTTTCGAATTATATAATTCGAAAAACTCACCTGGATTGCATCGAAAAATCTAAAACATATTTTTATTTTTGAGATTTCACAATTAAATAAAATAAAAATTTCATACTTATGAGAGTGCATGACGAAAATATAAAAATAGAGGAATAAAGATGTAGCAGTGATCTTGATTCTATTATGTTTTAGTCCAATAACATGACATACCAATATCTGAAAAGTAAAATAGATCTATCAGCTTCTGATTAAGAAATAACTAATTGGATCAACACTACTTAATCCAATACTAACATACTCAGACTTTATGATGCACACATGTAATTACTTGTATTCCATATATACGGATATGATACCATATATATATATTAATATAATATGAAAGACACATGATACAATACAGTAACTAAATAAAAAATCATGAAATGCTCCTAAAACATGTCAAAATAATAATAATTTTTTCAATTAATTACGTTTGATCTCAGCTTTGATGTAGTAAGTTTCTTTAGATTTCTACTTAAACTTGATCCATTTCACCTACAATACACAACATACTAAACAAATAATTTATAGCTCATCTTTGTAATTTTAATGTTTAAAATGTCACATTTTAATAATACATATTTGAAAACTTAATTCACTCATTTAAAATATATTCAATTGAGAAACTTAAAAAAACAAATTAGAAACTTTTAACTAAGTCTTGAAGCTAGATTTAAACAAAATCTACATGCAAGAAAAACACAATAAACCCATTATCCTCTGGTCATCCTAAGATGAAGCGTTCTGATACCATTAAATGTAATACCCCACTAATACCTTAATCACCTCACTAATAAACAGAACCAGGTTTGGTTGGGTGTATGGGCGACAATTGTCACTTGTATTTGGAATCAGCGGAATCTGGTGGTGTTTAAGGAAGGGACCCCCGATGCTGATGAAATTCTTCAAAGTGCTCAATTACAATCCTGGCTGTGGTTGAAACATAAGGCAACTGGCTTCTCATATGCCTTCTCGGATTGGATTTTGTGTCCGTATCAATGCCTCCTTGCTGTTGTGTGAGTGGGTCGTCTGGTTGCCTTTATATATCTACCAGTCTCTTGTAGGGGATGGGTTTGTGAAGTTCTGTTTCGTTGTAGACCAGTGTGGAATGTTGATGGTAGGAGGTGGCGGGTTACCTAAGGCTGCCTTGTTGTGCAATGGTTATTTTTCATTTTAATAGTACAGTGGTTTGTGAACTGTCTATATCAACAAAACAGTTGGTTCCTCTGTAGGCAAACTAGTACACACATAGGAGGATGAGTGTGGCGCCCTCGGGTTGGGGTCTTTGCCTTCAAACAACTCATAAACCAGGTAGTTGAGGTGTAGGATTTTCTACTTGTTTCTGGTGCTGATTGTGCCGCCCGAAGGTGTTCCAAAGATGACCTGTAGATGAATTATGAGGTGAAGCGGTTTCACCTGCTGCAAGGGTTTTATAACAATGTTGCCTGCTGCTGTTTAAGAAGTGTGAGGTGAATTGTTTCTGCCAGCTCGGTGGAGGGGTTTGGGTAGTGAGGACAACAGAGTTCTAAGACTATAAGGGTTAGGATGTTGGAGCACGGTTAATAGTTTGCCATCAGGTGCTGAGGGACATATTCTGTTTCTTCTGCTGGGGATGGCCTGTGATACAGCTTATACTGATCCAACAAGGATATCAACTTGCATCAAAGGCCTCACGTACCAGATAACAGTTTTTTTGCTAACGTCGTTTGTAGTTTTGCAGGTAAAAAGGTGTCTTTTTCAGAGTTGAAGTGTGTCCTCCACGACAGTGTTTTCGCTTGCTGCTGGTGCTCCTTTTTCTTAGGCTTCGGCTCTGCTCTCAATGAACAACAGGAACAGGGTGTCGTTGTTTGTGGGCTACTGCGTGTTATCTTGGTCTTTGTTGTGTAGAGTGCCTAGTTTGTTTTTCTCCTGGTCTTATGGTCATTAGTGGTGTATGTAGTTTTTGGTTTTTCATAGAGGGTGTTACTAATGTCCTTTTTGTTGATGCAGTGATAGTTTCTTGGTCTGGTAGGATCCTCTTTTTGAGGGCGTAGTAAGCCCTTCCCACCAGCTAACAGTGTTTAGAGGTTTTTTGGTGTAAGGTTCCTTAGCTTTTGGTAGTACTCATCTTACAACTGTCACTGTTTGGGTCTTCTTTTGTTCTGTTCTGGTAAGTGTAAAAGGGTTGGGATACCCCTTTGTATCCCCTTAATTTTAATTCATTCTTTGTTGATAAAAAATAAATAAAAATGTAATACCCCAAAAAATATCTATAACTATTACAATACAAGTTCTACATGTTTCTATACAGACTTTTGAGTTTTTCAAAATATTTATATTACAAGATTATGACTTATAAAAATACAAATATTAACAATATAAGGTTCAAAACTACATCCCAAAGCCCTCCAAACCCTCCAACACCTGTATGATCATCTGCTCGTGTATGTAGTACATCCATCGCAGTTCACAACACAACAAGAAAAACAAGGGTAAGCTAATGAAAAGAAATTTCATAACATATTTTATTCATGCAAAAAGAAACAAACAACTAATTGTTTATAAACATTTTTTTTAAATGTTGTCATATAAAATTTCAATACCAATTCCATAAATCATATAGACCACACATGGATCTATTTTCAATCACAATCATTGGATTTCATTTCAATCCCACTGACTACACATGAATCCATCGTCTCCTGGAAGACTAATTAAGTATGCCCCTACCAGAGACTAACACCTGATCTAAAGATTATCAGCGAATCCAAGAGAAAGGACCAGGGTAAGTTCAAACATCAAATACCGAGTGTCTACAATGAGACCCGATGTGTATGAACTCCCTCACCAGCTTCTCACCACCTAATATCTTAGTCTATATGATTTAGAGCATTAGTAAAGTTATATGATCTTTGTTAAACATAGGCTTTTGATACTTAATGTACCATCACACAATAACTCATACATTATCCCAAATGTATGATATCAATTTCATACAATTTTCATCATTCATATATAATACATATAATTCAATCACATAATATTTAAAAATCCATACCATTCAAGAACTTTTTCAACATAAAAAACAATATTTAACTTCCAAACTATCAAAATATAATATTTATACATGTTCACCCAACATAAAATCAAACAATTTTATCAAATAACATCCCTGCAAGAGAAATTGAATATTGTAACCAAGCCCCCTCCACATCCAAATCTTCTAGCCTAGAGTGCTATTAAAAATTAAAGTTAGCTTTTCTTACCTGAAATTCCTTATTCTGATGGAAATTCTACCATAAATCGGGGAACCACTCCAAAATTTAGGAACCTAGATGAAGTTATTTAAACATTACCAAATTTTAGTATGAGCTTAATTAAGTTGAGATAAACACTTTTCTTAACTGGTCTCACTAAGATTGATGATTAAAACATAGCGAAAAATAGATAATAAGAGATATTTAAAGTAAAAATGAATTTACTCTATTTGAAAATCTGATCGGATAGAAATGTAGTCTGACTCAAAGAGAAAGAGAGAGAGAGAGGAAAAATGAAAGAAGTGACGGGGAGGGGGTGTTGCGTGTTGCAAAGTGTTACAATTTGTACTCTTTTTCATATATATTGGTCACATATATATTGATAGGGATGGCAAAGCGGGTCAGCCCGCCCCGCGCTTGGCCCGCCCCGCAAAGTTATTGCGGGCTAGAATTTCCGACCCGCCCCGCATAAGAGCTGGCCCACAGGTTTGCGGGCCAGCCCGCGTTCTTTTTTTTTAAAAAATTAAATATTTATTTTTTTACATTTTGTTATTAAAAAATTGTCAAATTAAACCTATATATTTGTTATTATCAAATCTAATTTTTTTCCTTCCTTTTCAAATATAGTCAAACATCAAAACATTAAGATAAATATCAAATATCACTATTCTTCCACTTCCAAAACATTAAAAATACCTAATTCCAAAACATTAAACATAAACATTAATTCAAAAACATTAAACATAAACATTATTGACATTATTCAATTTCAGTAACATTGGATGCCACTGTAGTAGAACCTTCATCCATTTTTTCATAATTATAATTTTCCTCATCATCTGCATATATTAAAACAATGACAATTAATTAATTAATTTTTCATAAAAATAATACAATAAAAATAAGATAATTTTTGGCTCAACTGAAGGCTTGGTCATGGGTAACTTCTAAATACCCTCTGCTTACTTCTCATTCTCTGATGTCTTGCTCCTTTATCGTGTTTGAAATTGATTTAATTGGCATGACCCAGTTTAGGTTGCCCTGCTACTACTAAGTGCCAATATTTTTTTCTTGCGGGTTTGCGGGCCAGTCTGACCCGCCCCGCTACTGGCCCGCCCGAGTTGCGGGCTAATGCGGGTTAGTGGGTTGAAAAGGTTATCCCGTCCCGCGTTTTTTACTTGCGGGCCGCGGATCGACCCGCACGGCCCGCCCCGCTTTGCCATCCCTATATATTGACATGATGGCAAAAGTATTTTATAAATTTTCTAAACCTCCTATATTTAGTGAAAAGTACTTAAGGTTACTCTATTAACATCATAGCTACTATGTTAATCATTACTTTTTGATCAACTTACACAATTCTTTATTTTTTTCAAAATAATCAATAACATATTATTTTTTTAAATAAAAATAAATTATAATATATAAGTGAACTTATAATTCTAATTATAATATATATATATATATATATATATATATATATATTACAAAAGTTCTCACTTTATATTATATATTTTAAAAATGAGTTATGAAATCAATCAACATATAACTTTTATTGAATATTACATTGAGATTGCATTGAAGAAAGAAAAGTATTTTAAAGTATAAAATAAAAAAATTTCTTAATCAGCAGAGTGATTAACACTTTAAAAAAAAATATTGCTGAACACTTATTTATGCTTTGTTCGGTTTAAAGAAAAAGATGAATAGTAAGTGAGATTATTTTTTAAGTGTGCTTTTTTAAATATTTTTTAAGTGTGATATAGTAAATAGATAACTTTTATTATGATTGTGAGTGTAAATTTTTTATATTATCAATTAATTATAAATGAATTTAGATATAATTTTAAATAGTTATTATGAATATTATAAACTTAAACATGGGATGAAATAATATCTTTAGCGTATTCTAATTAACTTTGACATTAAAAAGAAGGTTCATTGAGGTAACTATTATAAATTAATTTAAGTTGTTGTGAGGACATTTTATTATTCCTTTTCTTTCAAAATGAATGTTCTCTCAGTCATAAATTAACTTATATTTTCACATTCTAATGAAATTTTACTGTTTTCGTAATATGCTTTCAAATTAATTAGTTATCATTTTTATTTAATGTATTATAAAAAGAGTTGGACTTGTTTAATAAGATTGTTTCAAATGATTATGTAACAAAGGAAGTATAATCAAGAGTGACTATATTTATTTATTATTAACCATGATATATATTAGATCGTAACTTAAGACTACTCTTTTCATAAACATAAATCCAGTTCTAATCTTCCTTTATTAAAAAAACAGAAATTAATTGTGACTTTTTAATTATCATTTTGACCCAAAATTTAATCTCACGCCTTCATTTCTAAATTCTAAAAAAACTTTAGCAAAAAAAAAAAACATGAATTTAGTGTTGTCTTTTAAAAATGTTTTACAAGTAAAGATTATTCAATCTAGACACTTTTTTCCTCATAACAAATATAATAGAAATATAAGTCGTCTTTATATTAATTCATCTCCACAATTGATATTATATTCGGCCTAAACTTCAAACTTTCACTAATATTAAACTTTATTAGAAGTATTATATGAAGATACTTCTAACCAATCATTCAACTATTTTTTTTAACTTATTCTCCAAATAAAATCTCAATATTATTTTAACAGTTATATCTTAGATTTTGTACACTATTACAAACCGAAACATTTTTTTATAGTCAGATGTAAAATTAAGTTCATATTTGCAAAAATATTCAATAAGATGATATTATATTTGTTTTAGAAAGGTAGAATATGACAGAGAAGATTTGCTAATAGACTAATAATCTTTTTGGAAAATGATAGTGGTCACAACTATAATAAATATTGTAAAGAATAAATTTGTAATTAAATAATATAAAAAAATATTAAAATAATAATATTGTGAATGATAATGTAGTTGTATAAAAATTGAGGTTGTCCATATATTATTGTTCAATAATCTTATTGCATGTCCTTATGTGCGAATTTTACGTTTGAAAAAAATATTTGTCGTTAGACTTTTAGAGTTTTCTGATTTTTTTTTCTTCTTTCAAATGAACACTTTTATCTTAAATATATAAAACTTTTAAATAAAAATATTAAATAATATTTATGATAGTAAGAACAGTTAGTTTTACTTAGATATGACTCACACAAATTATAAATAATGATTTTATAATGTAAACCTTTAGTGTATATATAGTTCGATATATCACTTAAATAATATATTGTTTAATATAGAAGATAATTTATTTAATATTTCAAAAACATATCTATTTAACATTTTTTACAAGTCTCTTAATAATTTTAGTTGTAAAGCCTCTCTAAAATAATACATAATTGTTTAAAGTCTGACAAAGTGTTTATCAAGTGGAATGAGGACAACTTTTGCAAGATTATTAATTATTTAATGTAGAGGTCACGGAAGCATTATAGTCTTTTACTTTTTCAGTTCTTTGTTTAAAGTATAAATTAATCGTTTAAAGTGTTTTTTATGTATACATTTGACTTAAATTAAAAGTAATTAGTTAATTGAAATACTCGGTGGTATTTTATGCATTTAAACTTGTTCAAACATTTGTTCTTAAAAGAAAAGGGCAATTGAAACAATTTTTTTTCTTAAATATCCTTCATGCTTCCTTGCACACTCATCCAACAAATAAATGAAATTAAATAATTAATTTTTATAGCCACACTCACTATGTTCTTTCAATAATAATAAAGTTGTATAAAATGAAGGCAGAAAATTATAATAGTAGACTGCACAAAAGCAAGCCATGGCCATCACAAACAATTAATGTAATAAATTGAATTAGATCTCCACAAAGTTAATATAATAAACGTAAACGGCCCAAAACGTGTTTTATTCTACCATTAAATACACTTTTAAATTTACAATGGTGAGACGAATTCCAAGGTTTTTGGTGGGCACGAAAGGCCCATGTTAGAGATTATTGTTATTGTTTTCTCTTCATGTTAATAGTGGTACCCATGTGTGTGGTTGGGTCATTCATGCTTCAGCTTCAGGTCATCATCATTCCAAAATAATAAAAATATTAGAATTCTATATAAAAAAAGTTTATATGTGAATGCTTAAGTCACCACTAACTTTTGGTTAGTCCTTTAAATGAATTGTTAGTTAACTTGATTTTGTCTACTTGCAAATTAATTTTTGTTTTAAATAATAATACGTGAAGGTGATTTACATGTTAACAAATTATATTCTAAAAATAAATTTATAATAAAATGTTGGAAATCTCATCAACTAATGACATTTCATATTATACCAATATTGAAATATAAATCAACATTTTAAATCCAAAATCTTAAAGATAATGATTTTTTTTTCAAATATTTTATTCAATTTCTCATTTTAATTAATATAAAACGGTTTTTTAACATTTTCCAGTTCCTGACAAAAAAAAAACACGCTAAAATTCGACTCAGTGCTGTTTCATTTTGACTTTGAACAAATGGAATAAAAAAGTCGTTGTCGTTTCTTTCTAGAAGTAATTCTCTATTCATTTATCATGAAAAGTAGCACTTTTATTTTCCAAAGCGTAATATATATTTAAGAGGTCTTTCTCATATTTTTATGATTTATTATTATTCTTTAAAAAATTTATATCTTGAGATATTTAAGTGTATATCATAGATCCACGTTTTACATCTATATTTCCATTCATCCCGGCAATTCACATCATTCAACAACTCCTTTCACACTCATCCTACCATACATGTTCCTTCTTTCTTCTTCACTAACACAACACATTTTCCACCAAACAATTTTAGTGCTTACCAACATTATATTCATCATTTTATTTCCTAATTCATAAGTTTTAATACAAAAAAATTTGACAAAAACGCAAATATAATAGTCACAACTTCAAGTTCCCATGTAATTTTTTGTGCATATATTGATGAATTTATGCATCATCATGTATTTTAAATTTTTAGGAAACTTAATATTATGTTAACATGTGAAGCCCATAAACAAAGTTGTTGCGAGAAGTAAATTTATAAAATAGAGGGAAATTGGGGAATCATTTGAATTAAGGATAAAAATAGAAAAATACTAAAGTAACTATTAAAAAGACGGATTTATAGTAGAAGTGGTAAAATTAAAATACCTGAATATTTTATTATTGTAGTTAAAAGAGTATATAAATAGAAATTCAGTTATGCATATTTCATTTTAAAAGAATTACTATCTTTCTAAAAACTTTTTTTTTCTTTCATCTGCATTCTCTCTAAGATTTTGATCCCCTCACTCATCAGTTTGACGATCGGAATCCACCATTAGACTTCTGGCAGTGAATACTAAAAGACTGTCTGATCATAATTTTTAGTAGAGTAAGTTCATTTTTGCTCTTTTCTTTGAGTCCATTTTTGAAGTTGTTAGGTTTGTCTCTGCATAGGATTTGCATGAGACTCTTTTAGCTTCAGGGTTAATCTCTATTAGCTCAAGATCCTAGTAATATAATTAGATTTTTTTATCAGGACTTTGTGGTGCAAGTTAGGTTAAGTTATCCTTGAGTTTTTGGTAGGTTTCGAGTTCTTGGTGAGCATTTGCTCAAGTTCAAGTAAGGGAAGCTAGTTTAAATTTTCAATAGAACCTTAGGCTAGAAGATCTGGATGTGGGGGTGATGTGGTCACCAATTCTAAATTTTGTTTGCAGGATTGATTGTTTATGAGTAATATAGAATATTGTTTGAAATAAAATGTGAATATGTTGATTTTG